>NC_092521.1:31960397-32325397 GCF_037038585.1 Patagioenas fasciata | reverse complement strand
GCATATTTTTTCAGGAGTGGTATGTGTATTGTATATTTGTGCTGGGCAAAAGATTGGTCACAAGGCTTTTTGAAGTGTTTAGCTATAGTACATCAATGAAAAATATTGCTCTTACAGGGAGAGTATTGCAGGGATACGGAATAAGTTTTAACCTGTACTAGTCAGAACACATCAAACATAAAAGCATTTCACAAAGACTGTAATAACTTGAAAAAAGAGATGATAATCATTGGTATGGGGCAGCACTGTGAAGCCCGTATTTCCAGAAAGAATGTATTTGAATTCCTTGAACAGAACAGAATGCAACAAAACAGGACAGCGGAGTCAAAAGTTAAATGTGTGAGAAAAGAAGAAGAAGAAATAAATTCTTCTGTCTGGGTTACATCACCCAAGAATGGATATAATTTTCAGCAGATGGACTACCTCATTCTTATTTTTACCTTCTATTTCTGGTTCAACCCACTTTCAACCAGCATTTGAGATTATTGTGGACAAGCGGAATTTGCATCCAAGGAGAGATTTTAGCTATTGCACATGGAAGAAGTGTCAGCGACCTGCCTACTTCTCTTTTACTAACTGCCACAGCTTAGAAAAGAGAAAGGTCTGGCTGGTACTATCTGAGGTTCCTCTTTGAACTCGATACTAAGGACATTTTTTTGTGTTTTTCCCTTAAAATGTACATAACTGCAAATAGCTACAGCGCAATATAGTGTGGACAATCCAGGACTCAGTCAAGGCAGAATCGCAGTTACTGAGACCTTTATGATGTTATAATAATGTACTGAGTCTCAGAGACACACTCTGGGATCCATTGCTAATACATGAAAATACATGTTGCGTTCAACAGACAATTAGGTAGATTTGAAAAAGAGATGCCCTTTTGGAGTGTAAAACAAGCAGTTTTGAATGGGAGATAGGGTGGGGGGAAATGCAAAAGGACAGAAAGAGAAGGACAAGTTTTAATTGTCTCCCTTCTCCAAATGTGTCTTTCCTTCACCACTGAATACTTTTCCTTAAATAACAGGTAAACTGGGAGGCATCAGCATCTCCTGTGCTTTGAAACTGACAATTGGAAGATTTATAATCAAAAGAATAATGTACTTTTTGGGACAAATGATAGAGGTTTAGACATCTTGAGGTTCCAGGTATTTTTAAAAGTACTTTAACAAATATATTCAGAGGGATTAGGAAACCAGCTATTCCTTTTAGCAGGAATTATTTTCATTGTGGAATAACTGTTGTTAACCTGATACCCTCTCTCACACACACTCTCTGACACTCTCTTCCAATATTTTAAGAGCTGGTTAAAAACAAACCTATAAATTTAAGATTGACAAGCCGTATGGCAATATCAATTAATAATTACATTTTCCTTGCTGAGACTTATGGATTTGGCTTAGGTACCTTGTCCTTCAAGTAGAACATGCAAAGATTTTTATAAGCCCAAAAGATTAATCAGTTAAATTTGTGGCAGAAGCACTTGTGGTTTTATTACAGAATAAGGATGAGTATGATAAGTGAACGGATGCACTTCTGTTGAAGGTTTCTGAGGCCTAGACATCTCTACTTCAGAAACAGATTTTGCGTTACTGGGTAGCTGAACTGAAATTCTGGTTTTCAGTATCATAGATTTCACAAATGCTAAGTGGAAAAGGTTTCTGCTGAAGCAGCAAGTAGCAGAAGGTGTTAACGTGGAAAAATGTGTAAGATACTCTTGTAGAGGACATAAATGAACATTGATATATGTTCTACTTTGAGAAAGGGGAAGTAGCAGTCATTTTAGAAAGTAGCAGTCATTTTAGTCTAATTTTTTCAGCAGCATTATTGTCCAAGCTCTTTTATTTTAAGTGAAAAAAGAAGTGTTGCAATTGAAATACACAAAGGCTTTGTCTGATAGTGAACACAAGAATAAGACCTCACTTACATTCATGACATTCCAATGCATAACTATAGCCAATATTTTAGAGAAGAACCTGAAGTATTCCCTCATCTGATGTGAATTTGCACTCCTGAGACCCAGAATGACTCCAGACTATAACCTAATAGTAATACAGAGTCTCACAACATTTCTATTGGTATCTTTATGAGAAAGCATTGCCCTCTGTGTAGCTGGGACCATGAGGAATTCAGCACGTGGCAAAGGTGAAGTAATGCCTGAAAGCAGGTTACATCTCTGGCAGCACAGTGACTCAAACTTGCACAACAATGATTGCTTCTTCAAAGTATATTATAGGTTGGAAACACATAACATAAGCTCATGATGCTCAGCTATTACAGGAAACTCCTTCACTGATTGCTGTCAGAACACCAAGAAACAGGGAAGTGAAAGAGCAACAACTAAGTTTGGAGTTGGTGCTCACATAGAAATGGAGGGCATTAGATTTTGCTCCTGTCAGATGCTTTTACTGTCCCTAGAGCCCTCTGTAGGAGCTTACAGAGTCCAAAAGAGGAAAACATCAGCATGGAACAACTATTCATACAACGAAAAGTGGAGAATTCTGTCCAGGTGGCACCTTTAGATCGTTGGAGAAGGTGGATAAGAAGGAGGTGGAGGATTTATTCAATTAAAAGGGAGAGATGAGCTGTGAAATGTCTTGATGCTAGGTCAATGTACCTTGTCCTTGTCTTTCTCAAACAAGGAAGAAGTGTTCACATGAAAGTGTATTTTGCTTCATTATGATATTTGATGCTTTTTATATCATTTCCCACTCTTCACTTTCTACTGTTAAAGTGCTTTCCTGCAGTGAGTATTAATACCACCAGATCTTCTTTCATTCCCTTCAGAATTCACTTCAGAAAGGATACCTCTTATGAAGAGAACTGATACTCTTAAACTCATGGATTTAGCAAAGTTCCAAAGTTTTGTTTATTGATTCACTCTAATGGACAAATGGGTGATATCCCCATGCCACCTTTCCTCTTTAAATAGCTCAGTGAAAATCTTTCTATTGAGGATATTTCCAAAGTTGGAACGGTTTTCAAAAAATATTGTAGACTAGCTACTGAATGCGATTTTAAAATCATGACTAGTGGCAATCAACTCAGTTAATAATTATGGTCCAATGCAGAAAGGTATTTAGAAGCTGAAGCACTAAACTCCTGTTGAAGTCTGTTTTGTACAAGTATCTATTGCTTAATCAGGTGTTTAGATTCATTTATCTTTCTCTGCTGATACACTACCTGCCCAGAGCTCAGGTTTCAGTTGAAGCATGTTTCTATGCCAGGCAGCACTTAAACGTAATGAATGGCATAACCAAAACTAAATAATCAGATATTAAATATTAAAAGTACCTTTCTAAAGACTGGATAGAGAACTTGATGAGACTTCACTACTGGAAAATTTAGGAACTGATAGGCATCTCTCTGGGCTGGAATTGTCACTACTGCTGTCCTGAATCCAGAGGATAGACAAAATAACTTTCACTTCCACAGCTACCAACCTAATCCTCTACCATGCCACTCCATAACTATTCACTGGAAATTTTCTGTTGTCAATGGTTTTCAGACAACTCACATGAGAACAGAATTAAACAAGCGAAGGTTGCAAACTGCATATTGTTTACTTTCCACTGATAGTCTCAGGTTGGCTATTGCCTTGGTCAGTTGGAGAAAACAAGTTTCTCATGTAAAAGCAAAAGTGATGAACTTTAGAGACAGGAAGGCTTCAAGATAATCCATATACTCTTCATTATTTTACTAATGTTAACCCTCTGACTATATAGTACTGATCGATTTGTTTGGTAAACTGGAAAAGTGGGAGTTGCACAAGGAATAAGTGAGAATATTAATTATTGTCCTGGAGAGAAGGATGTCTCTTAGTTGTCATGGTATGTCTGTGGGTTAGCAATACTTGAGCCCTGATCCTTTTAATGCTTGTTGGCTGCTCCCCCTTTCTCATCTCAAGTGGGTAACTTGAAAGCCTGCCTCTCTCCCATCCCTCCCTGCTTTGTGTCTGAATGTGCATGGGAATAAAGCAGAGGTGGGGAAGCCTTTCAGCCGTAGCAGCGTGCACAGGAGGAACAGAACAGCCCATTGCCAGCAGGAGGTCACTGTGTCCTCCCCAGCCCCTCAGCAAGGTACCAAACACCTCTCAGAATGTTCACATGATCCTTCTGGTTGCTGTCCCCTCCTCAAATCACACTGCCCTTTCCCTCTCGCCCTTTACCCCACCATGGGATAAACTTAAAACGTTGTAATACTCCTAAAGAAAATCAATTATGAGGAACAAAAGAAGTTTAGGCCTGATTTAGGCCCTGTGAATATGAAACCATTAGGTGGAACTGCCAAACTTAGCAAGAACCAAGCTGTGAAGGATCTACACATGGGAACAGCTTCACAAATCTCTCTGTGGGCAGCTTAACAACTGCATGCAATTATTTAGATGTATAGTTTATTCCTGCATAATTTATGCAGATCCATTTTCAGCTATTTTGCCCAAATACAAAATAATGGTTTCATGATTACAGCATCATCTGGGGACATCAAAGCACTCCACCATTATGATTCACATCCCCATTAACGATAATGCACAAGACAAATGTGAATCTTTATTAGGTTAATTCTATTTTGCCCATTTTGCAGATGAGTAAGTGGGAGCACAGAGAGGTTAAGTGATTTGCCCCAGGTCACAGAGCGAAATCTGGAATTAAAAACAATGTGTGAGTGTGGCCTAAAAGCCATATACATTACAATTAAATAATGAAGTATTTAATAGCAAAGAAATTCTAAAAACTAGGGCTTCATACCCCACCTAAGTATGGATTTAACAGGTAATCTTGCACTCACCATGAATTTAAACTTCCTGTGATCACTAAATAACTCCGAAGAATGGGAAAAAAGCATGAAAACGCTTTTCTTTCCCTTTCTAAAAAAGCAAATAAGGCAGGAAAACGTGCTGCTAAAGCCGCAGCAAAGAGAAATTATCTGTCCCGAAGTGACACTGATTTTTTTGTAGTGCTCTCTCTATCACTAGTGTCCTTGAGAAACAGAAAGCCACATAAAGCAAAGCTCTGTCATCTACAGGAGACTAAAATGAAAGATTTGTTCTTTAAATAACAAGGTTTTACTGAGCTCTCTTTATTTGACTTATTAATAAGGTGGATGTAATTAACTCAACCAGTTTTAACTTAAGGGTCAGTAGCATAAACTGTTAACTACTGCTTCTCCAATTAAGGAAGTTTCTAATAAATGCCTACATAACTAAAGATACTGTAAAAAGCATTTTTTAATGTAAAAGTATTTTCAGGGCAAGCTTTAAAACACACTGAAAAAATAGAGTGAACTAACAACAATACGCAAAAATGCAGATAACTCATAGTTTTGAAACAGGCAATGTTTTCCATATCTGTATTTGTTTTTCTTTCAAGCATGAAAGCTAAGCCAAGTTTCTATCCTCAACCATTTAAATGAGCACAAATTTTAATGAGCCCACATGCTTCATATAACTGTAAAATAGTTAACTGTGTTCAGTTTTTTAGTTTGAGACTGAATTTGCAAAGTTTCATTCACAGGAGAATTTGCAGTACAGAAACTCCCACTGCTGAGTGAAAGTTAATATTTATGATGCATTAGAAGCAGAAAAAAGTAGGGGAAACAAGCAGTAACTCCTACTATATTTAAACTGTCTAAAATTTCCCACTGTATCCATGAGACATTGTCATTGCTTGAAGCAAATCTTTTGTCATGTAATGGACAAAAATTCCTACAATCAGGACAGTCCCTTCTTTTTCTCTCCCAGAATACCCTGCAGACTTAGTGGTGCTGCCGTGCTGAGAACTGACACCTCCTTTAGCTGATTATGCAGGTGACAGAACACTTAGCAGCATACCAGAAAAGTCAAATGTATTCCTTGACATGGGAATAAGGTACCTGGTTCCCCTGTTTTTCAAATTATCATATTCACTGCTACTATTGTAATGTCCAAATAATCAGATTCTGGAATTTCAGTGTTATTTTTATGCGCATTTTAGTGATTATCTATTCAACTCTATTGAGAATTCCAGGACCTATACGGTTGCAAAAGTAACCCCTCTGACACATGTTCAATGTGCTGCTATGTTCAGTAATACTCGGGACTTCAGTACTGCAGACTGAGGCAGGTAAAGAGTAGGATCCCTTGGAGTGGCATGTTAAAAAGGCTTTGTCTAAATGATTCTTCCAGAAAACTCTGTGTTCTGTTTGAAAAATATATATTCTTTCCCAAGGGAAATGGGTGTCAGCCAGATCTTATCCACACCATGATCAAAAGTTATTCCCTATTTACAACCCAAGCATCAGCTGGCCAATTTATTTGGTTTTTTTTTAAATGTATCCGAATATGAATTTTCCATAAAAAGTCCCCTTGTCAAGAAAGGAAAGGTTTTTTGTCATGAACTCCCAGAATAATAGTCTCATTCATCAGGAAGTACTGAATAGTTCAGCAGTATACTTCAGTACAGCCATGTTGTTTTTCTTGTATCTCATTTTCATATCTCAGACACGTTCAGCTTCATCTGATACACAAAATAGGGAGAACTACAAGGAGGGAATAGCTTTTTATATTCCCTGTCCCCTTTCTGCCCTAGCTAATTCACTCATTTCAAAACCACTCTCTTGCAATCAAACCAATATTTTTCTTAGCTTTAGGTTTGCAGCTGAAACACGAAAGGTTAATAATGTTTTTTAGATACCTGGGAAGTCCACTCATGCCATACATAAAAGACTGTGACCTTTCCCATCCCAATATATGTTTATGAATTAGTGACGTTATTAAGTTACCTGGCTCAAACTTAAGAATAAATAAATAATAAAGCTCATTACCTTTGAAATCAATAGTAAGTCCTTTCACCTCGAGTTTCCTTCACGAATAATTTCCTTGGAAAAAAGTTAGTTTCTAAGCGTAGTGTCAACATCAGTGTTAAAAACACTTCTGTTTGAATTATAAAAGTTCTGTTGAGTTTAAATAAGGAAACTGATCAGAACTGAAATATGAAGTGATTATACTACATTAACATGATATATCCAATAAAATAATTTTATTTAAAGTTCAAAGATAATTTTTAAAAGCAGAAATCAATTATTCATTACACATAGAAATATGAAGATTTACAGATTAATGTGTATTTCTAGCTTTGGGAGACATATTCTTACTTGTTGCTACATGATGAACTGAAAAAGGGAATATATCAGCTATTTTCATAACTGGTTCACATGAATCCCTCTGATCAAACATTTTTTACCAGAAGTATGTGACATCTACAAGAATACCAAAGTAAAGCCCAAATTTTTGCAAAGCCTTTAGCCAGAAACAATAAGACATATTAATTTCATTGATAAGTCAATTGCTGCCTTATGCATTTCAATATGGAGTTGCAATTGATAAAAACTATTGAGTCTACTGCATCAAGCTACAAATAAATACAAACAACAACAAAATCAAAATGACACCTACTGGGGTAAACACAATCTGATCATTCGTAGTTAATAACATCATTCATTTCATGATATAACTGAAATAGAAGAGAATGAGGCAGCTGATATATATTACTCGAATGTGCATTTTTTTTCAACTTAACTTTACAAATGACTGGAGTTACTGCTCACTGTGGAAAAATTGTAGTATTTTTACTAATTTTTAACCTTCAATAATGGCAAATTTTGGTCTTTTTAAAAACTGAATCCAATCTGGGTTTGCAGTAGTATACGATTTAGCTGAAAACACTTCTTATCCTAGTTCAGATTCAGTTCAAATGAGAATATATATCTATAAACAACATGAAGTGTTGTTCAAAATCACCTATTGTATTGCAAATCAAGTATATTTCCATAGATTTCTGTCTAGCTATGCTGAGTTTATACTAATATAATGAAACCTAAAGATTTTACCCTTGAATGACAAAAAGCATGGACGTTTCACAGAGGGAGTTTTCTTGCAAAATTTCCTTTCCTCACTGAAAGCTATGTAAGAACTTATTACTGTCACAATTGGAACCCGGAAATATCCAGATATATTCTCTTGTCTTCTTTGCCTCTACAGAAAGGTTAGACAAGGAATTTGGACCCGTTCTTAGACTTTTTTTTCATATTCAGGTCTTTTTCACTTTGATACATATCAGAGTGCCAAGATACAATGAGAAGAATCAGATACTCACTTTCATTAAGCCTTTTAGCTCAGAGTTTTTAGTAAACACAAAACAGTTTACTGAAGTTTAAGTTGTTTTGGTCTACCCCAGATGAGAATTTAGCATGAAATGTTTAGCAAAAACATTATCTACAACTTTTTCCATAATTTTACATGCATTTTTGGCAGCTCTTCTTTTGAAACAGCTTTGTTAGAGGGTTTACTGAGAAGTAGAAAAGCTGAACAGAGATAAAATAGGGAAAATGGATTATGAATACAAACAAGGAAAGCCAAGCCATTCTCACTTTTCTCCAACAGCATGAACTGGTTAACAGGAATGGTTAACAATTAATAGGCAGTTTGGTGGATCTCTGCAAGATCACTAAGCCTGGGATTACATACGCAAACAAGAGAAAACAAGGTACAGAGTATGGCATTCTGGGTGAAACTGTTGCATTTTCTTTGTTATACGTATGTTGGAAACTTTATCATATTCTGGCATATCAAAACCCATTTAAAAGTTTTCTAGTTTCAAATGAAGGCACCCGGATGTTCAACCCAGGGGAAAATAAATACAAATATTCATTATATATGTATCACTGAGAATTTGTTACAGTAATGTTAACATGCATTTCATAGAAGCAATTTTGAATTAAACCTTAAAATGAATCTGTCCCTCTTACAATGAGAAAAATTATTAACAGTATTCTACTTTATATTACAGCACAGTATATAATGACAATACAAGCAACATGCAAGTATCAAAGAACCTTTTGATAAGGTTTTCCTGACCACAGTTATTTATGCTTGCAACAAGTTAGGAGACCACATTGTTATATGCTGGTAAAAGTATCCTATGGTCCCTGTTTAATTCCTAGAGAAACCTGACAGAGGTAAAAAATGTGCTACAAAAGGGATAAAAAGTAAAGAACATGTCTATTATGAATTTAATGATAGGATAGATGTTCCCTTCAAAGTTTTTCCTGTTACGAAGCCTCACCAGTGAATAAAAGTATCTAATGTATTATTCAGATAAAGGCCTCTGAACCTTAGACAGAAGGAAATCCATACCACCTTACATTGCTTTATTAAGTCTATATTAAGGACTCCATTACTTTAAAGAAACTGTTTAAGTAACATTAAGGCTATGACCCAAACTGACAAGAGTAAGGAAATAAAGATAGCTGAATTTCCATCTTTAAAATATGCTGTTGTGAGGAAGAAAAAGGAACAATGGAGTATGATACTTTGCTTCTTATCATGGACTGAGAGAAATATTTGGGGGGAAAAAAAAAAAAAAAGAAAAGAAAAGAAAAAACCTGAATCTTCACCTGGCATTCAATGGAATCCAAATAAAAAATGTTTAAAGTTTGGCTGTCTTCCCATTACCTCATGCCGTGGGTCACTTATAGATCGAGAAGCAAGTCTTCAAGCACAGGAATGCCAGACAATTCCTTCCTCCACTACAACAGCAACTGTTAGAATAAAGGACCCAATTACTGCTGCCAGGGCTATATGTAAAATACTGGTTCCAAAGGGTTTTCATGTGTTCTTTGCTTATGAGATCTACTGCAAAATCTCCAGAAAGTAAAATATATCTCTCTACCTTCTTTTTCCTTCTATACAGGGGAAATGGAAGAAAGAGGATATAAGAGGAGAAAAGACCACAAGTAACAAGTCCAATATGTTGCAAAGTGACCATCACTGTACAAAAAAGGAAAACACCATTAGGCAACCATTTCTTACCTGTAGCTCTTAGCCCAGAGTTAAAGTTAATTTACCTTTATGCTATCCCACTATTAAATAGGATGAATTCTAACATAGTTCTAAAAAATAATAAGTAAACTAAGATTGATATTAGTGATATTAAGTGAAATTGTACTGCTTAGGTGAATGGCCTACATTCCTTTCATCTCACCTGAAGGCCTGAAACACAGTTACATGCTATATCTCTGCTGTTGAAGGCATTGATATAGCTCTAATATTGGTATTTTAGCATGTATTTAAAACCTTTGCTAATAGAGGAAGTATACGAGCACGTGTGTGGCTAGAAATGTCTTTAAATTACTCAACAGTTGAACGATAGTTTTAGTCATAAACTTTGTCTTTACTCTTGTTATGTCACTTCTCTATCAACATAACATGCTGCCTTCAATTTGTTTATCTCTCATACCAAGATTGCACATCAGATGAACAAGAAAAGCAGAAAAGTTATATAGCATTACCATAGCAAACAAGACAGTCTGCATTAGACAGTATTCTTCATAGGATCATTCTCCACAGGGTCACTGCCCTCTCTATGATCAGATTGCTTGTGATGCAACATTTGGTGTTAAAAAAGACTTTCCTGTTTCCCTTGTTTTATAATCTAAAATATTCTGTACCCTCAGAATATAAAAATGGCATAGTATTTTTAATAACAAATCTGGAGGCTGATATTGCAAACACTGAACAGAAAAGCTCTTCTTGTCCAAGTTCCTATCTTTGCATGTGGGACTCAGCAAAGCTGAATCAAAAAAATTAGTAAAATGAGGCACCAGTTTTTACCTGTGGGAGTTATTAACAGTTGGACCAAACCTGGAGATAAATACATTGACAACTTCTCCAGTTCCTCAGATCAAGATTCAATGGCATTCTGAAACATAAGTTGAACCAAATCTGAATTTAAACCACAAAGAGGGGTAAGTGAGTGAATGTGAGCAAACTGCAGTATTTATACAATATCAGATTCATTGATTTATGGTCTTTTGGGCCTTACAAACAATGAAATTATGATAAAACTATATAATACCCAAACTAGAGGAGCATGGGTTTTTTGTAATTTCCATGGAAAAAAAAATACAAGAGATCCACTTTGACAAGATATTCATATAAAATAATAAATGGCTAAATGGATAATAGTATATATTTAAAAGGTTCAAAATGAGCAAACAGGCTCAAACAAAATAAAAATAAATGTCCCATGATGAGGCAAGCAGTTATCTTTCCATACTCTTCATTTTGATTCTGATGGAAACACACACTACATTATCTTTCCAGACTGTGGTGCTTATGTTATTCATACATACATTACAATTCAAGCCTTGTACAGGCAAACAAAATCCCAGAGAGTTACCCTGTACAGACCCTGTCTCCACAGTTTCCTCACAATGGGTGGAAACAGTCTTTCTTACCTTAGGCCACTATCCTTTCAGTCTCACATCTGCAAATTCTTTGGCAGTAAGATCCTGTTGTGGTTCCTGCATGGCTCACTACTCCATAGGCTTGGGGATAGTGGTCCCGTCCCTTTTCTAGTTCAAATATACTACTTTTTGGCAAGTGCTTGCATCCATTACTGCTGTGTATGGCCTCCCTCCTCCTAGAGGACCTCTTAACCACCTAATTCCTGAGGAAACACATTGTTCTTAGTCTTGCTTCCATACCCAGTGGCTCTTGTTTAGAGCCACAAGGACTCAAATACATGTAGTCTCTTCAAGTTGCAAATGACAGTAATGAGTGATAAGGTAAATTCGTAAATAATACTCTATTACTTTCTGACAAGACGGACTTCTCTTCCCTCTTGCCACACAAAGAAAAAGAAAAACCAGGAAAGACCTATCTGCAAAGAAATTAAACATGGCAAAGACCCAGAGAGCTCTGAATAGCACTTCTCTGTGACAATGATCAGCTTCCACGAAAAAACAGAAAATCACAATTTCTTTAATAGGCATCACATGCTTATTTGCATTTTTTATATTTTTTTAAGAAATCGAAATAGTAGACAGAGTGTGAGGCCTCTTATAAAGGCTCTTGCTCCTGATTAGTTAGTGAAATGGTTTCTGCATCACAGTACACCTCTTAACCTTGGAAGGCACGTCATTCTCAAAATGTAATTTGAAAGCTCTCCGATATTTCAGTAATCTACATTATTAGCAATATAGTTTAACTTTTCAAGGTTGGTAGAAATCACCTAGTATGTATGGAAGAACATAAGATGACGAATGACAAGAATCTAGTTCTTTGTTTGACACGATGTGTGGTTTACCCTATCTCTGTACGTTCTATAAAATGGGATAGATATCTAAGCGTAATGTTTAGTAAATGAACTATTAGTAAATTAAATTGTTCTGCAAAAATGAAGAGCAAAAGTAATTCTAAGTATTCTTCTCCCCACTCACTGCCTGCACCTGAGAGTACAGGGATGGATCCGTTCCTTCCCTTCTTCTCGAAGGAATCCTGCTCTTTTTTCATATCCATGTGGTTTTTAAAGAAAATATTCTTGCTCTCTCTATCTGCATAGTATACTTTATACCACAAAAAGCAAAATTTAATGTTAAAACTGGGACTTCTGTGCAAAACATGGGCTGCTTGTTTGACCTGGCAAGACAACAGCTGGATCTCCATCCTGTTAATTGAGCAAGTGTAAAGACTTCATCCTGCAAGGCGTTGTTAACCTGTGGAAAGATCAGACCTGTTTTAACATTCAAACACAAGTGTAGTCATCTTGCAGGCTGTACAACAATATATACTCACATATATATGTACAAACACACTCTCATACATCTCTATATATGAATACACACACAAATAAATGGCTGACAGCTGGATACAAATGCAAAAATATGTCTCAGGCTGGGACACTTTGAATTATTTCTGAGATGTACAATGCAAACCATCTATTTGAAATGTCACAAAGGGAATTTTTCCCAGGATGCATTCTTGTATGCTAAAATTCAACTAACACTGGACTTCTTTGGGGAAAAATAAACATTAAAAGACTGGGTTTCAAATGGAAGTGCTGATAGCCCTTTAACTGTCGCAGCGTGAATAGTATCACCACCGTATATTAACAACTGTAGTCATAAGATCTCAACATTTTTCCTCTCTCTGTCTTTCCCTGGAGCTGCTCAAAAAGCTAAGCCCCTTTTCACATTCTTAATGACCAAAAGTTTAAAAAAAGGAAAAAAGAAAGAAAGAAAAAAAAGAAAAAAAATACTTAAAAGTTCAGCTGGATTTTCTTCTGGTTTCCTAATGAGCTTAACATCTCATAAGACGCCTTTGGTAAAGGAGAAAATCTTTTCAAAAAGACCCATTTTCCTGCTGACAGTACAATCTTTCTGAACTAACATCAGAAAACCATAAGGGTGACATCCAAGCCACCTGAGCTGGTGATACAAGCTCTGTAACCAATAGATTTCTATCCTCTCTTTACTCCACATTCTCTAGCAACACAGTTCTTTAGAATAGGGTCAAAAGAAAAAATTCTGTTTAGTCGTTTAAAGGAAACAAATAACTTTTTCATCAGATCTCTGCTAGTGTTTGACCAAAGTCAATGTATACTGTAATTTAATTTGCCACAAAAGACCTAAAGTAGGTGGTTCTTAATAAAAGAGATCACAAAGTTATGTAGTTTCACATCACCTTGAGTATGCATGAACAATGGTATCTGACCTATTTCATTATTCCTTTTTTGCTGTTAAACAACAGAGAATAGTCTCATAATAAACTTGAATCCTGCACTGTGGAAAAAAAAAAAAAAGAAAAAGAAAAAAAAAGTAAGAAGCAGCAAGCGCTACATACCTAACATCAGTTAAAAGGAATACTGTCTTGAATGCAGTGACTCCCTATTATAACTTTACATGGGATTTGAACATGTAAAAAGTTACTTACATAACCGTCATTGCTCATGTGAGTTGACTGATGGAAAACAGTGGGACTACCTCAGCATTTAGATTATTTATGTATCAGAGAAGCTGCAAAACTGGGTCTTACTATGTGCTATATCAGGCACATAGAAAAATACATGGTTTTGCCACTTGATTTGATGGCACTACAATACAAGAGGTGGCATTCTCTAGATACATAGGTGTAATACCATGCTATTACACAAGGGGCTGCATTTTGGGGTCAGAATCATCAAATTCTCAATTTATTTTTGTGACAGAAATCCATAGCAGTTGTGTAGACCTGAAGGGGGTTAATCATCAATTATACCTGAATGAATAAGGCAAGAAATTCAATAATGTTCAGTTCTTAAAGTTGGTGAAAGAACACTTCACATTTTCTGTCTTCTTAAAACTTCTATAATTTTTGCTATGGTTGCTCTACTTCTGTAATTTCAGTAATCATGGAGCATCTATTGTGAAATAAGCCACAGATAATGATTTCAGTGTACCTGAAGGTCTGTTTAAGATGGATATTTTTTTGAGAAATGGAATGCCAGACCAAACTGCATGAAAAAGGCAGTTTTCCTAACACCCTGATTTCCCATGTGTACAAATCCTCCTTCTTAGTGCAATTCAACACTGAGTGATGTTGGGATGTCTGGTCAGACTAGGAGAGAATCCAGCATGATTCACTTCCAGAATAAGGACTTTCCAGAGACCTTAAACTTGATCTGGCAGTTGATTATCTCCAGAGGTGGGAATTAATTCCGCCCCTAGGTCAGCTTAATCTCCCTGTGAGAAGAAACCTTCAATTATTATAAACTCTGCTAAATTATTTATGGTATCTCTGTGATCTAATGAAGCTTTATTCAGCAAGACCTTTGTCTCAGGCTCACACAGGGAATGGAATGGGGCAACTGATCATGAAACTCCAGTAATTGTAGACTTCTGGAGCAGAAGCACTGAACAGGCTGGTTCAAATTTATTCTCAAAAAAAAAAAATTCTATTTCAGAGGAGTTAATGTAAGAAGCAATCTAGCCCATAAACCCCAGTTCTCCCTTGTTTTACACTGCATATGGTCTCCAAGAGTCAACTGAGCCTGCCAGGGCAGCATTTCAGTTCCAGAGGTAGACTGCAGGAAGTCTTACAGTCCTGCAATTCTCACGTAACTTTTATTGTCTTATTTTTGACTGGCTGCTGCAAGCTGCAAAAATGAATTTGTGAAAAAAAAAAAAAAAGCCCAAACCCACAAGACTAGTGTTTTGGGATATCCACTCTTAGAACCTGACCTAATAAAAATATATATGTACATTCAACTTCCACACCATTAAAGCCAGACATTTTCTTTTAACAAAACCTGGCCCTCAGTTGTAGTCAATACCATACAGAGCCATTTAGAGAGTAACAAAATCTCACAGGAAATTCTTTATATAAAGAGATTCAGAAATGAAAATACCATGTAGGTCACAGTCATTGACACATAATGATACAGTTAAGCAGTTCATTTCTAATTAAGCCTGTGATCAGAAAATAGCCAATTTTGCTTTCTGCTTCTTGGTGTGTTCAACAATTTTGCCAGCCAAAAACTGTTAGCTGCTGAATTTTTAATGATCCTTTATTGAATAATAAGGTTTTGTTTTCATTTCTCTCAAAGTGCCAGAGCCTCCGTTAACAATTATGCTGGGGAAAAGGTTTCCACAGTAGGTGGGCCCCACAGTCTGTCTAAACCATGGATTAGTATTATAGAAAAAAAATAAAAACCAGAGTGAAAAAAATGAAGAACAGTTAGGAAAAGCAGGTTTGGTTTCGGGTGTGTACAGAATTAGGTTACTTCATTATATAAAATAAGCAAAGAAAATGAAAACTTTCAATATGGTGAAACTTACATGAATCTGCTATTCTCTGGGTTGGCAAGATACAGCCACCCAGTTGAAGTGCTCTTTAATTAATGGTCAAATAAAACTATAAAACTAGGAATAACATGAGATTTTGACAGCAGAGCTGGTCAAATCCCTGGCAGGTGCATGCCTGGCTCAAAAGTTCCATCTGTCCCATCATGATGTTCTAGTGACCTGTTCCAAGGACAAAGTCCTTTTGGTTTATAACAGGAATTGTTCACTTTTCCCTCAAAAAAACTGTTCCTCTTATCACCTGAGGAGGATCTTGCCTTCAAACCAAACCAAGGTTTTACATTCTTTTTCTTTATTTAAGGCAAAAGAAGGGTTTCTTATTGGCCTAAGAAGCTATGTATATGTATATATATATATATATATATTTTTTTTTTTTTTTTATGTTCTCTGTTTCAAAAGACAGTTTTGGGACTTGTGGATAACCTCTACTTTGCTCTCTGGTCTCACATACCAGCTAGCATCGCTTTGGGGTCTTTCGGATGGCACATCAAGAAAGACCATCTCTTTTGGACATTGGTCTGAGTGCTGAAATTTGAGTATAAATGAGTATCTGAATGATTCCTGGGTTGGAGAGAGAAAACCAGTGACTGCAGAAGAAAAGAGGACAAAAATAAGATAATTTGAAGGAAAAAAATGAAGTTAAAATCCACTGAAAATAGGGACAGTGCAAGCCATAGAAGAAAGGATCTAAAGTATCTAAATGTTTTAAAAATAGGCTTGCAGCCAAATTGTGTTGCAAAGCCTCCAAATACGTGCACAGGTAGTAATGTAGATGCAATATATGTAGTGTTCATTGCGCCATCTGTTTCCTGAGAAGTCTCCCTAGCACTTTGTATTAAAAACTCAGTATTGTTTTTAACGTTGCCAAATATTAACAATTTCTCATATGGGTGTGAAAATAAATGACAAAATAAATAATTTTTTTTTTTTTTTTAAATCCAGCCATACCGGACCAACTCTTTTCATGCATAAGGTAGAAGAATAATTTGTTTCACTAACATAAAAAGTAATCTGGTGGCCTTTACTTTTTTTCAAAGATTATGAAGCAGATATATAAAATTCAGCATCATGACTATTTTGACATTTCTGTTGTAACACGTGGACAAACATGGCCAAGCCTCTGAAAAATCTCTATTTAACTATGTCCTGGTTTCATCTGGGATAGAGTTAATTTTCTTCCTAGTAGCTGGTACAGTGCTGTATGTTAGATTTAAAACAACAATAATGTTGATAACACACTTGCTGTTTTGGTTGTTAAGTAGTCAAGGACTTTTCAGCTTCTCATGCCGTGCCAGGTGCACAAGAAGGTGCGATGGGGCTCAGCCAGGACAGTTGATCCAAACTGGTCAAAGGGATATTGTATGCCATATGATGTCATGCTCAGCATACAAAACTGGGAAAGAAGGGGCAACATTTGGAGTGATAGCGTTTGTCTTCCCAAGTAACTGCTACACGTGGTGGTGCTTGGCTTTCCTGGAGATGGCCGTGGGAAGCGGTGAGTTAATTCCTTTTTTGCTTTGTTTGTGTGCACAGCTTTTGCTTTACTTATAATATTAAACTGTCTTTACCTCAACCCATGAGCTTTCTCCCTTTTACTGTTCTGATTCTCTCCTCCATCCCAATGCAGGATGGAGTGAGTGAGTTAGTGAGTGGCTTCATAGTGCTTAGTTGCTGGCTGGTGTTAAACTACAATAACCTACATTCATTTCTCCTTACCATTAGGCAAAATTTCTACAGCTTTCAACCCTACAAAGCATCCACAGACTTTTACATTCTTAGAGATAAAATGCATATTCTGTCACTCTGCAGAGTTGATCTATTTAATATTGAACTGAATGTTGCAAAGATAAATTAGTTTTTATGAATCTTGCAAATATTACCACTCACAACAATATGAAAAAAGTACATAAGGAATAATTCTACCGTGGGGGCGAGGTTTGAATACAGTATATTGAATAAGGCACTGAGTCACAGTCTGAATAATTAGGACTACCAGAAAGAAAAATCACTATAATTTTATATATTTATTTAATAGATAATATTACAGAGCACATGCACAAGAAAGGAGGGTGGAATTATAGACAGCTTCAAATCTTCATTTCTTAATCTATAATTTTTACCTTACTAAACATCTGTAAAATACAGCCTAATACATCTAATGCTTTAATAAAAAAAAAAAAAAAAGTAAATGTAATTGTGTATGCAGAATCAATGCAAATATACAGGTACCTAAGGACACACACAGACATACAAATTAAAAGAATGAGAAAGCATGATGCAATACAAGAATATAGGATCATTTTTGTGTACCTCATTTGTTATTGTATGGTTCATCCCAACTATATGGTGAAGAACCAAATATGAAGAACCAAATAACCCACTCCATTCAGTATATACTGACTGGGTCATATTCAACTTAATTGCACAGCGTCCAAATGCATTTACTTCTCTGGTGGAGCCCACCAAACTGACTCCAAAGTGACAGAGGAAAAGAAGTTCTGCTGTCTTGACACAGTCCATAGCACAGTTTCACTCAAATTGCTGCAGAATAGAGCTACAGGGAAGCTCAAAAGCTTTAAGCTGCAAGTTGTGATGATAAGCATTTGGTGTTTGCTATGATACATATGTTGTGGGTTTTAGTGCTCATATTTGAATCAACCCAATATTATAATCAACAGAAAGTCCCCCTGAGATGAATAACATAGGGCCTGTCGGGCTGAAGAGCTGTATTCAACCTTATACGCAGTTAGGAAATTGAGATCACCCAGGATTTCCTGACCAGTGGCCTAAGGTTTTCTCACTTTCTGTTTGTACTAGTCCAGATTCTTTCAAGTCTCAGGCTGCTTCAGTTTCTGCTTCATCTGCTTTACCAGGGTAAACTTTTCTATCTGTGCTTTGCACTCTCCACGCTACCTTAATAGGCTGCTAAGACTGAAGCTCCAGATTCAATGAGTTCAGTCAAATCAATGGGAAATATCTGTGTGCACCAAAGGCCAGATTTTGATCCATTGTGTTGAAGCAGAATGATCCTCATTAACCTAACAGATAAAGGCAGCAATGAGCGGCACTTCTGTAATATCCATGAAATCACTATTTCATGATACCAGTGAGAGCCCAGGGAGGAGGTTTCTTGCTTGCAATAATTAATAATTTACAAAAAGCTTTAACTAAGCAAGACATTGCCCACCTGGAAATTGGAATGAAAGGATATTAATGAAGCTGCAATGCAGATGGTCATGTTGAAGGTGATGAAGAATTTATTAGGGAGACAGCCATCAGAAGCTGTGTAGTATATGAAGCATAAAACTGCTATAACTAATGACAGCAAGTAGTTTAGGCAAGTAATGGACAGCACAGCTACAAAAGGGACATGGAGATATATTATTTAGTAATAAAGTTCACATAAAAATGTGAAATATGAAGTAGAAAGATTAATATGATTGCACAAACCATCTTAAATATCCATACTCAACTTCTGCCTTTTAAAAGTAGACTGAATTTATGCCCAAGCAGCAACACGTAAGTCACAGCAATTATTTACATAGCTTATGCAAACTACTACAGATCTATAGGCTTAATATGTTGAAATAATGCTGAACGTGGTTTAATTTATTGCATTAACAATAGAGCAGATGCTATATTTCTACCTGCCAAGTGATCCAAGAAGTGTAGGTCAGGTTATCAATCACCTTATCATACTCCAGAAGATCCAGGGACTTGCAGGTTAGAGGCTGCTTTGCTTTAGTATTTTCAGTCTTCTCTGAGATTGATTAATAATCCTTTCTTTACATCTACAGTGTTGGAATTAATCTTTGCTCAAAACATGAGTGAAAGATTTGGCTGAAGAAGACAACACAAATATAAACATCGCTTAAGACACTTTTTTCTCTTGCAATTTGTATGCAACTGGAGCTAGAAAATATTATTTCTTTTTCTTAAAACACTTCTTCTATGGTTTTCTTTTAGTAGCAGAAAGCTGAAGAAGTATTTCAGATTTTTCTAACACTGGAATGTAGAGGAGGTGAGTAGGGGGAAATTACTGAGGATTCTGGGCTATTTTTAAAAGCTGTTTAAGCCTGCTTTTCTCTCACCCATCTGAATTCATAATACATTAGGAAATGTGTCTTTAATGCATACATTGATCAAGCTACATAATTAGAGGAAGTCATTCTTTTTTCCAGTTCTTTTTAAAATGTATGAATGCTTATGCCAGACCAAAACCACTATACTTGAATGCACATTTTCTGTCGAAAATAGAAGGATGTTCTAGTGCCGATACCCTGTAATATAAAAAGCATTGCAAATTGCTACACTTCAGTCCACAACACAGTTTTATTCTTCTTCCCATACTAAATGGAAAAAAATACTTGAAAATATTCTTGATGTTATCAAAAAAGGGGCTTTTCATGTATTTGCCCAAATTTATCCCTAATATTTGTCTTTAGTAGATTTACAGTAACGTGAGATTGGCAGAAAGTAAAATACAAAAGGATTTTCTTGAGAACAGTGACCTGAACATTGATCTAGAAGGATAGCTATTTTCACAGTCACTCTTTTACTTATTGAGGTTTTAATTAGTTTTTGTGTCACAGCATTTTTCTACAGAGCAGTACTTCTAGAAATGCCATCAGTACTGAGAAACACTCCTTGCACCTCTGGTGTGTTGAAATGATTTTGGAAATAAGCAGATGTTGAACTGATATATTTTTGGCTAAGACAGTAACTGGCAAAAATCTGGGATGTGATAAGATGCTTTCTGTCAGACTTTTCTCAGCTCATTTCAATGTGGAGAGTTAAAACAGAGCTGTCTGCCAACACTGAAGGTAAATCCTGTTTCCAGAGAACTCAGTGTCTGATATTAAACCAACACTTAAGTAGTGAGTAAAATATGTGTATGTACACACACGTACATGTTCAGATAAATAAAATCAGATTCTCTGAGAACATTCTTTTGCTACAGGGCATGGGCTGCTCTTCAGGGTAGGAACAAAGAGCTAAGAATTGTTGCTTGCATTTGGAAACCTAATCTTTGCCTACAAATGCAGGTGAAAGACTTCTGTAATAGTAGTTATAGAATGAATACATCCTGAATCACAGTCTAGAGACTATTTAATGTGTGTTTATTTTTTTAAAAGAAATGGGAAAAACTACATTTCTAGTCATTTGCATAACTCAGAGACATACTGAATGAAATGTAAAGGTTTATTTTGATATGTCAGCAGTAATATTACGTTCACAAATTCTGGGTCACTCACTACTGAGAGACTTACAATATCTTCTCATGGGTAGTAGTAGGAACAAATCTTTAGCTTTTGTTGCTTTGAGGCACTTGTTTATAAATCATATAACATCTGCTATGAGGAATATTTCCTTTTCCTTTTAAACTGTTTCATTTATTTCCTTTTTTCTCTCTTTCTTTCTTTTTTCTCTTTTGGAAGGGTGAAAAAGCTTAAGAAAACATAGCCTAGAGGATGGATAATTTTATTTTTTTCTTAGTAAATGGAATTATTCTACTACCTGGATGTAGTATGTCATATTTAGGAGGGTTTTATTTTTTTTAATCATAAATGAATAAAATAGTTCATTTAACTGTTCCTGGAATTTTACACTTTCCCCTTGTGAGTGATTTTGCTGGCCTTGTAATACTGTTTTGACCAGTTGAAATCTCATGAGTTATGAGTGTTATTTCCTTACAATTGCACATATTTTCCATATCTCACACAAACCAATTATTTATCACACACATATACATGTGTTTCAAATTATTTTTAAATTAGTTCCTTCCTATTTTATACAGTTTTTAAATTACTCCCAATGTTTTCAATCTTAAAATAAATGATCTATTCAGCACTTATTAATGTTTTTCAAGATGCCATAGAATAGGTGCTGGTTTGTTTATGAAGAACACACTCTCTCACCTATGCATGAGATCCTTGTGCACCAAGGGATACTCGGCAGTGGCTTCTCCCTTTCTTTCTTACGAACAGTATAGAGCTACACCAGTGTGGTAGAAATTGGTAATGCTTGAGGTTGAAAACATTCCTGAAACAATCTTCATCTTCTATTTCTGTTATTCCAGATGTTAATGGCTGTTTCACACATCAATTCTGCAAACAATGAGCATAAGAGAAAGGCAATACACGTGCCCATGTGACACTATAAGGTGATGTTTAAGACATGATATATTAAAGATATTTTAATATAATTCATATACGGTGTTTTATATCATACTTATGTATTATATATTTAGATTTTATATACATTGTTTTAATAATACATATATGCATCTAGCTAGCTTTCATTTGTAGGACCTTATAATTGTTCTCAGCACCTTCTGCTGTTTTTTCTAAACTCCTCATAACTGGTCATCAGTAACAAGTTGTCCTCAGTACCTGAGATGAAGCTGTACCAGCTCTGTAAACAGAAGGTTATCATCTTTTTTAGTTTGTAACATGACGTTTCTGCAGATTCTGCCTAGTATTGCACTGAACCTTACTGCTGTCACACTGCATTGCAAATCTGTGACCATTTTTTTCTCCAGTTTCATTTGTGATGCCTCTTGCAGTGTTATTGCTTCCCAGGCTTCCACTGTCTCTGCAAAAATTTGAGTTTTGAATTATATTTCCCCCAGACAGATAATTGTTCTTTTTTTTTGTTTGTTTCCATATTGAATTTCGCTTTCTGCTTCTCTGTCTGTATTTTAACCCCTCTAGTTCCTCTTACGTTATTTCTTTTTTTTGGTAGTGATTGCAACACTTTCAAATTCAGTACCATCAACAAATTGCATAAATAGGCCTATTACCCACTTCAAAATCAATATGAAGGATGTTAAATGAAGCAGAATTTAACACCAGTTCCTGTTCTCCTTCACCAAGCTCCTCCCTTTTCAGCTGATGTTTTTTCTTGCTTTATGGTTCTACAGTCATATTTCAGGCTGTGGATTAATTTGGAGAACATTTCGTGAAACATTGTGCAGAGGTTTAACTAGAATTCAGACTCCTACAGCTTTTCTTTCAGCCATTCGTTTTATATGCAGTAAAATGTTACCATCTTCATCTATCAACATGTCATCTTCAAAATCTTCTCGCTGCTCTAGACCTTCAGGTTCCTGAGGATCAGGTTGTGCCTCTACACTGTTTCCAGTGAGGAAAGTACCACTTCTGTAGTGCACAAAAAATAAACTGCGCATAAAGTAAAAATATTCGCGATTAACTTTTCCTTGTGATCAAAATTATTTTGTCCCCCTCCCAGAGGCAGCTTTTGTAAGTGACGGGTAATGAGACTTCACAAAAGAGTTCTTTTTTGTTTTGTTTTTTCACTTGTGTCTGCCTGCTTACATAACTTACATGGAGTTGACTTGAGGAGTAAGAGAGGACCTGCTCCCTGGGATATCTGGGTAACCTAATTCCCAGTCAGGTTTTACACTCAATGTTTTTCCAACATGGTTCTGGAATACAGAGAGAGTCTTCAGAAAACAATTGCCAAAATAGTTGTTCTTTTTTCTCTTTTGAATTTGTTTGTTAGTTTATTTGTTTGTTTTTCTCTAGAGTGTTTTGGTAATTAACCAGATTTCCATGTCTCATCAAAATTAATTCACTGGAGCATAGCGAATTAATTTCCTAATCGCCTTCCTACCAGTTCTGAACAATTTGTAAATGTTCCACTTTCCCAAGAATTCTTTTATCTGCTCTTTATCAATGTATATTTGAAAATCATTTTCTAATTAGATAAGCTTTATTTTGTATGTCTCTTGCTTAACAAAGACCTCCCAAAAGAAAATTGAATTTCAATAATTTTTAACCATTACTAAAGTCAGCTTCTCCCTCTTTTTGTAGATTATATCTTTTCTTTCCAGGATTTTTTCTTCCTTAAAACAAACAAACAAACAAACAAACAAACAAACAAACAAAACCAAACCCACCACTTTTCATTTCCTTAACTACTTTGGAATACAAAGACTAATATAGATTAATTTTTCTTGCCCCTATATTCCTTCCACAAACCTCATTTTTTTTTTTCTATGTATTCCTCATAAATTTGGGTACATTCCTCTATTCCAATTTTTTATTACTGGGAAAAATAATCATACCATTAGTGATCCATTGAAAAATGAGAAGTATGGCCACTTCTTCTTTACATTATTCTCATAAATATAAAAATAAATATCAATTATGTTGATCCCTGGTTAAAATATACTTTAAATGAACTGCTCTGAAAGATAGCTGGGCATTCAAAAGGGCATCAGATTGCAACATATAATGCTGCAGGTTGTGGTTGAACAATTCTTTGCTTTTCTCTTCACTAGAGGAAAACAACCACAGGCCTGCTCACGCACTCATGCTTTAGTCACAGACAATTTTTGCTCAGGAAAACGGAATTAGCACGTAGTAAATGCCAATTAAAGATTTTAATGTATAGACATAAATTTCTTCATTTCTTCCATTAAGCGATTCCTGAACCGTTATCCTTTGTGTCTTAAGAATCCATTGGCTTAATACTAACTGGAATTGAGAAGAGAATTACTCAAATTTGGTACTATTCTTACATGCTTTTTTTTTTCTACTTGGTAAAGACATAAAGAAAAATTTAATATTAACTCTCCCTTATTTAGTTTATCTATTTTTATTAGCAAAGTGATTGCTATCCTCATTCCCTCCAAGTATGTTTAAAATCCAATAATTCCTGTGAGCTATATTAGTCAAAGAGTTTTTCCTTCTTTCTGCATAATTTTGAGAAACGTGTCTCCAATGTCTGCATTTTTCCTAACTTTTTCCCAAATCCAATAAATTTCACAACGATGTTCTCTATTGTGCAATTGTAATTCACTAACGTATACTTATGCTAACTTCAAATTTCTGTTGTCCTTTTTGAGTTTTATTTACAAATTTGAATGTAAGTTATGACATTCACCTTTACAAGAAGCACCCTTCTAGGCATCAGCTAGTCTTATTAGTATTATACTAAGAGACAGCACTATAGTCAATACTTCATTATCTGTACTAATACCTATATATAAATTCTATCACTACTGTGTTCCCAGATCTTGCTTTTTGTTCTCCTTTTATACCCCTGGTGACATTTAAATATAATAATTCTCCTCTTACTCATAATTTTCTATTTCATAAACACTTCATCCTCTATTTTGTTTGAAAATGACATGTCATACTATACATGAAGTTGTAAGGTAGATTTACTAAAATATAGTGGATGTGTTATGGTAACTTAAGAACAGAGCGGTTGCAAGGAGAAGTTTCATCTCAGAAGGCTTGAAGATAAGAAACAAGATAAAGGAATTTTATACTGATTGTTATGTCTGAAAAGGACCCAAAATCAAGAAGGTGAATCACATGTTAACAAGAGGGAACTTACCTAATCTGGCCCTCAAGGTGGTAAACAACCTTGGATAAAATATGAGTAGAACAGTATCAGCTTTTGGTATCAGATGTGGAATCTATGTGAGTTTCTAAGATGCTGAATTCTCTTTAATTATCATTGAAAGGCAGGCTAACACTGAGCAGGTGGTGAAGATCACCAGTGTTACATTGATAATGTTTGGAGAAAAGGGTTTCCAAAAGTTCCCAAGTTAACATGAAATTCTAGGAGAACTTTAGCTAAAATATAATCTAACACAAAAAATACTCAGCACATAATTACAGGCAGTACTTTCTGCCTAAGCTGCATAAGTATGCTTGACACAAAGTCCTAAAAGGTTGCAGATTATTTTGAAAGCTGCGTTGCCAAAAGACCAGAAGGGGTTTTTCTATAACTACTGGTCAAAACAAACAAACAAACAAACAAACAAACAAACAAAAAACAGGAACAGGAACAGGAAGTTATATATCAGCATTATGAAATTAAAACTCGAGGTAAACAGCAAACCCCCCTTTATTTCAGTGAACTATATAGACATTATTCACAGAGTTGTTTCTGCTAAGATAAATCAATACTGAAATACTGCACATAGTTGAAGAATTTAAGCATCAGAAAATCCAGAAATAATTTAAATAATTAAAAAGAAGTCTATCATAAGACATGTCATATTAGAAGGAAACTGACTGTCCATCAGAAGTGTATATAGATATAAAATATCTCAGGATGCATGACATATATATGACTGTGATGTGTCCATCATAGTGCTCACATGATCTTAGCCAGCTTTACAAGGGATGTTAAGATGAGAAAGGATCATCAGTCAGCTATTCTGATTTCCTGCATGATAAAGGACTAGCATTTTCAAAGCGCATACATAATTTAGAAACATATAGACTGTGGGGTTCTCGTTAGATGCCCAACTCCTACTGATTCCACATTTGATAAATGACATTGAGTATCTTAAATCTCTAAGGTCCAGATCCTCAAAGGCACTTTGGAAAGGTAATTCCCCCTACAATCAAAGAAAATCAAATGCCTAAATGTCTTTGAGGGCCTGGGCCTAACCTATTTTTGAAAAATTTGCCCTTTATGTCTCTCTTGATAAAGATAGGTGCAGTTAGATGAGGGGCCATTTTCATTTTCCTTCATAAGGATGTGATAATGCAGGCACTTGTCTTTAAGCATTCATCCAGGAACTGGATGACTTGGAATCAGACCTCTCCTCTGTCTGAGGATATTCTAATTACAACTTCTGCCTCCCAAGAGAATGGCCCTAAGCAGTACTCTAAGCTAAGCTATATTCTGTACCATTCAGGAGAGGGTGTGTTATCCACTGCTTTTTGCACAGCTGCTGTACCATGAAGAAAAAAGAGAATTCAAGATTCACTGGGCCAGAGAGAGAAAAAACCAGAAACATGACACACATTTGGAGGAAGAGATTACATGGATCCTCCTCCTTCCTTGACTTTGTTTCTCATCTGTATTATTGATATATTATGGCAAATAACAGCAATGGCTGTGCTAGCAAGTGTCCTACCTGCTACCAGCTACCAGGGTAGTACCTTAGTCTTTGGGCTGCACTATAAAAGAGAATTATCACCTACACTAACACCAGCACAGTCTCAGGGACCTTTTGTGATCCTGTTTTCATGTGTGCAGATCCTGATCTTTCTCTGAAAGAGAGAGTTTGAACACCTGTTTTCAGGAGAGGATAACAGCCCACGAATTCCAAGTAGGAGATCTGAAGAAGGCTCCTAACCCTTGAGGATAGGTAAAAATGTACTCTTTTTCACAGGATATTTTTCGTTGTCTACTGTCAGGTGTTGCTAACTTCAGGTGTCTCCTTGCTAAATTAGTCAACTTTTTGCTCCACATGTTGAGGAATAGGAATGTTACCAACAGTCTACACAAGGTGCGCAAGTGCCAAACACAGAACACCAGGCTTCATTCTACAAGATGGTGTGTGGGCATGACTGGCATTGCACTCAGCTTTTAAAATACCTAAATCCATTGTTGGGTTCATTTGTAAGACACTAAGCATAGCTGTCCTTTTCAAAAGTGACCAGACTCAGAGAAAGAAACATGGGGGCAACAATTCTCAGGATAATCTTGAAATGAAGTTAAACTGAATGGCCGGCACTGCTGGAGTGCAGACAACTGTTCAAAGGTAAAAGAGTATGGGTACTATTTAAAAACCTCTCCTACAACTATCTCAAAATGTAAATACACTTTGTCTCATATGTAATGCTTTTCCCTCCTTGATCAGGAGAAACAAGAGAAAGAGAAAACAAGATACAAAATATTCTGATTAATAAAATTCTAGATGGGGAGCTCCTGTACTGTTTTCCTTCTGCTAGAATAGCACTAACATACTCTGTTTAGAAAAATCAACAGTAGGCTTTAGGTAAGACATATAAGAGGGCCACAGTAGGCCTGACCCTACAGTTATCCTATGATTTATAGTCTTCTTACAGCAATGTACTGTATTTGACACTGGCTAAGGGGTTAATCAGTTCTGAGCATTGGCTTGATAATAGGGTCCTGCCCTCGGGGTCTATTCAATCAATCAGAGTTGTCCAGTGCCATAATGCCTCAGTTCTGTGTGTAGGCAGATGAGTGTGGTGTTGTTCAGCATCCTGGAGGTATTTGGGTTTCGAGGAGCTTAATGAAAATTCCACCTAGATCAGGACTGTCAGGCTCACTCCACAGAGAGCACTGAGGATAAGAAGTGAGGTGACCATGTTGAAACAGGGGTCACCAACTTCCCTGAGGGCAGCCTGAAACCTTGGACCTACTGAGAATCGGAAGCTACAGCCATTTGGAAGAAGGAAAATGCTTGGCCACATCTTCTCTAGAAGGAATTATTCTTCAGGCCTTGTTGGATAAAAAAACATTCTCATTTTGAAGACTACACGGGAAAATGACTATTCAGTTCAACACGTTTCTTCTCAAAAATAGCCAAAAAATTGAAAAGGCATAAGCTAAGGAGGAAAAGGCATCAGGGATATTTCTGTAGAGTGTATGTGGGACCAGAGAAAATACTCATGTGCATAAATGGGGATTAGGCCAGAAACAGGAAGAAACTAGCTTGGATGTTTCTGTTGTTCTACTGTATAATATGGCATCCAGCTTGTAAAAAATAATTCCCAACCTGTCAGTTCAGTGCTTATGTGTAATATTTTAAACAATTTCTAAAATACTATGGCTGGACAGTTGAACACAACTAGATTGTGTTGCTACATTACTCTTTTGTGTGCTGTTGCTGCAGAAACTGGTATGCATCAGCTTGTCAAGATCAGTGGTCTGCCTGGGCTTATGGTTGTTTTTTACCCTGAATATAAGAGGAATTTTCAGGAATATCAGGTATTTGCAAGTCAGAAGGCCTTTCAATCAACTAGATCCTCTAGACGACCTCCCAGAATAGCAGAGTAGCCCCAAAACATGCACATACTTATAAAACTGACTATGCTCATAACATGATGCAGTCAGAAAGTGCTTATGTTTTCCAAAACAGTCTGGCTACTGTGGAGATGCAAAATGTTTCAGAAGTAGCAGAGCAGAGTAGTCAGAGCTTCTACAAAGCATGGAGGGAGGGCACTTTGCTTAAACCTTTTGTTAATAATCATTCACAATAATATCTGAAGAAAAATAACAACGTTCTAAAGACAGCATTCTTTATTTATCCTAATTATAGTACTGTATGAGCTTACCAAGAAGTAGGTATCAAAGAAAAACTAAAGGAGCTTTCTGCTGTAATAGTACGTATGTGTGAGGTCAAGAGTTTTTCAAAAAGCTTCTGAAATACTCTCTGAGCAGGGGAGGAGTGGAAATGTGATCTTTCTCTCTGGGTGGTAAATAGGAGGTGTAGGAAATTGTGTGTGTGCATATGGGGGAAAGGGGAAAATGTTTCTGTTTAGACCTCAGCAGAGCTTTCAGCAGCCAGTATTTCAAAACACATTTGACATAACTGCATATTCTTCTTTTCAATGACAAAAGATGACATCATTTACTTGAGTCAAAGCAGTGCTGATGATAGAAAAGCTAGTCTCAATACAGTCAGTGTGGTTTTTACCATTGGTTTCAATGGAGCTACGTAGAAAATCCATTCTTAATGAAATTTGTAGTTAACAAAATTTACACATGTGAGAATCATGCATATTTCAGAGATGGATCAATATAACTTTAAAAATGTAGACCTACAGAAACTGCTTTTGTTTTTATTTTATATAAACTTAAAACATTGCAATTATTACTTGTCTAAAATATCTGTTCTTATGAATGACTGGACAGGATGCATTTCTTATCTCTCTTTTTCTTCAGTTGTATGGATAGAGCCCCTTCCTCATTTTTTTTTTGTTTGTTTTTTTCTCCTCCAACAAGTTATTAGTATCAATAATATGAATTGATGGATGTGGGTGTCTATGAATGGAGAAATTGTTTTTTCCATGTGTTCCCTCACAATTTTACCTCATCTCCAAGTAAGAAAAATTATTTTTAGTAAGAAAAGGGTAAAAAATTACCTCTGTTTTCCCACTGTTGGTCATTTCTGATGAAACCCCTGAATAAAACTTAAAATAGTATTAGAAATGTTGATGGGCCCGGTAGCTGCTTTGGTTTTATCTTCTTTTGTTTTGTTTTCTGGGCACTGGTGTGCCATGAAAATGATTGAAAGTATCACCATGAGGAAAATATCAGCCATTAATTATCTATGATGTGGCACTCAGCATACCCAAGCAAAGTGTTAGTTTTCTTTAAGCACCTCATTATGAAACCAGTTACAGAGCACAGTTTAGTAGACAAAACAAGTCAGGACACAGGTTTTAGCTCTGCTGCAGCAACATGTGCAAATGATCTATCTTGTCCTCTCTAAGTGTCTGTTTATTCTCACCCCTACACCTGAATACATTTCCTTAAATATTTTAAACTGTCAGGTCTGCAGACTGACCATCTCTGAACAATGCTACAACATGTAGGACAAAGCACCTCCAGAGGATGTACATCCATAGTTAGAACTATTCTTTCTTAAATTATTGCTTAAAAATATAGGAATGACCTAACATATTAATTACAGCAGAAGTATTGAAGAGCTCTTCTTTCTTTCTTTCTTTCTTTCTTTCTTTCTTTCTTTCTTTCTTTCTTTCTTTCTTTCTTTCTTTCTTTCTTTCTTTCTTTCTTTCTTTCTTTCTTTCTTCCTTCCTTCCTTCCTTCCTTCCTTTCTTCCTTCCTTCCTTCCTTCCTTCCTTCCTTCCTTCCTTCCTTCCTTCCTTCCTTCCTTCCTTCCTTCCTTCCTTCCTTCCTTCCTTCCTTCCTTCCTTCCTTCCTTCCTGCCAAAATATTGTTATATTATCTGTGAATTCAAATGCTGTTCACAGTATTCACCACTGGAGGACAGGTGAGCTTAGTTAAACTTCCATAACCAGCACAAAATTACTGGGTGCAACAGTCACATTAAATAAGGAAGAAACATTTTGCAACATTTGTATTGTTTTAATAAGTTCAAGGCTGTTAAAATGTGAAATGAAATATGTGACCCTTGAAATTCTGAAGTACCTAAAATGGCTGCTTTCTAAGAAGAGAGGTAAGAGAATCGCAATATACTAATGTACTTGCTTCCATTTCAAGCTCGAGATAATTCACTCACTGTTCAGAGAGTGGAATAACATTTTTTTTGTGTGTGATTCAGATGGTTATTATTATTATCATCATGAAAATATTTCAGTCATTCCATCTGAGACTGGGAAAAAATCACTAAATGAAAAAAGCAAAATTTCTGGACAATGCCATGTAGTTCTATTTAAAGCTCAGAAAGAATTTGCAATATACATGACCAAACAGATATGCAATGAAGGTAGCATTTTTAACAGGATGCAGCATCTCTTTGACATCTCTTTCTTTGACATCAGCATTGTAATCAGCCACCAATGCTGCCATTTCAGCAGACAGTACAAAATTACCAGTCAAGAGAGAACAAAAGGAGGCAGTTGATCTTTCTATAACGCTTTTAAATAATGTTACAATTCACAAAATGAATGTTCATGTGGTACATCATGTAGTACAGCATAGTGCTGTGAAGCTCCTTTAACAAATAAAATATTTTTATGCTAACTGCTCTTGAAGGTAGCATGATGTATAAACTGCCCATGGTCTGACTACAATGAGAAGTCCTGGAGAAAAACAAAGCTTTACTTTTTAGGTAGATCAGTTTTGGTTTGGTTTCCACACCTATCTTTTCAGTGTAAATAAATACTTGAAATATAAAGCTGTAATATCTGGGGGTTTTTTCTGTCACAAAACTTTTTTGTGCAAAAATTCAGTTTCTGCTTCGCCATGCATCTGAGTATGAGAACCATTGTAGATGTGATGTTGGGGCTTAATAAGCATCTATCACTATAACAAACATGATTCTGTAACAAATACACTATCCCAGTACTTAAAATTTTGTATCTAAAGGTAAATTTTCAAGATTTTGATACTTTGGGTGGGAGAGAGTGACTCCAGAGAACATAGAAACTACTCATGACCTGAGAGTTTAAAAATAAAACAATAATTTTGAATACTTGATATTTTGTTGATTCAAATTGCTGTAGTATAGAGGGAGCTCAATTTCAGAAAGAACTGAGCGCTCTCCCTGCTGTACACAGTGCATTCTAATTGCAACGTGTTTAGGTAACAAATGTTGTGATCTATGCAAAAGCCATACTAGCAGTTAAGATATTGTAAATATGTTACTGTTGTAGCCTTTTGGTCACAGTCATCAGTGATGTCCTGAGTCACCGCAGTGGTTGAAAAATCCTCCAAGACTGCCTAGGCAACTCCATCAAGTGCACTCTGGCCCACAGTTAAAGTGAGAGGCAAAATCCAATAGGTCTGTGAGAACTTGACCTTGCAAACATTCTTAAATCATATCTAGAGATCAGTTTAGCCCTAAATGACACATATCAGTCAGAGCTCTGAGAGTTTCTCCAATGCCAAAATGGCATGAAATCCTCCTTCCATTCCTCTTGAAATAACAACTAATTTAACACCCAAAGATTTCTGAAAGAGAAGTTGATGGTAGAGCAGTGGTTTGGGAACAAGCCAGACTGCCCAGTCTTTGCAGGCTGGAGTCCAGATCCCTGAGCTGGGAGCATGCTGGGTCTTTCTTCTGGGGCTGAGGGTTGATGAATTGAGCTCCTCACCAATGAAATGTACTGCAATATTCAGCTGACAGGATGCTGATACCTGATTTAATGTCAGCTGAAATAGCCCTCAGGCTCTGCTGGTGAAGTTGGGTAAATCTCCACTGATTACAGTGGCAGCTTAGACACCCAGTGCACAAGCAAACACTTATATGAATATACTTAAATGTAGGATTCTTAACTTGCCATTTACTTCCATCTCTATCTGAAAAGTTGGAAAGTAATACTAGAAAAGTTGTGGGTTTTTTCCCAAAGAAAATACACTTTTGACTCTAGACATATTCTGTAATGCAAACATGACTTGGTCACAAAGCTTACAGTCTGATCAGGAAGACACTACAAATAAAAAAGGAACAAGTAAACATATGTGTTGCATAAGCAGAATCCACATGGACTACTCCCAAAAGGACAGCACAGAAACTGCACTCTTCACTTACCAAAAGGTTATGCCAGTCCCTGTGACGGTGCACATCAACTGTATTTTTTGTATCATTTGTCTCTCAGATATACCACATATTAATGTCATATATTTTCATAACACCCCATGTCCTAATAATGCCTTTTCAACGCCTGGAAAATAGTGACTGCGACATAGTCTGATAAGGGGAATAACCATGTGATTCTATTGGCCATAAAGACTAGGATATAGTCCTGCATCCTGATGTAGAATACCATAGCAAGTTTTCTCTGTGTCTACCTTTTGCTCAGCAACACCCTAAGTATTCATCTTTTTTTCTTGAATACATGGCTCTCACTGGCTGGGACCCACCAATGAAGCTGACTAACAAGATATTCAACATAGGCTCTCTGCCAAAAAAAGGGCAAAGCACAAATATATATACATATATATATATGTATATATATATATAAGTAAATGGTTTACTGGATTTTTTACTACTTTAAGATTTGCTTAGAAGCTTTGTTGGATTGAGTCCTCACTAAACTTACAATATCAAGTAGAAAAACAAAGTTACTCACAGCTATTTGAGAAGCTGAACAACCACAAGTGGAAAAGGCCAAAACTTAAGCATCAGCAGTTAGGGAGCTAACCATTATTACCTTTAACACTGCTGGAAAAATTCATTCCAGGCTGGTATCTGGATTCTTACTCATACAAGAAAAATTATTACATTAAGTTTTCTTAATATTGTAGTCTTTGTGTAAATGAAATGCGATGTTAAAATGTCACCTATTTGGAAAAAAATGACTTAGTGTATGTTAGACAAGCATATTGACAGAATGATATTTCCTGCCTGAAATCAAAAAGGGATCTATGTTCCCATGGGAATTTATAATACAACTGGAAGAAAATAAATAGTCAATTTTAAGTTAGGGTGTGTGGAGGTGAACTTTTCAATAAGGTTGTTATTATTTTATTATTTTTAGGTGAACTGTTTTTAATGATAAAATCTCATTTAAGGAGTTGATTGGCAAGAAAAAGTGAGTCATTATTTTGTGTATAAGGTTCTTTCTAGCTTTTTGAGTGATTTTTTTTTTAACTTTTTTGCACTTTCCAGAATTTCCAACACAATGGAATTCTTATTTCTTAAAGAGCTGGAACAGCTTTAAGAAGGCTAAAAACTGGGCCTACTTACCATGAAGTAATCCCTGTTTTCCTGCAGGGATTCGATAGTTTCCTCTGAAGTCCAGAGAAAAATTCCTACCTCTGCCTACCACCTAAGCTAGCTGTGTTTCACTTTTGAAGGTAATTAAGTTTTCTGCTAAATGTTCATATAAAATATGTCACGTATACAGAGCTCTAGAGCCCTCTAGTGCCAGCTATTCTGCTTCCTGTGTGTCTCCTGAGGAATAATTTGTTTGATTTTAATGGAGAGGTTAATTCAGCCTGCCCATGCACAATTCTGTGCTACTGCTTTCATCTAAATTGATATGACAGCAAGAAAAGCCAATATAAGGGAGATGGCAAGACTGAAACTGCTGGAGCTTTGGGGTGCTGTGGTGTGCCACTTACTAGTTATATAAACAGTTCTAGAATCACCTGGATGGTAGTAAACTGCCTTTTGGAGCTGTGCTGTCTGGGAAAGAACAAAATGGCTTCTGTAAATTGTACATTCTATTGCATATGTACACATTATTTACAGAGTCCTTTTCAAGGTTTTTTGCTAAGGAGTTTGAATCAGCCTTGTTTAAAATATATGCACATTTGCAATACAAACTGAGAAGGATGTGCTTAGCAAGGTTTATTTAAAAAGAAAAAAAAAATACTGAAAGAAGCATTTCCTGGTGAGGAAGAATAAAACCTTAATTCTAGAATACAATATTGAACACGGGAGTGATATATCCTAGTTATCTGTGGAGCAGAGTGTTCAGTTTGGAGCTAACATAATCACTTTTGGAACATTGCACATCTAGGAAACAATGCTGAAGGAAAGTAGAAGATCATCTTCATTTGTGATCTATGAACCCTTGACCAGATTCCAGACTCCCAAAGCAAACTAGAGGGTTGCTTCATCTCTCCAGGTCCTCAAAACATTTCTAAGGGGATATCAAACAACACTGTACAATGGAGAAGCAAACCATTTCCCTGGTCAGAAGCTCCTCTTCAGCACATTGCCCATACTCATGGAATCAACATGGAAAGAGACTTCACTGGAAGTATCAATCTTGCATTATTCAGAGACACTTTCTCAAGTATTCAAACATATACACACATAGTTCATCAGAATTTTTCAGTAAACAGTTAAACAAGATCATGCATTATGCTTTGGCAATAGAAAGCCACAAATTTTATATGCATACTTATAGTAGTCATATCCCTAACAGGAAAATAATGGGCTCCATTTGCTGTTTATGTTGTGTTTAGAGAAATTAATTTATAATGAGAGCCCAAAAAAGCAAAATTGTAGCTAGCATCTATACACTACTAAATCTACCTTCTTTTTGTAAGTCTTTGGATTCAGACATTTAAAACTTGGAGAAATTCCAATCATCTGTATTTAATTTCACAGGTCACATTCAAGCTAGTATTTTTCAGAGGAGTAGCAACAACAGATATCAACCATTTCTGATTACAAGGTGAAGGCAATCATTCTCAGAGGAATCATCAGCCGTAGGTACAGTAGTCATGTCCAGGCTTTCGGAATTGTAAAGGAGGCAGATAGGTTCTTGTAGAAAAGCTCCAGATGCTTCATATGCCACATCCTTTCTCTCCCACACTATGTCACTCAAACAAAATGAAAGGATTTTTTTTGTTGTGTGACCATAACACATTTTGTAACATCAGAGAGTAATGAGGGAAAAGGATCACACATCAGATCTCATTATCAGATATTCATGTATTGCATATGACATGGGAGGGAACAACTGCATTTTGGTGATGTGTGAATATACACCCAGAAGAGTGGAAGGGTTGTGGAATGTTTGAATACAAGGAGCCAAATTGTTCTTATGAGTTACAGCCAACAATCAGAAAACAGGACATTCTTGTTACAGGACATCCATAATGCAACTGTTATGAAAGCTGGAAAAAAATTAAAGAGGAGGCAAATCAGGGTCTAGACATTAAGCCATTCAATAGTGGTTTGAAACTTGACATCTGACCTTGAAATCCACTGAAAAATTTGCTGTTCACACATATTAGATTCACACTGTTTTAATTTTGAGAATAAATCCCCTGAAAACTTGCTCTACATTGGACATACTTCCACCAGGGATGAAACTGTGAATGAGAACAGCCTGTAGCCAGTCACTGATCATGCCAGTTCTCTGTTCTGGTATGTATGTTCTTCCTGAGCCCAGAATCATTTTTTTCCCCCCTTTGGCAACATAGGAAAAAATCATGTGCTCTCAGTGTAAAAGAGTCAATCAAACACATGGGAAAGAGAGAAGAAGTAGCTATACTAGATTAGAGCAGATTCTGGAGGGTGAAAGAGTGGACTGCTACTTGAGGCTAGACGGTTATGGGAGTGGAAAAATAGGAGTAATATTGGGTCAGGATTAGAACATCAGGCCTGGTAAAGAACTCTGGGACTGACTGAGCAAGTGGGTTGGTTTACCGGCTTATAACAGGAAATGTTAAAATAAAAGCAGGGAAGAATCAGGGCAAAGGAGAACAAAGAATTAGATTCTGGAATGAACTAGAAATGATTTAACAATGAAATTGGGAAAAAATTCAATATGGGACATAAGATGGGTCTGAATAGCCTGGACAGTGGAAACTATAACCTGGCAAACTATCTCTGCCTGTACCACAGAATCCCTACATTTAAAAGGTGCAAATAATGAGCCAAATAATGAAAATACTTTTCTATCATTCTAGGAGCATAATTTTAGAGTGTTTTTCACCATGGCAATCATTAAACAAAAGGCTTCTGACATAATAATGCTCAGCGCTGAAACACTTAAACATTATGCACTCAGCATATTAAAAAAAAGAAAAAAATCATAAAGCTGAGTCAGACATCCAACTTAGCCCTACATTATCTGAAGGAGAAACGAAGTTACTCAACTGGGATGCAAAGCAGACAGTATATGGAACATGAAAATGCATGATCCCACTCTGTCAGAGAGGTTCAGTGTGTCTAAAATGTGTTGCCTGAATTTAAACACCTGTTTCATGGCCACCGTTCAGTGTTGCAGTTCCAAGAGCCTAAAATCACTTCCTGCATTTAGACATTGGTTTGGTCCCAGGGTAGTTTAAGGGTAGTTTGATGAAAATGAGAAAAAGGAAACTTTGCAGGACTAGAACCCATATGACCCTTCTTGGCCATATGCCCAAACAACTATTTACAGGGCAAGGCTCTTACTATCTGGTCTGATCAGCTTTCCCTTTCTGGCTGTAATATATCTCAGTGATAATAGGAAGAAGAGTTAAGTCATGGTCAGATCACTCCAGGGACTGTCAGTACAGATGCCCTCCTAGAACAGAAAATCTGGATGCGAAAATCCTCTTACAGTGAGGAGCTAGATCAAAGAGCTCGTTTGGCAAACAGCTGAATTATTAGGCTATTGTGCAAATGTGGCCAGAAGCATCAACTTCCCCCTGCACCCATGTGGTCAGATATGATCTCAGTGATCCTAATTAGCTGTTCGTCTGCAGGGTCTGACATACACTTCTGCCTAACAATGTGTATATCTAGGGTATCTCATATACCCCAGGACATAAGAATAGGATTTTCCTAAACTTAAACTCTCAATTCTAGCTAATTTTTTTCCTGATCACATGTTTAAATTGACCATGTTGGTCTGACTGAATGTCTAGAAAAATATATGTGATCATGTCATTAAGTGCTTTACCCTACCTACATTGTGGATAACAAAAAATTTGCATATGCAGCCTAAACTACATGTTTAACCTTTGAGTACTTTTTTTACTGCAAAGGAGGAATATAATTTGATGCTTCTGTGCAGTAAGCTAGAGAACTAAAAACACAGCAGCCTTAATATCAATGTTGTTACCATGAAAGGGATATAAGAATAATTTTATACAGTATGTATGCAATGAGAACTAATAGAATGAAATAAAGAAAAGGAAAAATTAAGAGAAAGAGCATCCTGACCATTAGAACTATTAGACTGCTGAATAATTTCCCATGGGAAGTAATAGGTGTTCTGTTGAATTTTTATAAGTAGTCCAGTCAAATGCAAATGTTCCACACCAAAAGTTCTTGAATTAACAAAGATAATGTACTATTTCTTTTCCACATATGCCTCCACTTTCTGTTTCAGAGTTTTGAGTAGTTACTCATATCACTTAACTTATTTATAGTGACATAAATCTGTTAGAAATCTTTTGACTTCAGAAGATGTAGCATCCTGTTTTGCAAGGTGCTGAGATCCTTCTCCCCAGCTCATAGTTTGCACACATAGACTGCAAAAATACAGAAATTTTTCTGTTCTTTGCTGCATTTAGGATTACAGTTCAAAAGTTGTTCTGTTCACACTTGTGTGAAATTAATATTGATTTCCTGGCCCAGTGATAGCAAAAATGATATGGAAATATCACAAATGAAGCTAAAGTCAAGACCATCTCTCTATTTAAGACACCACTTAATTAGTAGATACGGTCTTTCCTACAGTTTTCCATCGATAAGAAAAACATTGTTAAGAAAAGAAGTGCAAAGATAGAACAGAATCAGTGGCATTCAGGGTTATACACAAAGAGTTTGAGAAAGTTCAACCAAATCAAGAAAACCACTGAGAATTGTGAAAGTGTCTGCCAAACATGAGTTTCTTTCAGATTAACTTTTCTAATAAAAATATTCATTAGCAACCATTCCTGTTGCAGCTAAATGTTTATTAACATTTTGGGGGTTGTTGATTCATGAGATTCGAATCTTTAATGAAAAGTATATTTCCTGTATATCCAGGGCTTATTTGAGATAAAACTTTTTTTTTTTTGTTAAAGGAATATTTAAGCCTTTAGGAAAGTAAAAGAATTGTTGATTCTTCTCCATTGTTTCTTCATTTAACATAAGTGACGTGTGCAGTAGTCAAATTCTGGGTGTAGAGATATAGAAGCCCCTGCTGGTCTTCTCTCTTGCAACAGCATACATTAGAAATGCTCATTTATGTTTATCAAGTCCCAATAAATCTTGATAGAGCACACTGTTATATACCATCCATTTTGATATTTACCTAGATCTACCATTTGTGTAGATCGGCAAAATCAGCTCAAAGACCTAATCTTGTTCAAGCCTGTAGGTTATAGAATTGACTTAAATTTTAACATTTTATATCTTAAAAATTGTAAGACTTGTTTTGGAATGAAATGGTTTCAAATCTGAGTTCATTCACTTAGTGGACAGTGAGTGTAGTCAAACAATGACCCAAGACTTCCTGTGGCTAAACCAGAAGATCTCTGAGAGTTTGCAGCCACCTACCTAAATTGGATATTTCGTATTTGAAACATTTTTAGTTAGAACAGGTATTTGTAGAAAAAAATAAGTTGAATTCTTCTCCTGTACACACAATCAGAATAAAAGTAGCTATATTTATATAATTCTGACTCACAAAATTAAAAATACTAAGCTTCTAAGCACAGTGGCTATGCTATAAACCTAACATTCTGCGATACAATTACTGTAGACACAAAAATTAAACCCCATCTTTCCAGTAATTTACTGTGTTTGTGTTTTTAAGCAGACTCTTCAAAGTCAGAATATTGTCATAGGAGGTAGTTTCCTTGCACACAATATATATTGGACATAATTTTGTTGTCATTTCATTCAAATGAACAAGATTGCATGCAACAACATTCATACATATATTTGACAAGAGAAACTGATTCTCAGGGATAACAAACTGGACATGTAGATCCTTTAAATATTCTTATTTTGCCCTCTATTTTGTATTGAAAAGAAAAAAAAATGGGGGACTGGCTGGCACCATCTCAGAGTACATTTTGGTTTGTTTCCTCATTATGGAAATTTGTGGTTAACTTTGCATTTTGTTTTTTCTTTTCAACATTGTTTCATTGTTCTCTCTCCTTATGCTTAGAAGTATCTTGTTCAAAAAAGAAAAGATACTATTTCCCTGTAGAAATAAACCCAGACTCACTCATGAAGAGAACTATTCATAATATAGGGTTAGAATTAATCTGAAAAATGCTCATCTGTGTTACAGAAAAGACCTCCGATTCATGAAACTACACTGAATGCCAGTTCAGCTTTCTGAAAGAGCTAATGTTATACTGTTACAAAGTTTAGACAAATATTTGCTCCCTCCAAGAATTAGTACGGGTATTTAAAGGGGTACTCATACTACTGCAGCTAATTTAGGTACTCACACTATTCTGTTTATCAGTTTCCAAAGTTGGCCAATCTAGTCAAAGGAAAGAAATGGAGCCCTACAAGAACTAAAGCCAACTATAGGGCTGAGTATCTCTCTCTTCTCCCCATTTGAAAAGTAGTTAACAGCACTGTTAGGGATGCTTGGAAACTAAAGAGAACAATCACACTGTTTTACTGCAATAATATTATTCATTCAAGCTTCTCTGCCTCTTGTCCAAATAAGTGTTTCTTCCATTCCTTTTTTTGCCATCATATCAGAAGGAAACTCAGAAAGATTCATGGAGGGCAAGTGCTGTGTCATAAAGTGAAAGGAAACAGATGGTAACCCATGACCTGAACAGTAACATTGCAAATAAGCAGTCAGGCCTGAACATCTGCACTCTGGTTTCTATAAGCAATAGAAGAGAGAGGATTCTTTGCTCAGCTTCATCTGACAGTTTTTCATAGCTTTTAGTTTATATTTTATTTATTTGTAGACTAATATATTTATTCATAGACCGAAAGGTAAACTTCAGCTTCAATTTTACAATTATGTAACCCTAAAAGCATTTGAACGGGGTTTTGTCCATACAATAAAAGGCAGAATTTGGGTCCCAGGAAGAACTCTGTGTGCATGTGTGTGTGTGTGCTTATTCCTGAGACTCTGTACAAATGCACATGGAAATCCTCATCTAAACTATGAACTGAACCAAAATGCCAATCATTAAAAAAGAGAAGCTCACAATGCAAGCCAAAGAGGATCGTAAACACTGTGTCTTATACTCGGGCAATGGTGTATCCCAGAGATACCCTCAGTAACACTGTACTCCCATGAAGATAATAGGTCTATCAATCTCATCAGAATCTTCATTATACACCATTCCATTATTAATTCAGGGTTTAGGTGAGTCCTTTGCTTTCTATCTCTAGCAGAGTGGCAAGTTCTGCTGATCGATATATAAATTAGCTTACTTGAAGCTGGCAATTTGCCTCAAACAGCAAAAATATCACATATCATAACAGTGATTCTCCTCTTCACAGCGCCCCTTTTCACAGAGCAAGCAGTTTGATTATTTTATTTGGTATTTTATCTAAACAAAACAAAACAAAACAAAACAAAACAAAACAAACAAACAAACAAACAAACAAAAAGATACACTAAAAAGGAAGACAAGAAACTAACTGGCAATGGAGGTTGTCAAAACATTAATCAGTGTTGTTTCTACTTCATCTCATTGTCAATAAATTGCTTTGTACTCAGTACGGTAACCGTACTCAAACTAGTTATCAGTGGTCCATTGTCAAAAGAGAAGAACATACTGTGTGACTATCCACGAGGGTATGCTCCACTTCTGGAGACCTGGATGAGAGAACAGAAAGTATACTTATTAAATGTGCAGATAATTACATTTTCAGATAAGATAGGAAGGACACCAGGACTTACAAGTACATGGCAAGAAATAAAACTCATCTTGAGAAACTGGAGGTATGGTCTGAATAACACTGTGTCAATAACAACAGTATCAGAAATAATCAACTTCACAAATTGTTCAGGATGCTAGAACAACATCTAATCAGAAGTACTATGGAAAAAGAATATAGGTTTTGGGGCTGCCATAAGAATACTAAAAGGCCTGCCACTATGAGATAATGTACAAAACAGCTGCCTTGTACATCAGGTAGACTTTAAACAAATGTTATGTGTCTATACAGTCACTCTGTATGCTGGCTTTTTACCTATGCTTAAAGAAAAAAAAAATGGTGGCTTTATAATGGGTAACACATTCACCATGTGTCAACAACATCATCCTGCTGCAGAAAAGATAAGCACCATACTGGGATATACAAATAGAATTGCAATCTGTAAAACCTCAAAGAATCAGTCCTTTAATTCCATTCAGAACTGGTAAGTCTTAGCTGGTGTCCCTGCTCTTCAAGGAAGGTGTGGACCAAGGGGAAACTAGAAAAAATGAGAAGAATCATCAGGTATCTAGAACATTGTACCTATGAGGAATCAAAGTGAGAGCATGATGACACAGTCCCAAAAACATCGAAGATGAAAATAATCTATTTTCTAAGATTATGGTGAGTGGTGTTTAAAGGGCAGAAAAGAGGATTTGGGTTACATAGTAAGAAAAAAAGCCTTTATAATAGTAATTAAAAAGAAAAAATGAAGCATTGCAAGATTGGCTAGAGAAGCTGTGGAATCTTCCTTTCTGGAGATCTTTAATACTGTATGAACAAGGAATCATCAGGAAGGATGCAAGTAAAATTGATTATGCTTGAGTTATTGATGAGGTGATCTGGCAAAATACTTTCTCTGACTACAGTTTTGTGAAACAAACTTAAATTCCCATCATACTAGTTATAAAATATGTTTTAATACATGATTGAGACAGTATCTAGAAGTAAATTGTCTGAGATATATATTTTTGCTCCATTAAAAACCCCCTATTAATTACTTTTCAATTATCCTTGTGGCTTTGTAAACTGAACCAGACTATTCAATTCAAGCTCAACAGTAACTGTGGAGCTAAAACAGACATTAGATCTTCCATTTTTCCTGCCATGCAGTGATATTCTCAAAAAAATTGAATGAACCAGGTGGGTAGTTCTCATTTTCGCCATAATTGAGATATTGTGGTCAGTGAACACACACAGTATTTCAAGTGCTGGTTGTCCAGTTATTTAAGTGAGGTCCAAGTCATTAAGATTAAGCTTTCTAAACTGCACTTGGTAGTGTCAGAGCTCCAGACAAAACAATTTCCCTAACCTGTCTGCACTTACTATTTTGATTAAAGGAGAACAGCTTTTATTCAAAAAGAAAAAAAAAAAAAACCATATTTTAAAGTAGTTAGGCGAAGATTAAGAATGAAAACATTGTAACCAGCAGGGTACAACAGCAATCGATCATGGAGAACTAAACTGAAATGATAACATCAGCTGCAGTGCAATTTCATCCTGATACACTGTCAGAAAGTATGGAGCTTTGTCTGAAGTAGTTACGAATGTTGAACTGCACCTTCAGTAACCTCACCGAGAAGTTTGGAAACTCTGCCCCAGGATGTAACAAATCCCAGGTAAGAGTATTTCTGAAGGAATTGTTCAGGGACATCTCTGGAGTCTGATGTGAACCACCAGTCTCTAGTCACTTGGAATCTGTACTCATCACCATGACAGATGCTACAAGTTCCTGAACCATAATCCTTCCACTTAGATCTCTATACATACTTGATATGAATGAAAATGTATTTTGGTTTGACCTAGGTAATTCTATATTACGTCTGAACAATGCTTCTACACTTGAATACATAGCAATGATTTTAAATAAAATATATAAATGAATGGGGTTGTCTCAATTGCTCATATATTACTGTGACAGGGGCCAATATAATATGTTAGACTGACAAATGTATCAAATTTTACATCATCAGGTTCATCATATTCATGAATTTGAAATTTGTCTTTTTTTAATGCACAAACGTCAAAAAGAGTGGAACATATGAAGATTCACAAACGCAATTTACCATACAAACAAACTGCAATCACACCAGATTGAACAAGGTTAGCCTTGGAAGGAAGAAGAAATGTATAACAGCAGGGGAGGATTCATCTGATCAAATGTAGGCTCCTACAGTGCAAATCTGATCTAGCCAGCTGGATTACCCTTCTTGCTAGTGGAGAAAAACGAGTACACATAGGGTGTTATTCCTCACATCTTATTTAGGATAGGTCAGATTAATTATGTCCTGCAGTGTCTTTGTCTTCCTTTCGACTGTAAACGGAGCCTAGGAAAAGTACTTCAAATGTAGACAACTAGACTGTGGACTTCTAAAGTGATGTGAGATGTATTCCACTCCAAACAACCAACAGGGAGTTAAGCAAAAAATTGAATTAAAAAGAAAAACTAATTAAGCAAAAAGCCCACATTTTTTCTTGTAACATTTTCAGAGGAAACATTTGACAAAAATATAAACCTGCAAATAGCAAAATAATTTTCATAATCAGATTTTTTTTAATGATCTTTGTAAAAATTATTTCAATTTCTTTTTCATCCCACTTTGATTTTAACCACTTATTAAGCTGTCTTTTCCTCTCTTTCTCCAAGTGTGGATAAAAAACCAAAGATTTGGTACTAATGAGAGGCTAAAAGTACAGCTATGGACTCAACTCCATCTTGGTATGTGTCTTTGTTGACTTCAGTAGAATTCCACAAAATGAATTTGACCTTGGATGTTTTCAATCAGTGTGTTCCAAATGAGAAAAAATTGTTGTTAGTAAAGACCAAAGAGGGAAATAAATCAAAGACACAAAGGGCAGTCAGTCGTCCAATTCTCTCTGATTCTCAGTGGGAATTGGGTGCTTAACAGCCCTTAGTATCCTTGAAAATCTCCTCTTGGGATTTGAAAATGAAAAGAGAAATGGGTGACCTTTTTTACCTTCCAAAAATTGCTCGGTGAGAAGTTAGGCCTTTCTGTTGTTTTCTGGGGAAGCAAGAGAGAGGGGGAAGATTGAATAATTTTTGATAAATAAAATGTTCCTGTAGTTGATTACTCTAGTAAGAAAAGGTGGGGGGAAGCGATGTCATTTGTTTCTTTCAGTTTTCAAAATGTGTGTTTTGAGTCAGTTTGCCTGCCTTTGAGTAAAGGCAAGGTAATACAAAAATCTATGTCTGGTTCAAAATAGTCCATGTTCGGAAAGGAGAATGTAAGGTTTCTTCAAGAATGACAGTTACAGCTCTTAAAAATATACAAGCAAGAGAAGCCTATACTTTTGCATTACTATCTAGCTATTAACTCAAAAGAGCAGATCAGTCTAGAGAGCTGTCTCTCTCCCTTCCCATTCATACATGAGACTCACTGCTTTCTTTCATCAACCAAATTGAAATTAAAACAACAAATGTATATAATTTTCCTTTGCACATGGTGTGGGAGGTAGGAGAGAAGAATCATTAATATATATGGGCAGGATTTTAAGATTAAAACATGAATCTCATTCTAGTTGTGACGATGAGTTGCGGTTGAAATGAATTCAAGTCTCTAGACCACTTTGCCTTAACCCAATCATCCATACGGCAAATTACCTGGAATGATTAGATTGCAGAATTGTACCCATGGGCCCCTTACCCTTTAAGCATGGGGTGCTAGAAACTCTGCTCCTGCTTCAATAGGAAAGAAAGGGGTAGCTAATATGATACAGGATGTTTCTGTTCTGCAAGTGCCAGGAAGACTGCAGTGTCTTATTCCTGCTAGGGAGTTCCCCTGTCCTTCCTCTTTTTTAAATGCATTTAATTGGAAGCTTTTTACTTATTCCTTGCACAAAGGAGAAGGTAAACACAGCTGTAGGATTTTAATGGCCTGAAGATAAGTGCACAGATCTTTGTTTTGGTATTGCAGGCTGTTGACTGAATTTCAAAGAAAGCAGTAACAACAGAACAGTGAGGAATTGTACTGACTCAGGACATGCATTAATATTCAGACCATTCTGCAAATATGCTTGGGAATAGTTTCAAGTATAATAGATTCACCACACACTCCTGAGCTTCCATACATTGCATGCTACTATAGGCAGCTGGTGAAATCTAAGGTAACTGACCAAAACCATGAACACAAGCTTTAAAAATTATTCAGGCCTCAAGCTCCCCTTGACTAAGTGAGAAGATGCAACCAGGTGTAAAATGAATAAAGGGGCAATGGCCTTTGTTAAAACAATATAAATGAACACAATCATGACACGGTTATAGCATGTGACTGTACTCTGATCATGCTGTACATATCTGATGTCATTACTTGTATTAAGTGCATTGTGTGGATGCTGCCAAAGAAGAAAAGGAATTATTTAAGGTCTGTGAGCCTGTTCTCTTTAAAGATCATTTAGCTCCACGCAGTCAGATTACAGCTTGCAGCTAGCATTTGTATGTCTGTGTGATAGAAAACTAAACTTGACACCATATGGACATTTGGAGATGGTCTGGAAGTGTGTCTCTCCCAACCCCCACCCTTCCCCCAACCCTCCCCAACCCCCCAAAAAAAGGCAGGAAAAGAAACAGGCTACTGAAATAGACTGAAATAGGTTGAAGCAGAACTGAGCCATAATTCGCTATGTATGTGTTCACATACATAGCATACATGATTTGTCTCTCAGTACAACAATTTGCCATACGTCCCTACCCTTCCCTTACAAATGTGAAACAAATTATCTTCACCACAGCCACTATACATCTACCATGAGTCTGAATTGTTACTAATTTACTCAGACTGATTGCAACTCAGTATCCAAGAAATGTCTGTTTGCTGAAATTTTCTTCAAAAATCTTTGTTAGATTCGGTTCTCCTTTTCCCATTGAATGCCAATGCAGAAGAGCTACTTGACTCCCAGAGATAATGGATCCTTAAATATGCAGGAAAACACTTCCGTTTTCCTGGGAAGCATCCAGGTCCGTAGGAGAGATCCTGCAATACGAGCAAAGTCAGGTGAAAGCCTAATAGAGGGTGAATTTGTTGTTTAGATCTGATTATGTTGTTAATCTTCCAGTTCAATTTCTTAATCAGAATGACAAAAAGAAATCTTTTTCAAAAAGAATAAGCAATAGGTGATATATTACATGAGAACAAATAATTACAGATAGGTGACTCTGGATTTCACAGCTCCCCAGTGAATTATAAAGCAGAAAACATTTACACTTTCTAATTTGAATGAGGTGTTCTTTCTGTCCAGTGGAACTCTATATGTTGTAATGTAAAGAGATCACATATCCGCAAAAAACTGAACTTACAATGGTTGTTCAGACAGGGACTACTGACTGAACTGACGATATTATTCACCCATATACAGCCACTTCCATATCTTGATCTGGTAAAATAATATACATATCAAGCAGAGCATGGACCAAAGCAATGAATAACTGAGTAAACCTCCGTTCAGTTACAGCCCATCTGTATTATTCATTGTCTGTTATGTGCAAAGTATATGTTTAATCTGCACATACAATTATTGCCAATTTGCAAATAAATGGAGTAACCATTCATACAAATGACTGATCAGACGTATTTATGCATATAATGCTTAAATTCAGTGCCTGCATCTCTGTTTGCTTAAATCAGATCCCTCTGTGTTCAAGCATTTTGCATATAGAAATGCACAACTAAAAAAAGTATGAAAAAGGAGGTTTAAAGTGTGATAAGAGATAAAGAAAAACTGCTTTAAAAATAAAAACAGCATTTCAAGACTGCATCATTCTAGTGTATTTAATTACAGGGAACACTGAAAGCAGTATTTCATAAGCTGAGTACTTGAGGTCCCACATTTCTCATGGTGTTTTCAGCAAAAGGGTTTACAAATATCTATCATCACTTGCCTGGGCTGTAAACAGAAGGAAAAAAAAAAAAATCAAGTGCAGAAATTTGAGCACTTTCAAAATACTAATAATTGTATACAGGGCTTCAATATTCTTGTACAATTTGGAATGTGAATATAAATCCTCACACTGTGAAAATGAAAATCTTCATAAAAACCTTAACTGCAGTCTTACGGCTACTTCAGCTCAGCACAGTCAGTTCCCAGAAAAAAAAAAAAACAACAACACACAAGACAAATCAGCCCCTGACTCTCAGACTATTTTTGCAGCCCTGGCTTAGTTCTCTGGAATGAGGCAGCTGCATTTTCAAAGGATCCTCTCTTTGTCTGGCACACTCTCTTTCCTCCAGATCTTTAATACTGTTGCTTTGAAACACAAAATCCGTGATCAGATTGATTACATTAAATCAGTTCAGGTACATTGGTTTTTCCAGTGGTGTCATTGTGACATGATAGCCGGAATTCCCAAATTTCATAGACATGAATAAACCAACAGTTTGTGTTCCTAGTGTTGTGCTTGATATGAATTTCACAATTCAACTCATACAAGTGACTAATATAAGTAGGAAAGCCTGACTAAAAACACATCAGGTCCTTGGAGAAAATTTGGATTTTGACCCAGATTCTGTGTCTGGTCCCAGTCTATACTGGGCTGAGTCAAATCATGACCCGACATTTGGGCAAATTCCCAGCTGGCTTTTACAGTGACAGATCTGGCTCACTCCTTATCCATTTTCTAGCTTTGGAGATATAATATAGGTGTTGAGGGTTCTAGCTTTCAATAATATTCTCTATTGCAGGCCCAGCCAAACAGAACTAAATTTAGCCAAAACTATGCAGACAAGACTTTCTCTTCCAAGTACATTTTAACATAATGAAACACTGGAGATAACGTCTTACCAAATTGGATATTATGTAACTTAAATTCCTTACAGTACACTCTCAAGACATAGCTAGCAGTATTATCTCTCCTAACGAAATGGTTTCCTGAGAGTTTGATATACAAAGGCTTAGAAACACCAATTGTATTGATATCAGTGCATGAATGACAAGTAACGACAGTTAAAGAGTCTCAGAATAATCACAATTATGTCCTTTGGAAAGCATTGCTATAACTTTAATTGATTTGTAGTAGGTAGTTAAAAGAGATGTAAATTCTTAGCAACAATGTGATTGTGTTATTATTCTGAGTTTTAGAGGATCTACAGTTTGCTCTGAAGAGATCTTATGAATCTATGAAGGAGTTTATAAACAGAATTTTTATTATAGTTTATATATTTGCAAAGATTAAGGTGTACAATAACTACTTTATTTACCAAATCTTCTACTAGAGAGGCAAACATAATAATAGCAATTAAAATGGAAAACAGCAGGAAGACTGAGCACAGCAGTCTGGTTACAATGGAATTCCTGCTGGTAGGACAACAGGAACACATCAAACAAGAAGCAGTACTGAAGAGAAAAGAAGCCGGCAAAAATAATGAGCTTTTAAATTATAAACAGAAATGGACAACCTTCTCTTTAAACAATGTAAAAAAAAGTGAATATAAAATTCAGTTACATGAAATAGGCAGAAAGCAACTATGAACAGGAACACCTTAGACAAGTTATTACAGAATGAGGGCTGTTTGCTGTATGGTTGTCAGTGAAAACATATTGCTCTTCTATTCCTTTCAAAATTAAAATGCTGCATCTGGGGACAGCTGTTGACTGATAAGGAAGGACTGCCTGGATTTCAGTGGCATTATTTCTCTGCAATAGCATGTAGAAATTAATTTAGCTAAAGGGAAGACATGAAAATAAAACTGAAACAGAATGGATTTAAAGATGCTTTTTTCCAAAACTCTGAGTTTATCATTATTATTGTTATTATAATTATTGTTATTATTATTACTATTTAGTCTTTATTTCCCTTCTGTTTCTGGTGCTGAAATGTTTCTTTCAGATGATTTCTTCCTGTCTGTAAATCCAAATAACTGAGATGTAATGACAGTTGTGAGTTTTAGTAAAAGTATTCTATACATGTTTTGATTGAACATTTTACATTCCATATCCTATTTTTAAAGGCTTTATATTAGTTGTGTGAATAGCAGCCAATATAAGATTTGTCTGAAAATGGACCAATAGCCACACCTTTGCTGTCATTTGTGCACAATGCCTAGGGATTTAATGGAATAGAATACCTGCTGTATAGGAAAATACTCATTTTACAACAAAATGAAATGAGTTACTTTTTTGCTGCCTGGAATCAGACAGAAAACCATAAACAAACTAATTCCCTATACACTATATTGGATGACGGTTCTCATACATCCATATTTGGGGGTATTTTTCCCAGAAAAAAAAAAAATTGCTTTTGTGTTTATCTCACTGAAACTCAGTATCTCTTGCTTGGGAATAATGTAATTAAATATTGCCTAACATTCTGTGGGAATATTGGTTCATTCCCATCATTCCCAGTGGAAATCTTAATTATAGGTTGCCATGAGATGTTGAGTGCTGAGTTATTAAGACACTCATCACTTTACAGCTCTACAAGTTTCCAGTTTTACTTATACTACAAAGGTTGTTCTTCCAGACACAGCAAATTCCTGAAAAAATATCCACAGATCAACAATTTAATATTTAACAGAGGAGACACAGCATTTTTCTGCCACTCAGGAATGGAGCTCAAAAACATAGCTACTGTGATCTGTAGATGTTCTGATTCTCATGAAGTTTTATTGCAATGACAGTGCCCTACTCAAACACCAATGTCTAGACTCATATGACAGAGTATTAATAATTTATTCTTTTATTTATAAAGCTTGTCCCCTTGCACGAATCAAGATGCTCTAAGCTAACTAGTCAAGATGCTCAATTTATTTTAAATGAGGCTGTAATAACTTTTGATAACATGACAAAGAAGGCCTTTACAAAGCTTTCAAACAGCAAAGAAATTTGAAAAGTAGTAAGTTTGCAAAAAAAGAAGCACTCACAAGAAATGTACCACATAACCTCAACTCTGCCCTTTCTGTATGTCAGCGTTGTCTTTCTCAGTACATAACTACCTACTGTTCCTATTAAAACAAAAGCCTCTTGCTTTCTCGCTCTGTGCCTAGGATGTGTTGTGCTCAGGGAACACAAGCTGTTCCATTCCCCGTGTGACCCACATGGTTTATTTGCTGCACACTGTGAAAGCCCTTCTCCAGGCACTCCAGTGCTATCCAATGTTCTTGGCCTTGTTCATGGTCCAGCAGGTACTGGGACAGTCTGATCATCAGCCCACGGCAGCCAGTGAGGATCGTTCTACAAATTCCAGCGCACTTGAACTTGACCTGAAGGAGGTGGAAATCCCCTGGAGGAGCAGAATGTGGTCCCTTGTAGCAGGACACAAAATGAGGCACAGCTGTGCACGGAGTAACCCCTTTGCCAAATTTATTGTTCTTGCAGTATAGATTCAGAGCAGAAAACGAAGACATCTCTCTGACCAACAGAAGAGGAAAAGAAAAAACAAAGAGCAGTTTATCAGTCATTTCCTTTGAAAAGAAAGCTATTCTGATATGAGCAAAATTTTAGTGAAATAACTCCAAGTCTATATGCGCTGTCATGAATAGCATGTAAAGAAAAAGATTTTTCTCAAAACCTCGTATTTTTGCGTATCTACCTTCACACACACATATGGAGTCAAAGTAGAGAATCTGATTCAGTAAAAAAAGTTAATGTGTGCATTATGATCCAGAGTTTGTTTTATTTTTTGTTGTTGTTGTTGTAAAACTACTGAAAATTAAATCCCTGATGTTGTTTCTATCCAAATCTCAGCTTTTCCATCTAGCACACAAACATCAGACTGTTTTTCTCTTTTGAAAATTAAGGTATTTTTCAACAGAAACTCCTTCTTTCTCTCCCCTTCTACTAACTCTTTCTCCTCCTGGGGACAGAAGCATACCAGTTTTTCTTATTACAGTTTCCAGACTAAAACCATCTATCTGGCAACAACCAAGCAAAATTTTTTTTAAGTAAGTGACTCATCAAAAAGGAAAAGAAAAGAAAAAGTCTATGAAAATCTGTGAGATGAGTTTAGTCTGTTTAAGATAATTCAGAGCTGCCCATCAAAAGGGATAATCCTTGATTCCTCTCCACAAGCTGTTGGTATTTCTTCCTTTCTGCTGCACTGGAATTTGTATAGATACATGGTATAAGATCATTAGAAAACAAAATCCTTTTTTTTCAGCTGAAGGCCTGGTTTGTCATAATATTGTTCACCTCATTTATTTTTTTTTTCAAATACTAAAATCATAATAATACAAAATAATATTTATTAAAGACTAGTTGTTCCCTCACAACGTCAGTGAGGAGTAGCTGGTCTGACTTTCTTCTCAAGATTAGGAGCTCAACATTATTTATCCCGGGAAAACTTCCATCAGTATAGCCAGGAATTTGTATAAGCCAGGAATGACGAAAACTTGAATAATTGTGTCAGTATTTAATCTGTGTAAACAGTGAAATTCAGAGTTAAACAGAACAAGGGAAACATTACTAAAATCCATACTAAGTGTGGTACCTCGAAAAATATTTTCAATACATGGTTTAGATGTTATTTAATAATCTGAGATAAATGTCCCAAAGAATTAAGTGTCATCGCACACAGAAAAGAATTTAAGATTAGTCACATAAAATCAGTGAAGATTTTGGTTTTAACTATAAAAAAAACCAAGGCTTTGACCTGTGTTTTTCTGAGGCAAAATCAAGTTTTTGCCAAAGTCAATCTGTTGTGAAATACCAGGCAACTATCAGAGCATTGTAGGAGCTCATTAAATATCCTCGATATTTATTGTTTTGGAAATTCTACAAGTAACAATAGATCAACATACAGGGCCATGAAACAGTGCAAATATTAGCTGTCTCTACCTAATATATTCACTGAGCAATATCCAAACAGTGTCCTTGAAGAAAGCTTCTAAACCAGAAGGGTTTGCTGTTGCATTCCTAGGCTGGCATGGCACTTCTTTTTTTTCCAAAACTAAAGAAAAAGTGCCGAACTCAGAATACTTCTCTCTGTAGAAGACGAAGCAGGCAGGATTGCTTTCCAGTGTACGCCTGTGCCTCTCCTGAGAACAGCGAGAACAACGCGGGACCCCAGAACAGGAGTGATTTCTTAACCGACTGTGCCACCGTGAGGCCAGAGTACACAGATGCACTAAAAACACACAAGTACCTTGCCTTTGGCATCAAATGTTTTTAAAATCAGGAGTCTTTGTCAGCACTTAGATGTTTGGTTTAGACATTTAGAAAATTCGAAATATAAGAATTCATAATGCAAACAGCAGAGGCACACTATTATTTCTTCAAATACATTACAAAAGGTTTGACAAAGAATAAATTAGAATGAACACTAATTTTCTTCTCTTTAATTTTCTTCATATTTACTTACCACTCTGTATAAAATTTCACAAAATTACTAAAAGTGAGGGATAAGAATAAAGTTATTGAGGATTATATGAATTAAGGATGGCTGCATTAATGTGAATTTCTTTCCAGTTCTTTCAGATTAAACCTATGTAGCTTCAGCATCTATTGCATGTATCTGTGCCGTGCGCGGCCCAGAAAATACACATTACAAATAAGGGTCTCGAATGACCCAAATGGAAGCTCACAGATAACATCTAATACCTAATTAAGACAAGGCACAGCAGCAGCCATGGCTTCTTAGATGAGGGAACAGGGGAAAAGAAAGAGCTCTGAGCTTTCATATCATAACAGACCAGTTAATGCATTCTCCCACAAACAGGAAGAGTCCCCAGTCCTCTTCATACACCAAGGGATCCAGACCCATCATCCCGGAGCACACCTCTCCCACCATGTAGAGGGATGTAGTGAGGCTGGGGTATGGACTGTGTAGGAGGAATCATAGGGCAATGGCAGACAAGAAGGAGGGAGTAAGACTGTTTTCTTATTGTATCTGGGGCCTGTTTAACAAAAATGTAGCCTTCTCAGCCAGCTGTTCTCATTAGCACATTCTTGAGCCATACTTTCCAAGTTCAACAGAAGAGGAGTGGTTCTTCCACCCCCAGCTAATAGGATTCCCTGGTGGGCAGGGTAATATCTCAGGGAACATAAAGTTAAGCCCTTTCAATCCAAAAAAACCCATGAAACTTGAGAGTGGAAAAGGCCCCACCTGGGACGAAGGTGAAGATGAGAAGCAGGAAGAGGAGGAAGGCAGTATACAGAGTTGGGGGCTGGCAGTGCAGCTTGAGGGGTTATCTCTCCCTGTGGCATTTAGGTGTACCAACCTGCCACATCCTTAGAGCTGATCCAGACACTACAGCTGCTGTTCACTTAATCTCCTAAGCCTCCAAAGCATCTGTTAAGGAGTGAGGTAAAAAGAGACAGCAAAATTTACCCTATTCCTACTTCAAATTCCATACCCATTTTTAAAAGCCCATACACAAAATACATTTCAGACAGATCACAAAAAAGCACATTCAATTTAAAACAAAGAAGTCAGTCACTGTCATTGCCTATGTACAAGGTAAGTATCTGCTTCAGGGACAGTCACTTTCCAGGTTCCATCAACAATAAGGGCAAAAAGGCTCAATTTAGAGGCCTGAACATATGTAGTGACTTTGAGACACCACAGGATTTCCAAAGCACCTGCATGCTGCTGGCAAATGTAACACAAATCTACAGGGAACCTGCAATTGACTCAAAAGGTCTGCATGAGACTTGTAACACCTACATTTGGGCAACAGAATTGTGCCCTAATTCTCAGTTGACTATACCGAGAGCTTAGATATTGAAGACCCATGTAGACAACTACCTATAGAAATTACATTTCAGTCTCTTAGTCCAGAACTAATTCCCATATTTAAGATTTGAACTGAAATATGAGAAGACCTTGCAACCTGACATATCATCTAGAGAGCCAGCTAGAGGTATTTAGTGCCCTTTGAGATGCCTTCAGATATGTCACCTGGATCTCAGCTGCCTCTCCAGAAAGAGCTGGAGCTTCCCACAGATTGTGTCATCTCTGCCAATACCTGCAGATGCCCTGAATATCCCAGTGACCTCAGAGAGCAGCGAGTGCCTTAAACTTAAGTAAACTTAGTTCATCCCAGTTGAGATGGGAGCTATGGCTCACAGAGGCCGTAACACTAAGCTTGCCAGAACAGAGACTGGACTCAAATGCATTCTCCACAGAAGATGCAGATATAGTTGAAATATCCCACTCCCTGAGTGAGGGCTATAACTCTTACAAGTGGTTTTGAACCTGAAAGGTCTGTGAATGTTTCTTAAAAGAGTAAAAAAAAAAATATAGCAAGGAATAATAAGGCTAATATAAACCAAACTACATTAAAACCTACTTATATAGTATTTATTTTATGCCATAGGTCTTGCACCTCTAATGAAAATTATTTAGGTATACACAAACCAAAAGAAATTCAATGTCATTTCCCTGAGCTGTAAATAAGTGAGAGCTTCAGCTGCTCTTCCCACCTGAATTAGAAAGCTGGAGGAGACTGTAAGCCAAATGTCTGAATCCTGACCTGATACCCACAGGGAGACACTCATGTTCACTCCTCTACAAAATCCCTACTAACTCGGTTAGCTGACCTCTTGGCGAGGGAACCAGTTGTTATGAATCCTACTGCAGACATCTGATATTTCCTATGCATTGTACAAGTAACTTTGGTACCTAGGATGCAATGGTAAAAAGTTTGACTGGTGATTCTAAGTAGAAACCGTGTGGTTTTTTGCCTGTTTACATTTCCACAACTGCCAAAAGATGACAAATAAGAAAGCTACAAAACTAAATAATTAACTCCAAATTTCTCAACTTCTTCTCACTCAGATGGATTCCTGCCTCCTCATGCTCTGCTGCCTCACGTTTTTGCAGCCCATCTCAGGATTTCTCTTCCTTTGACAGAACTTAGGTACAGCTTATAATGGAACCTCAAAAGATCAAGCCCAACTGCTGAGAAGGCAGAAGAAGCCAGGAGAGTGGCGGGACACCATGCATCATCCTGGCAACAACTGCAGAGCAGCAGGGGTGCTGCAGCGTGTCCCCCTGTGCTGCATCCCATGACATGGGGAGGATTGAGAGGTTTGTATGTTACTGCTGGAAAATGAACACAAAACTAAAGTAGCCCAAATTTAGCCTTTTCTAACAAAAGGATCCTTGAGCAAAGATCTTCTTTACTACATAACTAAAGACATGAGTCAAGAATAGGCTTTTCCTTAAAAAAAAAAAAAAAAAAAAAAAATCTGGTTTGAACCATTTAACTTTTAATTCTGAACCCCATGGTTTAACCAGGATAGCAAACACAGCACAGCACTAAGAAAAGCAATAGTTAGGTATTCTAACGGGAGGAAGTGAAGGTAAAACTTATCCTTAGAACTACAGATCAAGTCAAAAGGATATTTTAGAAAAAATAGTCATAGGGGATTCATGTGTCTCCATACAGTCCTCTGGACTTCTGTCAGAGTTTTTTGTTAGATAATTTGGTTTTCACCCAATTCATTTGAATATTCCTTCAGTTTTCCAGACTATCTCAGGAAAGTGCCATTATTTGAGATAACTGCCTCAGTTTAATACGTCACAGTATCTGCATCACTGAATAATGCACAGGACATTGTGTGGCCATAGTTTATTTTGCAGTAAGATTATTTTTAAATATATTGCTCTTGAAAGTTTTCCTGAGTTTAAGAAAACAAAATTGTCAGAAACTGGGAATGATAGATCAGGAAAATCTATCATATATGATACAGTTATGGTCTTTGTTTTTCAGTAAAGGGCACTTTTTCTCATGGAGAAGACAGAAATGGATACAGCAGACTGATGCCAACATTGTGACTTGTATAGAGGTACTTTCCTGCTCTGGTTAGAAGCTGATTAATGTTTTATAGTCTTTCGTTCTAAGGACATATCATGAAATCATGTAATTAATTCAGCATGAACATTCAGAAATAAAGCTATCTAAAGTCGGGAAATGCAAGAAAAAAAAAAGCTAGAAAGCTTTTTTGTTTTCATTTTGATGCCAGTAGAAAGATATATTAGGCCCCAGATTGTTCAGTTTATTTTTGCACTTAGTTTCATTGAATGTAATTGAAATTCTCATGAGAGAAAGGCAAATGGATTTGGCCCAGTGTGTTTCCGAACAGACTGTTGTGAGAAAATGATGCAGACACTTAAATGCATCTCCAACTTCTTTATAAAGATATAATTTTCCACATATATCAAATTTCATGCATACTGATTGTCTCTAGACAATTTAGAGAAAGACAGTTAGATTTAGCACTTTATTTTGATTTTCTGTTCCTTTTAAAGATTTGACTCAATAGAAGAGAGGCGCTTTGGGAACCATTACTTGTGTGGCTAGATCATCCTAACTTTTACAGCCCGTGTGCTCAAGTCTACACAGCCTACACTTTACCATTAGAGCATCATATTTTACATAATAATACACGGACAAATGCACAAACACTCACAAAAAATGAAGTAATAATTAGCATTATGAACAATTGCTTGCATCATTGTGTTGAATTGCCCCAGAAGGGGCATGCTAATTAGTCCATCTCAGCCAAGGCCACTTCAATCATTCTACAATTCTGAAAACTCTTTTAAAAAATTGCTGGTTTGTTTTTTTTTTTTTTCCTTCTACTCAAAATGGAAGATAAATGCCTTTTTTCCTGTCTCATTTCCACACACGGAACTTCTGTCCCAACACTATGCTTGCCATCATCCAGAATGAACAGCACTTAGGCTCTAACTGCACATCAAGTCATAAATCAGATATTTTATGTCTTGCAAGGGGTAGAAATGAGAATTAATAGATTTTTTTTCAGCTTCCAGGGACAATGCAAAAGTTTACAGTCCAAATCAATATACAGCTATTCATATTAATTATTGATGTTATTAATATTAACATTATCCATTATGAAGGGTTGTTCGAGTAATTTTTAGATGTCTACCAATTATTAATTCCACTTACTGTCCTTCATGCCTATGTATAACTAGACCCTTAGTATCCAAGTAGACTAAGAGGGAGAAGATATTATCTTCAAACGTTAAAATTAGCTGTAGATAAATTTTCCTGAACACAATGGTATTAACTGATCTTAAATCAATTTTCCATCCATTTGAGATGACAGCACTTTGCATCTTCCAGCTCCTGTCTAATTTAACATGAATCTGGCATAGTCTTCCAGGGACTGAAGATCCAAGTATTGCCTTCGGTTCACTAACTATGAAGGTACTGGAGGTAACTCACCATCCATCAGCTACTTCATGTTTTCTGCCTGTTTGTAGTCTCTTGCCTTTATCAGTTTAATTTGCTTTGAAGCAGACTCCTAATCAGTTAGAAAATCTGTCTAATCAATCTGATCGACTGTTTATATAGACAGTGTGCAAACAACTGTGCAGGACTTCCTAATTTAGACATCTGTCCAAGATAATTCAGGCAAACAGGAACACCCTTCACCTTCCCATGGCAAGCATCTTCCATCATCTCATGCAAAATAACTACAGGCATCTTAGACTTCTAGAAAGTGCTAAGTGCTCTAGGCTGAGAAGATGTGGCTGAAGGTCCGGTGGAGAAAATAATTATTGCAGAAGAAGAAACAGTGGTAGCAATTTCAGCAACTGAACAGTGTTTGCCTGCTTGGGTTATAGAGTTGTAAGGGAAAACTACAGTTACTGGAAAATGTTTTTTGCACTTGTAGTTTGACATTAGAATAGGCAGAAAATAAATATGTATCTCATACATTCTGTATCAGGTCAAAATATTGCTCAAGTGTTCTCATTAAAGCAGATTCTCGAATGGTAGGGTTAAAGCTGATCTCACATTGTCTATACATTCCTAATATTACCTCAGATACATAATTTCTTTAAAAAAGGAATATTTAGTCACATACAGTCCTCATCCTAAACAAGTACTGACAATAAAAAACTTGTGACTTCACCTCCCAGCTTCATCCCCACACACACACAGACAAAACACCTCTTTCCAAATGACAAGGAGAAAGGCAACTAGAAGTTAAGTTGCCCATCAGGATGCATTACTTATATCTTAGCTCATAAGGACACGCTGTATCATTACCACAACTGCTGTGCTCCCCAGGCTGCTCAGCACCAGTGTGAACCCCAGCCTCCCAATGTGCCCTGCCTGAAGTTTCTGTTCTCTTTGCTAGTAACTGTAAATCATGGCTTAACGATGGATCGCAGCAGCTCCAAAATGAGGGGGTGAAGAAGCCATAGAGGGTTACATTTAGTAAGTCTCTCAGAGGCTTTTTGTTTTCTTGCTTTTCAGTGCTTGAAATCTGCCTGGATGAAGTACTCCTGTTCTGAGAATAGGGTTGAAGTGCAGCTGCAGCTGCATAAAGCCTTTGCTATTGTAGAAGAAAATCTGATTGAAAAGATAAAAAGATTTTAGTGTTGTCGCCCTACTCTGAATTTCCAGTGATAACAAACAGTATGTAGGAAAATTCAAGGTCACACATTTACATTTTTTAAAGACCCATTTCATATTGGTACTCACTTCTTAATCAGTCTTGGAGCTTTTTTTACAGTTCTTAATTATTTCATTTATCAGCAATTTTAAAAGACCTCAATAAACTCTATAAAATGAAATAAAATAGCACGGGAAAACTGGAACAAACCCTGCCTGAGTGAGAAATGGCACCTTTTACAGAGAACTCCCCCATTCAGAAATGCCCGTTCAGCACTCTTCAAAGGGGAAGCTTGGCTGTAAGACCCCAACTAATGCTGTAATTTAAATCCTCAGATCTTTGCCGCTAACAAAAATTTGTTTGGAGCAGATGACTATATAGACATTCCACAAGTGGTATTACTTTCATTTTGCCACTTGAGGGCAGTCACTCCGTGTCCTCTACCAAAATCCTACTATTCAGTAACGATTTCTCATGTTTGCAGCCAAGCTGTCCTGAGCCAAACTGTGTCATTGACATACAGAAACAGAAAACAAACACAAAATATCTCTTCTGAATAGTCAATCAGATCTGAAATTCATCTCAATCATCCCTTGGGAGAGAAAGCAAATAAGCTATGAAAAAATCAGCAACCAAGGGACAAGAAAACTTAGATGTTTTCAGTCAGCTAGACCTGAAGTATTTGCCCTGAACTATGTGAGGCACTTGCTGAAGTAACCTCAGCTTTGTTAGTAGTAGTAGCTGAACCAAATGAAAAGAGGATATGTGATGTTCCTAAAAAACAGAAGAAAAGTAAAAAACATGAAGGAGATCTTGCAAACAGGGCAGAATTAGGAGAAGACAAAACATTATGGATTAGGCAACTTACTTCAGAACTGTAAAATACTGAAATAATGAAGACATTTGTAAGTTCTTGAAAGGTACAAAGGAAATGAGTAAATGCCAGCCTGGGCTGCCAAGATAAAAACCTTGTCACACTGTCTTAATATTTGTCTATGATAGAATATAGGGTCTCATGCAAAACAAAGAAGTAGATGTCATATATCTTGGGTTTTGTTACATCTCGACAACAGCTCAGATAGTTTTAGCAAAAGAAGGTTAGGAAATCGTGGTTTAGCTAAAGCCACAGTCTAGGCAAAACATGCTTGAAAATGTGTGTGTAAAGAACAGTTATCAGAGAATTTCTAATTCAAGTGATAGGACACAGGGAGCCTTATTAAATCTACAGAGGGTATGAAGCTTAAAGTGAAGTGAAGCATTTGTACGTCGCAGTCAGAAGTTCATTTAAAACACATTATAGATCTTTTCTTCTTTAATAAACTTCACCTTTTGGATTTCTCATTGATTCTGCCCCTCCATTCAACCAATACTCCTACTCTGCTCTCATTCAAAAGTCCCTCTAGCCACTGCCTCACAGAGTTAATTCAACCCCGTGATCTTCCTGAATTACTCTGCAAGTATCGCACTCTGCACTGCCAGCTTCTTTTTCAAAAATCCATTTCTGCTTTACTGTTAAACTAATTCGTTCACAGAAAAAAACCTCCTTTTCCACCAGCCACTCCTGCTTTCTCTATGACAAACCCCACAGATCTTGCGTATCTTGACTGTGAGTTGAACAAATGTCATTTGCTATGAATCCATGTTACTTATTTTAAACTTTGTATAATTCTACATGAAGATTCTTACTTTAATTACAAGTTGGGTTTTTTTCTGAATCTGAGTTATTTGACATTTTCTCTAGAAAGATACATTAATTTACAACATAGCCAAAGTCATTTTTCAAGCAACGACAAGTTTTGCATCAATTAAAGGGCTACTCTGCTTGTTCATATTTCTCCATGCCATGAGTGTGAAACACTGTGGTAAATGTAAACTATATGTATACAAGGAGGATAGTCCTTGGATTTAATCAGTTATTTTCTGTATATAAAAGCCACTGCAAAGGCCCTATTGACAGTAGGCAAGAAAACAGCAATACAAGGTGAACAGATGGTAGAGACCCCTTCATTTTAGTGACAATAACTGCTCTGAATTTTGATCCTGTATTGTAGCTTAAAAAGTGTGAATTCAGTTCCACTAATGGAAATAACCTTGGAAAGAGTATTATTTTGAATAAAAAATAGTAATAAACTTTACTAAAACACTAATATTGTATGGAAAAGAGAAGAAAACTGTTGTTCTTCCTTCAGATATAATAGATTCTACAATATGAAGCAGCAGGGGATAGAGAAGATGTTCAGGTTTTTTACTTTCATAGTTCCTCAAATGACCTTCAGACAATCTATCTAAGAGATGTCCTTTGTCTTGGAAGGACAAAGCAGAGCTCCATTTGCCTCTGGAAGGCTGAGCAGCTCTTGATTGAAGGCAGCATCGCATTTATTGGAACTGCAGATAGCTACTGTTCAAAAGGATTCAGGGATCTGAAGTGTTGCTCAGGTTGATGAGGTTTTATGTTGTATTTAGAACCACTATTTAATATGAAGTATATATATTATTAAAATCTGTATTGTATTTGCAATGGTAGACTATCAAAGTTGCCCAGAACATTGGGTGGGAGAGGGGAGAAAGGTAATGTTTGTTTTTCATGTTGTTACCCCACACCAAAATGAACTAGGTCAGTACTGGGGTCAGTACTGGGGCCTATATTATTCAATATATTCATCAACTATTTGGACAAAGGAATAGAGTGTACTATCAGCAAATTTGCTGATGACACCAAGCTGGGAGGAGTGTCTGACACGCCAGAAGGCTGTGCTGCCATCCAGAGAGACCTGGACAGGCTGGAGAGTTGGGTGGGGAAAAATTTAATGAAATATAACAAGGGAAAGTGTAGAGACTTGCATCTGGGCAGGAACAACTCCAAGCTCCAGTATAAGTTGGGGAATGACCTATTAGAGAGCAGCATAGGGGAAAGGGACCTGAGGGTCCTGGTGGACAACAGGATGACCATGAGCCAGCACTGTGCCCTTGTGGCCAGGAAGGTCAATGGCATCCTGGGGTGTATTAGAAGGGAGGTGGTTAGTAGGTCAAGAGAGGTTCTCCTTCCCCTCTACTCTGACCTGGTGAGACCACACCTGGAATATTGTGTCCAGTTCTGGGCCCCTCAGTTCCAGAAGGACAGGGAACTGCTGGAGAGAGTCCAGCACAGGGCAGCAAAGATGATCAAGGGAGTGGAGCATCTCCCTTATGAGGAAAGGCTGAGGTAGCTGGGGCTCTTTAGCTTGGAGGAGACTGAGGGGTGATCTCATTTTCTCGGCAAATATTCTGGGAAAAATTTCAGAAACTTGCTAAACATTAATTCTGTTAAGGTTGAACATCAAAGTAATTTCAGCTACATACATAAGTTATTAAATATTTTGGGTTTTAAAAGTTTTGAAATTTATTAAAACTGGAAACAATTTTAAATAGCAATTTGAGATATGTTGACTTATATATATAGGAGCAAGAAAAAATAGATATGAGAGAAAAAAATCTCAATACACTGGAGGAAATGGCTTTTTATTTTTTTTCCACAATGACCTTCTAGCATTCTATTCTTCATTTTTCCTTGTATCTCTCTGCTTCTTTCCCATTTTACTTGAAGTCTTCCTGAGACCTCTACAAGATCCCAGTAGCTCTGACAGCAATTCCTAACTATGCAGACACTGATTTTCAGTGTTCCGTGAGTTGAGAATCAGTCAATGACACTTTGTTACTGATACATTCTAACTTAGCAAAGTTAATTAAAGACCAGGAGTCTGATTTTACACCTTTTTTTCTTCTTTAATACCAGTCTTCACCATCTCACTAAATTATAGGCAATAGGGATGAGGATTTTACCACAAAGGTCAAGTATGTTTCTCTTTTCAGACAATACAAACCAACCAATTTGAGTCCAATTTTTCCCAAGATGCCATCAGTGTCAGCTCCTGACTTTGCCCCAGTTTTTGGCATATGCACAGGCCTTTAACAGCTGTTTTAGCATCACTGGTCATTTGATGTGTCAACAGAAATACCATGAATATTATACTTTAAAATCTTCAATAAAGTTACAGAAATATAACCTCATATACTTTCCCACAACAGTGTAGGGATCTCCAGGCTTGCATTTTTCCGCAAAGTTGCTGATAATATAAAGAGCTTGAAATGTTGATATGGGCCGAGAACGCAGTGAGTGCTTTTGGGTCTATCCCTAAACAGTCAGCTTGGTCTTGTTTCTGACATTGCCTAAGGACTGTACTAGTTCTTTCATTTTTTTTTACTGTCCCTTTGAATACCAAAGGAGACAAACCATCACATCTCTCCATTGGTTTCTGCATTACAAAAGGGAAAACCGTCCTCAGAGCACAAACCGGGGAATGGGTGGATTCCATCAGCTACACTCTGCTCCTGTCTTTGCAAAGATTATAATCAAATAGTAACTAAGGTTATGACAGTCCAGCTCAATATTACTTCCTGTTACAGACAAACAACTATACGGACTGTGAACATAACAGTAAAGTTAGTATATGAGGACACATTTTAGCATGACAGAATCAATATTTTTGTTAATGAACAAATAAAAACAATTAATACTATGGTGTGTTAGGGTTATATTGTTTATAAATTTTTACTTAGCACATTTATAAGCTAAGTTCTAAGAATGTTTTAGCACCAGTTTTTCATGATTAATTCCAGCTGTATTTTCTGTAATTTTCACAAGGTATATATTCTAAAATACCTCATGCATACTGAAAAAGGAGAGATAAAACTGATATTTATCAACAGCTTAAGGATTATTAAATATAACACAAAATACATAATCAGTTACTTGTGTTTACAAATACATACATCAATGAATTGCCTGGAAATAAACTGGTACTTTAAGGGCTTAGTCAGAAGAAGGTGGTTTAAATAGAAGCATTTCACGGTATGCCTGAACCACCAGACAGAAATCTTGTGATAGAAGAACTTCTAAGGTTTTTGCTTTGTTAGAAAGGTAATTTTAGTGCAACAGTAAAATATGTAGCATTTTACATCATTTTGTTCTACCATGACAGCAATATTACTTCCTTGTATAATTTAGCAGATTTTCTAAAGCAGTAAATATTAAGAAGCAGCTAGCCTGTCTCTATGTTGTCTTTATTTACTCTTCTAAAGTGTGTCCTGTCAATGAGACCAGAAAGAAGTTGCCATATTTTAATTCTAAAAGTTGAGTTTCTCTACTTCCCCCACCACAGAATTTCTTCATAATTATTTTTCCCTATATTTTGGATATTTTATTTATCCATATATTTCAGTGTTCAGTTTTGGGCCCCTCACTACAAGAAAGAAATTGAGGTGCTGGAGCATGTCCAAAGAGAGCAACAAAGCTGGTGAGGGCTCTGAAGCACAAGTCTTATTAGGAGCAGCTGAGGGAACTGGGGCTGTTCAGCCTGGAGAAAAGGAGGCTGAGGGGAGACCATATCACTCTCTACAACTACTTGAAAGGAGGTTGTAGCATGGAGGGTGCCGGTCTCTTCTCCCAAGTAGCAAGTGATAGAGAGGAAATGACCTCAAGTTGTGTGAGGGGAGGTTCAGATTGGATATTAGGAAAAAATTCTTCACAGAAAGTGTTGTCAAACATTGGAACGGGCTACTTAGGGAAGTGGTTGAGTCACCATCCCTGAAGGTGTTTAAAGGATGTGTACATGTGGTGCACAGGGACACGGTTTAGAGGTGGACTTAGTGCTAGATAATGGCTGAACTCGATCTTAAGGGTCTCTTCCAACCAAAATGGTTCTATGATTCTATGACTATAATGCTCCAATAATAGGTGCAACTCAACCACAATAACATGCATAGCTTCATCACAGTAAACTAAAAATGTAGCTGTGCCTTTTTGGTTTGTTTTATTTTCTTGTACTGTATGCATTTTATCTTTCTGAGGCAAATAGGATTTTTCTAACAACATGGGCCCATTCATAAATTCTAATGCTTTTCTAAAGCTAGTTTTCTAGTTCAGTTTTCTAATTGTCTTTTGCTGCACTGATGGTATTCCTCCCAAGGCCTCTTCTGAGCATTCCACTGACTCTTGCAGTTATACGATCCTTTGTAGTTATGCTATCATTTTACAGACATCAGCACTGGTCAATCTTATGCTTTTTGGTGTGGCTTTGGCAACATGACTTTCATGGACACCAAATTTGAGCTTTTGCTCTTTTTCGTTTGGGGAATTTTGTTAGTTTGTTTGTTTGTTTGTTTGTTCTCTCATACTCATGCAATCCAAGAACTTAACTTTCTTCAATAAGTTTTCATGTGGGTTGACAAATTTCCTTTGCTTGGCAAATTTTAACTACTTCAACAAAAATCAGTTCTTTGTGTTCGAGAGCTTGGACAAATCACAACCTGATCTTTTATAAAACCCCCAGCATTCTTGCATCATTAGGTCAGCTGTATCCTCATTTTCTATTTTGCTTTTATACAGACTTTAAAGAGGTTCGCTTTTCGGTATACCATTCTAGTGTTTCAGTTTACTGGTAAAAATAAAAGTGCATATAAACTCTTTTGCCATGTTCACATATTGCATTCCTAAAGGAGTCAACATCTCAAAGTATGAGACCTTCGAAGAAGAAACATGTGACAACTATCACTCCGTACTTCCAAACTTTTCTTGCCTGCTCATTGTGCTCTCTCACACTGTGACTTGGTGTGATGGCTGCACCACTCCACGTGAGTGAACAGCATGGTGGTTCAAGTGTCACCAGCAAGAGGGTCTGAGCAAAACCAGCCCTGTTGTGCACACTCTGAGAACAGAACTGGGCTTCATCTTCTCAGGAACTAAGGAGTCTAGGCCATGTCTTATCAAGAGCTAACAGCACCAGCCTCAGCTGGGACTAGACAGAAGTAAAACTGCTACAGCTGCACACCTGCACATACATGAAAGGCGAGGGGCTGAATACGAGTCAATCACTTTATGCAATAAACACCTCTAGCCCCTCCGAGCCCATCGAACTCTCCTTCATGGCAGCAGGCTGCATGGTGGAGATCTCCTCCTTGAGTAGGGCCACCTCTCAAGATTACTCCTTGAGGTTGAGAGACCCCATACCCAGCACCAAAAATCTGTAACAAGGGAGGTAACATTTTTCATTAAGCCTAATAATATATAGCATGCTAGTGACATTTATATACATCCACCTATGGGTTAATTATTAGAAGTGTAATAAATAGTATTTGACTGCTCTCTAAATCAGTGCCTAAATCACTGTCTAGCCACAAGCTAAATTAATCATCATTTAAATAATTGTCAAATCATTCTCAAATAATTGTTAAATCATGGTTTGAATAACATTCAATTATTGCGTAATCACCATTTGATTTCCACTTGATTTTGATTCAATCATCAATTAATAACCATTTGATCATCTTTTGATCATTAATAAACCCCTTTTAGTTAAACCCATAATTATGATTTCTCTCATTAATCCACCTCTGACAGCTAGACATTTTTTTGGAACTGACCGTTAATTCAGCTTTTCTTACTTTACTAGGTGTCCCAGGGGAAAAAAAAAATAAGTCTTTAGCCAAAATATGAATTTATAGTGCGTATTGCTACCAGATAGTAAAGGTCTGGTTTTCATTATTATTTTGCTCCTTTTCCTAAGAATAAACACACGAGTTAGCAATAAATACAGATTCTGATGGTGTTCAGGACAGACAAGGCATCCACTGTAAAAATACTCATGCAAAGTGTTCAGACAATACGTATATTGTAAATCAAAAAAGGGAGGAAAGAAACAGAGCTGCCCAGTCCATTCTAAGTGAAAAAACATGCTATTGTTTTCCCATGGCATTGTTACAGACAAAGAATGCTGAATAAGTGATGAACTTAGCTTTTGTGTGATTAAGTGCACCAGATGTATTTCTGAATTTTAACAGTCAAATGGATGATTTTCAGTAACCTTTATAATTAAACATTTGCTTTAATTCTTCCACTATGTTCTTTCACATAATGTAGATTTGAATAGTCACACACAGCAGCTACCAATTCTAGAACAAGTGAGAGGTTTTTAATGTTGTGCTGCTTCAAATCAACATCATTTGAGATATCAGGCATCACTGAAATTACGGTTATGGAATATGACACATCATAAATTAATGCAAAACAGCCTAAAAAACGGCACTGTTCTGAGTCTTTATTGCATGTTACTGGCATTATCAAAATAGGCTAGGACTTTCCTATAAAATCAGGAGAAACAGTCCTTCCCAAAGGACTGTTTCCTCTGAACAGTAAATAAAAAGAGAAATGGGAAGACACAAGCCTGGCTACACAGGAGAATTAACATTTTCAGGGAATGTTCCATACAGCTATAGGGTTTACAAATCATTCACATATACATAAACACAAATATTGCATAATGTTATAATAAATATAGCAAGACTATTTTTTCCAGTTGAAGGTATTCTGACAAGGGAAAGACAGAACACCATAAACCTCCCTGGTAACTTGGAGGGAGAAACATCGTAATTAGCTGAAGACATGCTGGCTCCAAGGCCTGTTTTTCATATGCAGGATTAGGATAGAGATCCTTCCACTGTAACCCTCTTATATAAATGTTTCCTTCCCTGAGGCTGTATTCAATTTAGAACTGGAATCATGAAGAGTCATTGGAGGCCTGACAGGGACAGGCACACACATACAAATTTTTGCTCTGTTATTATTTTATTTTTCATGAAGCTTTGAGAAAACTTAAGAAAAGCTTTAAATTCACACCCAATCATCATATCTACCTAGAATGGCAAGCTGAAGCAGACTTTTTCAGCAGATTCCAAACCTTTTGTAGCTGAACTCTTATCAAAAACCACAGAAGTAATGTTAACACCAGTTACCTTTTACAAAAATATTGATGCAGGCTTGTTTCTGCTTCCTGGGACAGCTGAAATTTCTTTGCCAGTGCTGAAATGATGCATTTATTTAAAATAATCTTTGCATTATGGAAGACACTTCGTTAGCAAAAACAACCATTTGAAGTGGTAAAGTGAGGACCTTCCTTCTGATTTGCTGTGTCTTCAAATAACAGAGTCATATCACGTTTTATCAGAAGTTCCTTACTTTGAATACCATCAGACAATTATCTAACTCTTAAGATTTACTAACTAAAATTAAAACTCTTCATCCATAATTGGATGATGTAAGCTAAGTAAAGTGAAGTAACTTGCCACATATTCAGGTTTGGTTGCTTTTTCCTTAAAATAAAATTGATATAAACCTGTTCCACTACTTAATCACATATTCAAGAGGGGTTCTTGTTCATAGCAAAAGTCTCACCAATAGAGAAATTTTATGTGTGTTGAAAAAAAAGTTATTGCAGGAGCCATAATATTTCGGTTTTTAGTTGAAGATAATACAAGTTAAAATTGTTCCTTCTTTTTCTGAATTGATAGAAGTTTGAGATGAGATTGGTTCAATAGATTATTAATTTCCTCTAAAAAAAAACCACCTCCCAAAGCTATCAACTCTCTCTCAGAATGCTGTTTGAACAGCTTCGCATGTCATGAGGAACAAGGATTCAACAGACCTCTTGATAACTGCTCTTTATTTGGAAATGAAGACCAGCTCTACAATACCACCTTTCACTGCTGCAAAAAATAGCAACTGTTGGAAAAAACAAACTTAAAGAGCAATTAAAGTAGAATTTAGAGTGAATAAATAAATAAATAAATAAATAAATAAATAAATAAATAAATAAACAAACAAACAACTAAATAAATAAATAAATAAATAAACCAAAACAAACCAGTCATCTTCTGATAAGCATTGGAGTAGGGAAAAACATGGCACACTTAACAGAATACAGAGCAGTTGAGGCACTCAGAATTCTCATTTCAATTTCCAGCTTTGTCAAAGACTTCTCATTCGACCTTGCTCAAATTTCAGTGTGCTCCAGTTCTACATTTGTAAAGCAGAAATCAAAGATTCCTTTTTTCTATCCCTTTGTTCATCAATGACTCAGACTAGAAGATATCTGACGCATACATATACACCTATATATACACGATAAATACACTAACCACTTTGTGTAGCTGCATCAGGTGAGTACCACGGTATGGTTTTTAGTGACACCAGCACTGTAAGCACCACTTACCTGTTCTCCAGGCTGTAAGACAGAATTACTTCAGGGTTTAAGTAAAAACACACAAACTCCAGCCTGAGTAGGTCTTAGGCAAATGCCAAGGATCTCTATACTCAGTCAGGGTTTTTCCTGAGTATTCCCAGGCCCTCATTTTAGGTATATGATGAATTCTAAGGGATTCTAAAGACAGGCAAGGAGGACAAGTAGTCTCTGGAGAGCCACTCCAGCTCAGATTTGAGCAAGTTATAGATACTGAGGTCAAGGTAAGGCAGAATCTATGTGACATGAATCTCAACCTTACTATTATGTGTATGCACAACATACAAGGCTTTGTAGGGTTCAGGCTTCTTCTGAGGACTCCTCACGCTGCAAGAAGTTAATCATTCTCACTACCACAGATTATCAATGTACCTTTGCTTTCTGGTGCATATTTTACCTCACATCATGAATACGCGGGGTTTTATGTATTGCACACCAGGGAATGAAATTATATTTTTGGTTCTACAGATTCAACAGAGACATTGCCTACTCTGAGTTTTAGGCAATATCTTGAAGTCTGCTCAAGAAAGTTCTCTCTCAATGAAGCTTGCAGCAATAACGACAAATCTCTTGGTCTATCAGTTTTGTCTCTTTTAAGATTAAAGGTTCAACTGACCGTCTAGCTTAGTGAAGAGTGTTGTAGCTGCAAAATTAACAAAAAGACATGACCTGTGCAAAATGTTCACAGGTAACCAGGATTAAACACTTAAGGCATAGAAAAGTTGTTGTTGCTGTTTGTAAAAGGATTTTCTTTAATGTCTCATTTTCTGATAAATTTATTTGACATTTCATAATTAAGTATTGCAAAGCCCATACTACATCCGTATGTTCCATTTTGGATGTAGTTTTAATTTAGAATATGTTTTCTACAAAAACTAAATGGAAGATCATAACCCAAAGTCTTTTACAGATATATGAGATAAAATACACATAAAAATGGAGAGTTTATTCCCCATCTAAGGAAAACTTTCAGCTGAAAAGGCCTGTGATATAGTGGCAATATATCTCTCAAATCCATAAAAACTCAGATTCTAGCGCAAACTAAAAAACGAACGGTATCATCAATGTATGCAGTAGCTGGTTTAAGAAACCAATGGAAGGGAAATTATAGAGGAAAAAAACCCTAGAAGAGAAAAAGATCCTGCTCTGTCCTCCCATCACTCTACCAAAATCTCAGAACCGAGAGTATTTCTTACTCACCAACTTTAACCTGCTGACTGTACAATCTTGTCCTGTCTTCATTTTTGTGAAGCAATGTTCTTTGTCTCCTCCCACTTCTTTTAGGGTGGTCTTTAAAGTAGCTTTCTTAACTCCTGTCTTTACCTTCCTGGAGTTCTGTCCTTACTCTCCTCCTTTTGTCCTTCTACTATCTTATTTCAGCCATCACTCTATAGTCTCTCTTCAAAATATTTCTAAAATATCTTTGGGTATTTTCTTCCTATTTAACCATGCAATCAAAAATCTCATTTATGTTCTTAAGAATTATCACAATGTTCTTTTTTGGCTTTGGCACATGCCTTACTTGTACAACATCACAAAAAAAAAAAAAGTTACAACAATCAATTTTCTGATCCATCACTTTGATTGCAGTATCTTTTTCTGTGCATTCCTATATTTGTGGTTTTACATGCAAAGATTCTACACCTGAGATGGGACGTTGTTACCATGGACAAGTCATTACCATCGCTATTCCCTTTATTTTTATGATGTGTTCATAAAAAGAGTACTTAGTCTGCTCCTGTGTTATGATTCTTGCATATTTGCGAAGACCAGGACTGAATTACCAAACTGTATCCTACTATCCGGTGTCTTTATTCCTTTGATTCTTGGAAATCAGGAAGATATTTTGTTTTGTGGCTGTTTTTGTACTGTGCCTAGCCTAATCAGATCCTGATCTAGGATCAAAGTTTTTTCTTACTATGGTAGTTCAAATTGCAATTTTTATGGAAATTTCTAGCAAAATTCCAATTTCAAAAAGCAGGCAACTTGGATTATGTATATTGATTATATTCCATTCAAAGACTGATGAAAACTGTAGTTGTTTATGAAATCGAAGTGAATAAAACTGTAACTTGGGTCATCAGCTTCAGAGCTCTGATTTAGCATAACTAGATGTAAGATACATTTGGCCTTCAAACTGCAAGTTACAACTCTGTGCTATTCAGTTGCTTACCCAATTAATCTTTTATTGCCTTGAGATAGCTAGCACACACTGTCGAAAGGCTCTTTTCAGGTGGAGTATGGTCTGCTGCTCCACTCTCATGTAATTTGATACTACCTCTGAAAGACACTGCCTGTGTGGATATCCAAGACTCATTTTATACAATTTTATCTGTCGGAGTGTACATATCTCTACAAGTACGATAAAATCCCACACATTATAAAATGCCAATGTCCAACCTATTGTACAATTTTATTCCCCTGTTTATCACAATAATATCTGAGCTCATTCAAACATCAACTAAATCTTACAAGTTCTTCCCTAGTAATCCCTTTTTTTTTTCAGAAGGATTTTGTGAAAGTTGTACCTCTCATTCACATCTTGCTGAAGTTTGTATTATTTTTCGAGTCTCCTTTTTCTTCACATCCTACAAAACAATATCCCATTAACCTCTTGTTAAGAAACTCATCTCCAAAAATTATTTTTCTTCTATTTCATGACAGCCACAGTTTGTTCTAGGAACATAAACAGACTCAAAGAAATCCACAGTCACAAGAGAAGACAGACTTAAAAGTGGGATTCCTATGAAGGCATTGAGTTTATGAGTGCGCAGGCACAAGAAGCAGTTACAGAATTTTCTAATACGAACTCAGAAATGATACAGAAAAATTAAAATTAAAAACCACTTACAAGTCAATTATATTTTATAAAATTAGTTTTGGAAGAAAAGATTCACTAGCATTTATACGGAATCACAAAAGTACTTCGTTTGGAAATGAATATTTTTAAGCAGAAAGCCCCAACACCCCAGCTGCATTAATCAAAACCACTGACCAACTTTGGGCATAGGACTTATCAGTAGTGAATTTGCTTCTTTAAGTCTGATGGGAAAAAAAAAAAAAAATCGTGAAATATACACAGGTGTACAACAATGAAAAGATTTCTCAGGGAACTGGCAGAAGTCTTAACCAATGCAAAAATATTACTAAGGATGACGATCAATCAACTCAAACTCCAAATGTCCAGTGTTATCCTGACCACACTAAAGTCAGGAAGAATTACACTTGAGTGGGAACAGGCAGGACCAGAGACCTAAATTAAAGTTTCAGTAGATGGTACCCGAAGAAACAACTGAGAACTGCAAATGCCTTGAAAACCAGGAGAACTGCATATGTTTAACTGCCACCTACTCACCAACATTTAAAAAACTACAAGCTACCCACAAGCTTCTGTTATTTGGAAAACTAAGAATAGCCACCTTCCAAAATTGATTTTTTTTTTTTTAATTCTGAATATTTATTTCTCTAGAATACTCAACAGAAAGGGATACAGAAAGTGAAACAGGAAGAAAAGCTAATACACAGAGCCAAAACAGGCATTCTTCAGTTTTAGAAATTGCTTTAGACAAAGTTTTAGAGGTGCTGGTGTGTTACTGAGAAATCTGCCTAAAACTCGACTCGTAATTTGGGATTAGGAAAAGATGTATTTCCTCTGGCCAGACAGGCAGGGTTCTCATCTTTTTTGGCTGGTTTTAACTGTTTTAGCAGTGAATGATAACCTAGATTATACAAGATCACTGTAGCATATTTTTGCTGTCAAATTCTCTGCATCTGCAAAGAAGCCAGCTTTTGGCAGATGTCAGGATTTTTGCTTCTCTCTTCCCTGTTGTGCACTGCAAGCTTTGGTAGTATCTTTTTTTAATTAAAGATCTTATCTGTGTTGCAAGATGCTCTCTGCTGCATTGCAAAATGAACATTGGAACGGACAGTATTTTGGACAAATCTCTTTTTAAACGCTTCTACATAACAATAAGCACCTGCACTCACGCCAGTCTTAGTGGGTTCCTCCGCTAAAACAAACAGGTGTAAGGGAAGAAATCTAAAAGAAATTCAGGATTAAAACTTCACAAAATTTTAAATCTGTGTCAATGACAATCAAAAAAATATAGACTGTACATTAAATACTAAATACGACTGCAGGCTGAACTCCTAGGAGTCTTAAGAAGACAGAAAGGTATCAAACTAAAAATGAAATGTGGACACCGCACACAGATATATACTGAAAGTAGCTTAACTATTATAGGCATTACTCATCACTTTACACTGGACTCTTTTATTCTTGATTATAACTTTACCAGTTTTAACTATTTGACCTATGAATTTCAGAATTGTGCAAGCTTCAAAATGTACTTCAGTGTCTCTTTTTTTTTTTTTTTTTCCCAAAAATTGTCAGGCTAACTCCAAACAAAATAAAAATAAATCTGATGAGCTTTCTTTAGTCCACATGCCTTGTACGATGAACTGAACTAATCACTCAGATTCAAACATATTCAAATCCTTAAAGGTCTGCAACCACTTCTAAGCTCCCACTCTTACATAGCACACTCAAAACCAGAGTCAGTAGGACTTTTCATTAACTACTTACCTGGTACCAGTTCTAGAAACCTGAAGTTGTCGATCCTTTTGTTCACTGACAGTCAACTCTATCTGGCACTAGACTGCACGGAAGAGGAAGATGCAAATTTCAATGCAAAGGAGACATAAGCAAGGAAAGGGTTCTGCTAAAAGAAGTACATCAGCTCAGGCTTTTCAGAAAGAGCTGAAGGGATACGGTGAAAAGCCAAAATGACACTTGGAAGTTGTGAAGTGATGAGGAATTGGGACTGAAATGCAGAGCCTCTAATTTCTTTGTTCAACCATGATTATTAGAAAGTGGAAAATCCCACCATCTGGAGAGGAGCTATGTTGAATACTTGCAGAAATAATGAAGAATAACTAACATCTGTGGGGACTGGTTTGAGAAACCTGAAGATGGGAATTAGGCAGAAGATCCAAAACGATGAAAAGAAGGAGTTAGAAGAGGACATGAACAACATATGTCAAGATTCCTCAATTTTTGCTTTTCCACTGTTGGCAAATAGCTGTGCAATCAAGAGGCAAAGTACTACATCTCATGTTAATATAATTGAATCATAGAATGGTTTGGGTTGGAATGAAGATCATCTAGTTCAACCCCTCTGCCATGGGCAGGGACAACTTTCACTAGGTCACTAGGTATCCATTAACGTAAGTAAACATACTGAAGACCTATCTAGGTATCAGAATTATCACATGACTATTTAAAAAAAAAAAAAAAAAAAAAAACAGATTCCACATACTACATGTAAAAACATGAAAAACCTAAGGTGGACAAGTCAAACACTCAGAAAATACTATGTCTAATGTCAGAATTGAGAATGCTATTACAATCTTAATTTCTCCACTTATGACATACGCATTATAACAGCATTACATTCTTATAAGCTATTTTTCTCACTTGAAAGGATGCTTTATATTAAAATGTTAGTAATGTATTTTTAAGCACAGAAAAATGCTACTATGGGACTTTATTCCTACAAAGTTTAGAAAGTGTATAAGCAAGCAATGAAGCTAATCATGGAAAATGAGAAAACTCAAGCAGGTTGCTATTAAAGCATTAAGAAAATCAGACTCTTTCGTACTAAGACAATGCTGGAAGCCCCAAGGGGAAAAAAGGAGAACACATCTGTTTCTACTGATGTCAGGAAACTAAGGGCCAGGCTGTACCCCTGCACACACGTAACTTTCATTACCTTCAGCTGAAACAAACTGTAACTTAATGTAGAATGGGGACTTGTGCATAAAAATCAAACATCATAGTAGAGACACAAGTGTCATACATTATCATCAGTGCATTTTGCAAGTGTCTAACAATGTTGTACAACCTGAAACATTGATAGGCCCTGCCTTGAAAACTTGAGTATCCTAGTTTAAGAAAATATGCAACCAGCATTAAGAGGAGGATACTGAGAAACACTGTTCTGAAGATTAGAAACTGATCTACTGAATGTAGAATGACTTGTTTGCTTTTAGATTCATATTATTTTTATAGTAATCAAGTAATTAATCACAATTTACTTAAATAATTATTCCCTCCCAAATGGTTTGTAAATGACTGTAGATATATACCACTATTTTAAATATATTTTCTTGGTGATGGTTTTACTTATAAGAAAGTCTATTTGAGTACTGCTGACATTGCAATTTCTCTTTCAATGTTCTTCTTCACCATCACAGTACTTTTGGGTCACTATTTCTGCCATACACTTTATACCTCATAAATACAAGCAATTGAACAAAATGTGTTCATTTAGTTAATTTACTTAAAGGCATATCTATACATAACAAGCTATAATGGTAATAAAAGAATAATGAAAGAAAGTAAGGTAATTGAAACAACGTTCATGGAGAGACAGCTTAATCTATTTGCTTTCAAAAAACCTCTGCTGAAACAGTATTTCCAATATCAACACTTTAAAATAGTGTTTCTTCTTAGTAGGAAGCCTATAGTAATTTTTATTTTGTGCATAATTTTATTTAAAGGAGCTAAAATTATTTCATCTGAATGGTGTCAGAGGGATCAGATGGACATTAATTAATTAGGAGGGATAACTAAGGGTTCTTGTGATGCACTCCTAACATTGCATTTCAGCATCAGTAAGGCTGGTTTGATACCCAGTAGGGACTTCCCTTACTATATTCATCATGGGAATTGTAAAATAATGTTCAATATCTTACATTGCACTGCTGGTGACATGTGGCAATTGTTTTTTCTGTCATTTTTTTAATGCTTAGGTAAAAGTTTTGCCCAGATCTGTTTTAAAAACTGGTAAAATCTCATAAGAACTCTTCATTCATTGTCTTACATTCATTAAAATGCACTCTTAAGAAAACCAAAACAACTGTTATTAAAGTGTGTGTTGGTACTTAGTTTAATACTAAAAGATTAAAAAAAAAAAAAAAAAAAAAAAAAAAACACTTACGGCAAGCTATGATAAATAAACTTGTTGTAATAGAATTATCTGTGTTCTCCAGGAAACAGCACATTGGCTTGCACCGCAGAGACTCCAAAAACATTAGAACTTTAGAACATTCAAAAAGAACCTAATGTAGGTAACTGTCATATAAGCAAGTCCATACAAGGCAGGCTATTTATTTAGGCAGAAAAAAGTTGATCGGAAATCAGAGTTCTGTTTTTTTTATACTCAGTACAACCAATTTTCCTAGTTTCAGGAATATAAATTTCAAAAGGCCTATGTGCATTTGTCCTTGTATCCTGTTATATTCTGGTGCTGCTTCTGGCTGGGATAGAGTTAATTTTCATCATAATAGCTTGTATGGTGCTGTGGTCTGGATTTGTGATCAAAACAGTGTTGATAACACAGGTGTTACTACTGAGCAGTGCTTGCACAGACTCAGGGCCTTTTCTGCTTCTCACCCCACCCTACCAGCAAGTGGGCTGGGGGTGCACAAGAAATTGAGACACAGTTGGGACAACTGACCCCACTTGACCAAAGGGATATCACACACCCTATTACTTTGTGCTCAGCAATACAAGTTGAGGAAAGAAGAATGAAGAGAGGACATTCAGAGTGACGATGTTTGTCTTCCCAAGTAACCATTACACATAATGGTGATCTGTTTTCCTGGAGATGGCTGAACACCTGCCTGCTGAGGGGACACAGTGAATTAATTCCTTGGTTTACTTTGCTTGTGCATGCAGCTTTTGCTTTACTTATTAAACCATTTTTTATTGCAATCCTTGAGTTCCCACAATTTTACCCTTTCAATTCTCTTACTTATCCCACTGCCAGGGTTTGCGAGTGAGCAGCTGTGTGGGGCTGAGCTGCCTACCTGGGCTAAACCACACAACAGTTCTCCACATAATATATTTCTTAATTGGTAAGATGTCTTTTAAATCAGATCCACTTTTACAAACCCTCGTGGCCATTTTTATCACTGTTACCAAGCAAAGTGGTAAAAAATCTAAGTCAGCTCCAGGAGATTTATCTTCATTAGGAACTTCCTGAAGGTCCTAATGCTCATGGAAAGTCTTATATACCTTCTACATAAGTATATACTCACATATGTATATGTGAGCAAGAGTGTGATGAAGTATTTCCTAGCAGAAGAGCTTCAGAAAGCTCCCATAAGCTATTTAATACCACTATATGATCTATGGCATATATTTTTGACACATTAAATGCTTAGGTGAAATTGAAATGAAAAGTAGGCCCATGGGAGTTCACCTTACTCTGCCTCTGAACATAGACCAAGAACTCAGGAAGTATACATACATTCCCTAAGTTACAGTAACAATGAAGTCAAACCCAGAAGCAACACATCAAGTGATCTTCTTTTGCACATCTCTATTAAAATTCACACCTTAGGTATGCATGCATGCTTGTCCTGTTTACACACTTCCTACAAATTATTCCGTGGATGGAATTGATTCTTGTCATTTGTTCTTATTTTTCAAATTAGTGTATGGCTGGCCACATAGTTACTATTTGGCTACTTGATCTAAATGTTTGCAAGTCACTGGTTAATGCCAAAGAAGAAATAGCTCTCCCTAAAGCTATTTGTTAATTCTAACACACTTTCTACTGGGAAGTGTTGCTGCAACAGACTCCAATAGGTAAGCAGAGATACAGCCAGATCAACAAAATTCCATATCTATAGTAGCCTCAGATGATATGTGATGAGAATACATTTTCCTTTCTCAAAACTCATGTCATGGCTAGCTCAGAGTTATCCTATGATCATCTAATAGTTCTGAATTTTTCTTTCTTTTCCTTTGTGAATTCCCAGTTGCTGAGTCTCTAATGTATAGTAGTTTGGTTTGCTTTTTCCATTAACACTTCATCCCAGTTCTGTGATTTTATTCCTCATCTGGCTAGCATGTTGTTCCAATCCTGTAGATTGAGAGTCTTTCTTATTGAAATGTAATTCATTTGTACTTACTTGCCAAGACCACTACTGAAAATGCTAAATAAAATAAAATCAAAGATTACTCTTTTTGAAGTGCTACCCCTAACTTTTCTCCAGAACAATGTCTTGCCTTAACAGGAAACTTTTTGCCATCTTCTTATTCCTAGTTGTTTACAAATAGACTATATCTACCTTACCCATATCCCTATATTCTGCAGTTTATCAAACGGCTTCCATAGTAAGGAATTACTGGAGGGAGTCCAGCGGAGGGCTACAAAGATGATTAGGGGCCTAGAGCACCTTTCTTATGAGGAGAGACTGAGAGAGCTGGGTCTGTTCAGCCTGGAGAAGGCTGAGAGTGGATCTTATCAATGCTTACACATATTTGAAGAGTGATGTCAAGAGGATGGACCAGACTCCTTTCAGTGGTGCTCAGTGATAGGATGAGGGGTAGCGGGCACAGACTGAAGCACAGGAGGTTTATCTAAACATGAGGAGAAACTTCTTTACTTTGGGGGTGGCAGAGCACTGAAACAGGCTGCCCAGAGAGGTTGTGGAGTTTCCTTCTCTGGAGACATTCAAACTCACCTGGACACATTCCTGTGCAACCTGCTCTAGATAAGCCTGCTTTAGCAGGTGGGTTTGACTAGACGATCTTGAGAGGTCCCTTCCAACCCCAGCCATTCTGTAATTTTGCATGAATTTCAGTGTTGCATGCTATCACCAACTACTTCAGGCAATTGAAATTTTCTATGTCTCTTCTAATTTCTTAAACACTAGTACCGACAATCTCCAGGAATAGAGTACCACTTTTGACTTACAGAAATGTTTTAAGATTTCATGCCATGTTTTTTCCATTACATTCAGATGGAGATTTACTCCTCTGACTTGAACACACTCTTTTGTCACTATGAAAACTGTAACATCAATTTGTATACATACATTCATTCATTCATTCATTCATTCATTCATTCATTCATTCACCTTCATTGTTTTTCCTTTACTCCAGACAGCAATTATCGGGAAAACAAAGTACAGTACTCAGTTTGAGGGAGAGAGCCTAGTTTTTTTCACCCCATCCTCTCTAAAGAAAGAGCTCAACTTCATCATTTCAGGATTTATTTACACCTTTAAAAGTGATGGACCTTTTACTATCTATTATTTCTTTTCACAATCTAATTTCATCTGAATGTTGGCAAATCTCACCCCACCCTTGCTATTTCTAACCTCTAAGACACAACTTTCTCTTCATATGCTGGCTGGCATACTACTTCTAATGTCCTGTTTGAAGTCACCCCCTTTGCAGTTAGGTCGGGAGTTCTTGTACATTGTTCTTCTCACTTATTACAGAAACTTACAAGCTTTCTCCATATTCAGCTATTCAACTGATTTCCCTAACCAGTTCCTTCTATTTTCTCTACAGTGTACCCTTTTATACCTGAAATGCTTAGATTCCAAACAATTTATATTTATACTTACATTTATTTTAAACTGATTCTATCCATTGTTACTAAATAGAAGATTATATTCTTTGAGTAGAACAGGTTTTCTGAATGTTGCTAAATGACGCACACCTTTATGTTTCTATCCTAAAATAAAATTCTATAGATTTCTCACTCATGTGCTCTTCCCTTTTTCTTTTTTTTTTTTTGTAATTATGTATATTGGATAGTACTAATTAATACCCCTGGGATAGGAGCATTTACTTCTCTTGATTCTGGAATTTACTGCTAACAAAGAAATAATAATTATCTAATAATAATTCTTACTTTTGCACAGATCAAGGATTTTCTAGCACACTGGTGATTTAGATGATTCTTTTAGGAGCTGCTGAACCATGTAGCCCAATAGAAGAGAGGCTGCCATGGCTCCATTTCCCCAAGTCTAGTCAGTGACAAGTCTGAGCACATATTCCTAATAGGCACACACAATAAGCATGTGTACACAAATATATATATATATATGTAAATATGCACATGGCCAACCACACACATCAGCATAGACACAAACATTCAAGCAAACACAGATGGTATGAATGATGTAATTCCGTCCTCCTCTCTTGCATGGGTTGCTGTGACCTGAGGTGTGACTCTTGCTGCTGGCACTTACATCCTGTACACACACACACAGAACAGGGAGTCCTATTACCCAGTAAAAGAGCTAGAAATAGAGTTTAGTGTGAAAACAGGAGACTGCACAGATCAGGCACAGGGAACAGCCAGACGAGCATACCGACTAGCAGCCTGTACACACGGGACTAGCCCTATTTACCTCCTCATCCCACTATTTTCCCACACTTGATCATTCCCATGTCACTTTGATCTCTTCCTTTCCCCGCCTTTGGTTCTTGCCCTAAACATCCCATAATAAGCCTGTACAATCCCAAAATGCTCTTCCTATAAAGCATACCGCAAAGTGTCCTGTACCCCTAGGGAGTAACCCCCTCAACCTGTGAGGTGATGCATAGAGCTTTTTGGTAGACTGCTGGGCCTGAGGCTCCCCTGGGACAGCCCTGAGAGGGCCTGGGCAGGGGCTCCTGTTCTCTGACCCAGTTACTTGGGCTCCCCTGCCTGCCCACATGCCTCTGGGCTCCTCTGTGTATGTGGAGATGAGCCTTTAATCACCTAACCTAACACACTGTAAACAGAGATTAAATATCACTGTTGAAATGCTGCCAATGCTGCACATTCAGGTTTGCAATGTCAGTCGATAGAAGAGGTTCGAGGCAGGGAGTAAACAAGAGCAGCCCAAAACTAGTGCAACTGTAGGAGTGCACAGGTACAGGGAATCAAATGAAAGATACTGGCACAGTTAAAAGTCTTACCATAAGCACCATAAAAAATAAACACAGTGAATTTCCAAAAGGGAACTCAGGCTCATCTTTCATCTGAGACACAGAGATCAAGATTCTCAGCTTAATGAGGTTCCTCTCCCCTTTTCTGCTTTCCTCTGCTACTACAGACAACCTTCCTATCTATACCCAGACCACTGAAGCAGCTCTTGTAATTTCAGACCTCAACACCATGGAAAACATCAGCATTTCCAACTTGTGTCTACTCCAAAACCTGGATGGGGCACCACTTGGCTACCCAGTGAACAGAGCAGTCACAGCACCTTGGAAACACCTGTGTGCACACATCTGTGTTTTCCTTGGAGCTTGTCTGGCAGGACTTTCCTTGACCAGACACGACCCTCTCTTGCTTGTGAAGTACAAAGCTCTCTCAGACTATGATGATTTGGCGAAGCGTATCTGTTTGAACGGGACTGACTAGTGTTATTTATGCAGCAATATAGCTGTGCTTGCCCTGCACATGGGATGGGTTCGTGGGATTGTAAACTGTGACAGGAATCCAGCCTTCTTCATGAGCCTGCCAGCTACCCAGCACGTGCACAGCGCTCTGTAAGTAACAAAAATAGACATGCTGCCTACTGGTGCATCTTAAAAATATCAGGACGCCCTTGGTAAGTGAGAAGCGTGTGCTGGTGACCTTGAAAGCAGTGCCTTTCCTCTGCTCTCCCGTCAGCCACAGAGCAAGATCCACTGGCAAAGAAGCTCCCACCCCAGAAACAAATGCATTTTTAGGGGCACAGGCTGCGGAGCGCTTGCGCGCCCTGAGGCCGGGAGGCGAGGGGGAGAGCTGAGCGCCCACACACAAGCGCAGGGATTACAGCGGATTTTGCTTCAAAACAGAGACGCGCACACACAGAGCTCTCCGGGCGGGAAGCTCTCTCTTGCCTCCAGCCCTGTAGCGCTGCAGGAGCCCACCCGCCCCCGGTCCTTGCCGCTTAGCCCGGTACGGCCGGGTCGGGCACGGCGGGGACGCCCCAGTGCCGGACACGGGGACGGCGGTTGCAGGGGGACGCGCGCCACCGGCCGTCGGGCGGGAGTGCCGCGCTCCCCACGGCGCGCGGAGGGGACTCCCGAGGCGGGTAGGGGCTGGCGCGGGGCGGAGCGGCCCATCCTGCCGCCGTGCCCGGGGAGGGACCCTCGGCCGGCAGCCGCGCCGCCGGGGCACCCTGCCGCCTCTCGCAGACTCCCGGGCAGTAGGGTGCGTGTAGCACCGCGGGAGTGCCAGCCCCTCGGGTGCCGCTGGAGCGCCAGGGCCTCGGGCGGAAAGGCCGTCTCCCCCTCCGCGGCGGGAGCGGAGTGCGGCGGCCCGGGCAGGGGGCGGGGAGGATGACTTCATGCCGCCGGAGCGCTGTGAATTTAGGAGCAGCAGCTGCCGCCGCTGTCGGCGGCGGGATGTGGGGGTGAAGTGACAGCGGGAGCTGCCACCGGCTGAGGGAGGGGCAGCGCCGGGCACCCTGCTCCGCCGAGCCCAGGGGCTCTAGGCCGCCAAGAGCAGCCGCTGCGGGAGGCAGGGAGGAAGATGCGCTGAGCCGGTCGCTGGAAAGGTGAGCGGGAGCTGCCGGCGGTGTGTGCGGGGGCGGGCAGCTGAACGCTGCGGCGCTGCGCGGCTGGGGAGCCACAGCGCTGCCGCTGCGAACCGCCTGCCTCGGCTCACCCAGCTGCCGGTGCCGCTGCCTGCCCGCTGCTAGCACGGGGAAGGCCGGGCCGGCGGCCCGGGAAACAGCCGCCGTGCTGCGTGCGCGCAGGCAGCGTCTGGAGCTGCGCTTGGGCGTCCGGCGTCCTTCTCCTTCTTTCTCCCCCGTTTCCCTCCAACAGCAGGCGGGCTGCCCTCTCAGAAGCGCCACAGTGTTGCATTTTATCTTTCGTTGCCAGAATGTGCAGTGGCTCGGTGCCAGCTCTCCGCTCAGCAGCCCGGGCTGCTCTCCTCACCCTTGAACGAAGGGATCCGGTCCCGGGGAGGGGGCATTTTGTGTGTGGCGCATCGCGGGACGGGCGCGGAGGCTCTGCGACAGGTGCAGGGCTGCGCTCCGGCTGCGCTCTGCGCGCCCCAGCACCGTGTGCGTTCCTCAAGTGGCGGGGAAGACATCTTGGGGCAGGAAGATTTCAGGGGAACAGAAGCAAAAAGGATGTCATCTCATTTACATTCTTGGATTTGGAAGCCGCTTCACAGGAGACTAAAGGGAGTGCAGAAGTTGGAGAACCAGCCGTTTTACCAAAATGGATTCTGTTGACTTTTTCAGGGACTTCTGTCTATGTTGGTTTTGTTTGTTTGTTTTCCATTTTTATCATCTAGCCCAAGGTTTGGGGCAAACAAAATAGAAGCAAAATTCGAATGCCTTTGTTTGCTAAATGGAAGAATTAGTGAGTTGCTCTTCCATCATGTCACCTGTAGAAGTGGAAAAACAGAAGTACATGCAGCATTGTAGCTTGGCCATTGACATTGCACATTGTTTGTGACACAGACACAGGTCTTAACATTTGATGAAGGGTCTTTCAGAATTGAATAGGAGGGGAAAATATGCCTGGCCTACATCCCTGTCTGATATGTTAGTGATTTGGAGGTTTTTTTTTTCTTTGCTTGGCTCTAAAAAAGGTTACTCTAAAGCAGGCATGTCAATACAGGAGGCTGGGGTTGGCGTGCAGGGGCAGGTCATTAGAATGAGCACTATCTGCAGGTAGTAGTGATTAATGGCTCTACGTGGTTTGTTTTGGAAGTGAAAACAATGATTGTGCCTCTAGGAAGAAAAGGAGAAGGTATTCATCTGTCCTTAAGGAAAAAAAATAAGGAAGCAGGATATGGGAAGCTGAAGGTTATTTTATTCAATGTCTGTTTACTTGTATGTTCGTCTTAAAAGATCCTGTTACCTTATGTATTCACAGACCAGCTCACATAGCTGTGGGATTCCCAGTTGTTGTTGAAGCCTCTGGTCATGGTGCTAGAGTGATAAAAGTAATACTTAGGGAGGTAACAGGCAGTTGCTTGGTCTGTTCTCATTATTTCTGGGAAGGTGTTTAAATACGTGTATTTGCCTCAGTACTAATGCTGAGTATGCAGAAGGCAAATGATGGCTACAGGGATGGGAAACGTGTATCAAAGACAATTGAGGCTTCACAAGGCTGGAACAAGGTGACTGGCAAATTGCAGTATTAGGCGTCAGTTCAACAGACAAATCTTTGCTTTGAAGAGCAGTCATTAATGATGACCCCATATAAGCTTGTTCCTTTTAAGCATTCCATGGCATATCCAATGTATGCATTTCAAGCAAGAAAAAAAACTCTAATTCCATCAAGCCTATATCTCTCTTTACCAAACATTTACTTTGTTCCTGTAAAACACTTGGGAGTCTGAGTTATGACCTCTCTACTGTTTATTTGCTTTCTAGAAAAGAGCATGGCTGGCTGTTTCAGGGGTTGCAATGTTGTAGTCATTTGCTGATTTCTTCTCTAATTGCAAGAAACCATGTAGCCGAGTTCAGATACTTCTCATATTAGCCTGCCCATTCTGTATGAAGTAAATTCCTTCACTGAAGAGAGCACCAAGTAAAGGTCTCCCATTCTGTTGTTGCAAAAACAGGGTAGTATGAATACTCATTAAGGTTGACACATTGTTAGCATAGTAAATTTAGCTGTTTGTGCTTCTTGGCAAGCCTAAATAACATTTCAAAACACTGTTAGTTAACATTTTTTTTAAACAGTGTGGTGGAGTAGTTGACCAAGAGCCATACACTATCATAGATGTGAATGTACATCTGATTGCTTTCACTCTGAAACCTTGAATTGCTTTTGTTTTTATCTTATGTGTACTCCAAAGACAGATTGTGTAATCATGTAAAACGCAAGAGTGCATGTGTCCATAGAAAATATGTATATCTAATTATCAGTGTGAATTTAGTTCAATGGTGTAACTGATGTAAATCTGCTTCCTACAGACTTCTCTTGCAGGACTCCTCTTCCTGTTACAGTAACTTCCACACCTCTGGGAAGCAAAGAAAAGCATCTTTATTGTGATTAATCTGGGGCAGCAGCCCCACTGACTGGAAGAGCAGCCTAGTTGGCCAGCTGGTTGATGCCAGACAGACTGGGTAGCAGCTGAGATTTAGCTGCCTTTTCCTCAGAGGGTCTGCTATTTTGGAACTCTTCATCTGGGTTAGTTCTTCGAATTTGTAAGAGCTTAATTATCTTTGAGATTTCTAGGCCGCAGTCAGCCTTTGAACCAGCAGGTTCCTTTGTCCAAATTTATGAGTAGGGGCCAGATGAGTGTGTTTGCATAAGGCTTCTTTCTTTAGGAGAACAAACTGGAAAACCTAGTAACCTTGAATGCACTTGAAATTGCAGAGGTTTGATTTCACTTGTGATCTTTTCCAAGAGCTGAAATTAAACAGTTCAGTTAATATATTTTCTATTATTATGAGAATGTTTAAAGCTGATGTTCTTAAGTGCTGTTTGAACTAACTGAAATAACCACATTCCAGAGCAAGCATGTAATTTTTCAGTTATGTTGTTACTAGGCTTTGAGTTGGATTATTTTCCCCAAATTAAGAATTCCTCAAAGGAAGGCTTGAGCAGGCTGTGAGTGGACAGATATTATACAATGAATGTAAGGCTATGTACTTTGGCAGGTGCAAAAAATCAAGAGTATTTTAACAATAGTGATACCATTTTTTCTTCTGAAGAAGAAATGTATTGACACTTTCCAAATGTTTGCCCCTTATGTGCACTAGCTAACATTTCTAGGTGAGAAAAATTTTCTATCTGAGAAATAAATGCCAGGCATAAACTTAAAGTTTATCACCTACTATGCAAATGGATTTCATGTTGGACTCTTTAATTATTGTCAGTAGAAGATCTTTGTATGAGTGGCCAGTCAATTGCAAACGAGAACTAAGAGTTTTATCCATTTATAATATATTAGTGGTGGAAATAAGATAGGCATTAAGTATCTTTGTATCTTGAATTAGACCTTAGCACTTCACAACCCAGGTCATGAGCCCCTGAGTTTAATATCTGGAATATGGAGATAGAAGTGCAGAGTTCATGTATGTTTCTTGCAAAAGCATGCTGATTTAAGCCTTTCTCTTGAAGAGGACTGCATCTGACAGCAACACAAGCATGAATCCATTTATATGTATTAGTTTTGGGATGCATTGAGGGACTAGTTTCAGGAAAGTCTTCATATTGTATACTCTTACAAAATGACACTATTCAAACATTATAAAAGAAAAGATCTGACTGTACAAAATCTGTATGCTTCCAGTATATATCCTTGTCTTTAAATATAAACGTATCAGAGGAGAAAGTAACACAAAATGGATTCTCTCATCGAAGTGCTCGTGCAAATGTCCCAGCCAAATGCCAGATCAAATAATTTTGGTTTTCTTCCTTTAATTCTTATGGTAGAACCAATAAGATATGATAGTATTTTTTGTCCTCCCTGTCATACTGGAGATAAGCTGCATTTCTGAGCTGCTCGCATTTCTGCAGTGGTAAAATAATTCTAGTGTATCTCTGACCTCTTCCCTGTGTGAATAAAGTATAAAACATGAACTCTGCGGATGAGCTGCAGTGGAAGAATTTCCATGTCAGACAGGGTTTAGTTCTGGCTAGTAGAATTTGTTCTGTTTTGTAACCTTTATTAAAACAAATTTAAACATTGGTTATGTTGCTGTTCTTTGGCTTTAGAGGACTCATGGGCAATTTAACCTGCTCTGTGTTCAGAAGTACTTCAAAGCAACTGGCTGTTCTTTGCACAATTATGCATCCCTTTCTGCACTATAGTCCCAGTTATTCATCAGATGTGATAGGCAAATAGGTCTAATTCCAACATACAATTTTAATTTCTCTTACTTTGACTACTTTTTTTGTCACATCTTTGTTCTAGCAAGTATTCCAAAAGACCGAAAGGTACATCAAAGTTATCTCGGCAGCTGTTAGCTAGCCTGTAAAATGTGCTGCAGCTTTAATGAGATCATATACATCTTAATAGATCTTTATAATTATATATATATTATATAATATAATATATATGTATTTGCTAACTATTCACTCATTTGCCTTCTACCTCCTACAGAATTTCCACTTACACATATGGTGAGCACATAACTGTGGTGAAACTATCTCACCACCTGTTGTTTTAAAATAGCACAGATGCTTATTAATGGCCCTTCCATGATACTGTTTATAGTACATGTTAAACCTCACTTAAAATACTGTGGATCATATTGGTAAAGGATATTATTACTTCAGCAGCAGCCTTAAATTGGTTCCTGTTCAGCATGTCTGCTCAATTTGTTGATTGTAGGTAGGAGAGAAGTAAACTTCATAGGAAAGTTAAAGCTATGATGCTTAATGAGAAAGCTGTCAGTGAATCCTGCACAAGGTGTTCTGTGAAAATAACCACTGCTGTTTGGATAGCTGATCAACCCGAAGAACGGCAAAAAGTATGAGTGCACAAATTCTCTGCACTCAGAAGTCTAGAGCTCAGCTGATGTGAACTCCTTCAGACCAATGCTCAAAAGCAGATTTTTCACACTTCAAAGCAAGGGGAAGTAAATAATGGCAGAACTTGAGCCTTGATCAAGAGTGTCTCCTAATATATATTTTTTTTCCCATGGAAAAGTCAGCTCTAAACTAGATTTAGGTAAACAAATTTCCCGTCAATTCCCTGTTTTCTTTATTTAATTTAATGAGTGACTTTGATTCTCAACTTTACTTTCAAAGAATTTCTAGAGTTCTATCTAATATTTTTGGTCTGTAGCTCTCTAGATTGGTCTTTTTTTTTTTTTTTCCCAAACTTGGTCAAAGTGGAAATTAAAAAGGTATTCCTACTTTAACATTATCTATCCACAAGTGGCACAAGAAAAATTATTGATTTTAAGTGGCAGTTCACTATCATTCTCACTTCACTGAGATGTAAATTTAAAAGGGCAATCAGGATAAACAGACTCCGCTACTTTCAAACATTCCAAGGTGCTTACTTGACGCACAGAAGAATTCCTGATATCTGCATGTTGCTAGTGAATTCCAAGAAGAGGCTATTATGTGCTGCGAAAAAATACATAACAAGAAATAGAATTAAAGATGTCTTATTTGTGTTTAGCAAAATTTCTTAGGAACTGCTAGAAAGTGTCTTTTTTTAAAATGAAATATATATGGACACTTTTTTTTTCTGTGTTGCTTGGGAGATGGCCTTGATTGCTTGTATTTAGTATAGCTAGTAAATTAAAAAATACTTGTTCATTCTAGACCGGTGAATGTCAGATGCCTGTTCAAACTGTATAGGATGGACAAAAACCTCTTCTAATTCAGAAAAACTGTGTGGCACATCATTATTGTTGTAGCCTGTAAGAATAAAAACCTGCTATTAAAATAAGACCACTGGCAAAATTCCAGCAAAGGATGCTTACAGAAGTAATGCATAAATTAAATAGAGTAATCTTCTTTTGATACAGTCTTTTACTGTTTGGTACTCAGCATTGATTAGCAGTTCTGGGAGCATAAATAATGTTTGCAGTACTACATTTAATCTCAGGAGGTATCGTGTCCTCACTGAATGTGCTTGGTTGGTCTGATTTATGTTCTCAGCCTCCACAGTATCTTTTGGCAGTTACATGTTTCAGTGGATGTGGAGTGTAAAGAAATAAAGTCTCTTTGTTTTGCCTTAGAATTTGTTGCCTGATGATGTAATTGGAGGCCCTCTTAACTGTACTGATGTGAGAAATGTTAAACAATTGTTTCCATTTCTGTTTCTCCTGAGTCATGATTTCACGTATCTATCACATTCTCTTTCCTCAAAAACAGTGTTGTCTTGGTCTTTTTATTCTCTCTACATGTATAGACTGTTCCACCTCTGATTCATTCTTTATCAATTTTAATATACTTCCTGCAAGTGCAACGGTCAGAATTTAGGAACCCTGTTCAGTAGCATGATAATTTCTATTTCTGTTCCATTCCTTTCCTAGAGTTTTTACTATGCATATTTTTTCCCAGTTACTAACTAAATGTTTCATTTGGGCTGATCTCTTGTGTCCCTGTTAGGTTAACTTTCATTTTGGGATCAGTTCAATAATATGTTTATATGACTGGAGGGAACTGGCAGAAGGCATAAAAGTTGATAGCTTTATATCAAAAATATGTATTTTCAATGTAAGAAAGAACAAATGGTAGTGTTGTTGTCCTATAGAGCAAGAAGGATTCAGCCACAAACCCTTCCTCTGTTTTGTGTTACTCTTGTTTTAAAATAGTGGAATGATGGCAGCTTTACCGATTTGGGCTAATGTTTGTGAGCACAGTCATGGCAAGCAGACAATAAAAGAGAACAGGATTCACTAATGCATATAAGAATTGGAGCATGTGAAAAAATGAAACACTTCATTTTAAAAAACAAACAAAAAACCCAAACTAAAAATAGACTCTGTTTTAAGTAACTGTTATTTTTAAGGTCTCGTGGAACCAAAGCATGATAGGAGATGTGAGTGGAGTAAGCATGAATACAGAAGCTATATGACTTGAGAAAGAGATATAGCTTATGAAAATTGATTACAGCATGCCTTAAAAGTCTAGGGAAACCACAGCTTTTGGTCAGTGAAGTAAGCCCATCTTATCATATATTTGTTTATATACAGGCTACTAATGTTTACATTCAGTTCTTAGACAGCAAAACGTTTTCCAAGCAGAATACTTATCCCGAACAGGGACTCCTCTAAGTTGTCCTGAATAGCTAAGATGCCTTGCTGAAAACTTGTTGTTGTTGTGTTTATTTGCCTGCAGGGAGTTTACATGTTGATCTGTTGAATGGCAGCTATAATATTATAAGGTAGTAAAGAATTGTATAATGCCAGTATCATTCACTCTGAGTGACAATGAGAAAAAAATAATCCCACCACTGCTACATGTCCTTTTGGATGGTAATTTTTGTATCTATACCTAGTCCGGTACTACTAGGGCCTGACTGGGGCAACAGCAATATTCTCTTGAATTTTACAAAAGCAAAACCAGCGATCTAAATGGTGAAAAACAGGTGCAAAGTATTCACCCATCCCCAACATATGCACAGAACATCTCCAGAACAAATAATGTTTGAATGGGTATTTATAGAAGATGAGCACGATAGCCATTCACCTGGAGAAGCCCAGATACTGTATAAGAAATTTAAGCATGTAACATCACTTCCTCACTGATACTTTATTATTCATTGGATGTTTGTTTAACAATAGGCTTTTAATATATTCAAAGCTAATAATGGGGAATTATTAAATTAGCACATAAGAAAGGAATTGCATGAAGATATTTTGTATTATATGATGCATTAGCTAATTGTCACTCTAGAAGAAGATACTTTTCAATCTACACTCTGCACATCTACACAAATGCTGTACAGACCAAAGAGCAAGAAGTGTGTCTGTTATCGCCCTTTTCTCAGATACTGGGGAAATGCATTATTTATGTAGCACCTTTTGTCATGGAAGACCTCAAAAGACTTTACAGCACTTCCATTTTCATTGGCAGCATTTGCAAGTAAGGGATGAAAGCTGTTATTTAAACATTGTTTTCCCACAGTTGTATAACTGATAAGATTGCAGATCAGAGAGTTATTTATGCTAATCTCCAGAAAAAGGTACTGGTTTCTGATAGCATGGTTCACCATGCTGCAGCAGTCATTTCCTTCCAAGCAGAAAATTCTCTTTCCTATCACTTTTGTGCCTCATAGAAGCAATTTTTAATGGCCATTCATCCATTACAGACTGCAGCTCTGCTTCTCAAGCAGTATTTTTACTGGGACAACACACTATGCAAATGTATCTTCTCTAAGTTTACTGTTCTTCTGTCCTCCTCTAGCCTTCTTGGTCTGGCTAAGCCAGGCACTGGTACTCGTTTTGCACATTTGTTTGTTTGTTTGTTTGTTTGTTTTGGGGGAAGGGGTTTGGTAGGGGTTTTTTGTTTGTTTTGGTTTTGTTTTATTTGGTTTTTTTAGTGAATTTTTACTTCAAACAATCCATTTCAGAAATAAAGTAGTTTACCAGCTTGTCATTTATAGTCTTCATTATTTGAAGTGCCTTTCTGACAAGATACTTCATATAATAACTGAAATAATTTTTACTCCTTCCTCAAGCTTCTTAGGAGAAGTCATAGGCAAGAAAGATTTTTTTTTTTTATCTCCAAGGGAGGCTTTTCTACAAGCATTTGATGAAGTCCATTTATTTCTGTGGAACTTCTGTGGCATCCGTCTCATCTTCTAATGGCATCTGTAACCAAGTTGACAGTCTGTTTCTGTTACTGTGCTTATATAAGCTACCGAAAAAGTGAAATTTTTTTGTCCCACATTGTTGGGTACAACTGGCTCAAAAAAACCCAGTGGCCCCACCCAAATTTAAACTGGTCACCATTCCTTCTTTGATGGTCCTGTACTCTTCAGTTGAGTATTTTGGAATAGCAAGGAAATTACAGGAGTCAAAAGAAAGATAATATAGTATTTTTTATTAAAAAGGATAAATACAATGACTTGGTTACCAAGGTCTGTTGGTCTGATATGAATCCCAGGCAAAACAGCAGAGAAAACTATTCATTTATGGCTTTGAAGGACAGGATTATAATTAATGCGAATCACCGATAGTTACTGAAAAAAGGTGATTTTAAAGTGACCCTGACACACTGGCTTTATATATTTTGGAGGTTACAAGTTTAGCTAAAGGAAATAGGCTTAATAGTGTATTTTGTGAAAACTGGTGAAAACTGGTGAAAACTGAAGTTAGTGCTGTTTCATGTCTACCAACTCAAACACCTCTTGTATGTTACCTGCTAGGTTTGCTATTTAGTTCCAGATGCCAGGCAACACAGATTCACCGTGTTCACCGTGAAAAGATTTCTAAGAAATTGAGTAGTTACAAGAGACTTATCTGCTCAGAAAATACTGATGAGTATCTATCTGATGAAGAATATCTGGTTTTCCCTTTATTGCTCAGTCTATGCAATGGTCCACAATGTTTGTAGTTGTTCCTTTACCCTTTCTCTCTCCTCTCTCACCTCCCCCCACACCAACAAAGAAAAGCTAGGGGGAAGTTTTTCCTCCAGTAGAAAGTAAAAAGATAATTCAGAAGTGATAGATTCTATCTATAAAGATAGAATCATAGAATAGTTTGGGTTGTGAGGGACCTTCAAAGGTCATCTAGTCCAACCCCTCTGCAATGCGCAGGGACATCTTCAACTAGATCAGGTTGCTTATCTGGAGCTCTACATGATTTCATACAGCTTCCATATTTTTACCAATGAAAAATTATGTTTTTCTATCAATAACTTACCTTGACATAGAAATTTTCAACCTTCATATTGAAATAGAACTTTGAAATCAAAGAAATGAAAATTAAGTTTACTTGTTCAGAAGTGTTGGTAGTCAGATGGTTGTTTAAATATAGCAAATTTGTCAACAGTACCCTAAATTAGCTCTTCATAAGGCTCAATAATCATGTTTATTAAATGACAGGGACAGTACAAAGAGGATTATGAGTTCTTGCAGGCCATCTTAAAGACCTGTATGACTAGTGGGTTTTTTTGGCCACTTATATGTGATGCATGTGTCTTCATGTTCATTGCAAATTTATGTATTAAATCCACCAAAATGATCACTTTCTTACTAAAAAACTATGAAATTGTTGAAACATTGATTTTTGTTTCTTTCCATGTGACTCATCACTTTGTTTGCCTTTTAAATGTTTTATACCTCATTAATTCCTTGTGATTGCATTGTGTGTGTTGGTTCTTTTTACTTTGTTTGTACTGGACAATATGAACTTTTTATTTATGTTTTTTTTGCATTTTGAACTTTGGTACAGACTGTTCTCCATTACAGCTCCTTGTTCCATCTACAACAGGGTAAGATTCTTCCAGACATCAGCATGTTGCCTAAAATTCAAGAGGGGGACTTAATGTCACATTATCTTCCTTACTTTTTGTGTAGTAAATATAATGAAGACTTGACTGCTGTGAAAACAGAAGACTGCCAGCTGTGCAATATGTGTGTTGTCTAGTAGCATGAAGAGAACCTCTTGTGTAAGTTGCAGTCAGAGGATGCTAACATTAATTATTGAAAATGGCATGAGAAACACAAGATGAAGAAATATGGAAAAATTTTATGAGTAAAATAATTTGATGAGTCTCTGCGAAGCAGCTTTTAAAAAATATAAAACAACAACAAAATAACAAAAAACCCTTTAATTCATAAATTACTCGGTTTTCAGTGCTGTGGCCAGATCTCTGTATAAGCGTTACCTTTGTAGAATTCTTTGTCTTCAGCCTCTAGCAATCCCAGCTCACTGTTATTGTATACCTCTCCTTTTTGTTTTCTCTCAAAGGACAGATATGAATGTCAGCTCTGTCCTCTGGACCATACATCTGAGTGATTGCTTCATACTATACATCTACTGCCTTTTTTTTTTTCCTAGCTTCTTTTACAAATTTATAGTTTAAAAGCAAATTCACTCAAAGGCTTTCATAATTGCAGTATACTAATGAGGAAAGCTCACTGCAAAAATGCATTATGATGTCATTTTTTTCCAGATACTGCTAACAGATGGAATTTCTTACTACTTTTTTTAAAATTTCTTTTACTGCTTCAAAAATTTATTTTAAATTAAGATCTTATTTCAATGCCTGATTGCCCTGTGTATTCCTAAGGCTTTCTCTAGTGTGCCAGTTTATAATGGTGATCGTCATTCTGCCTCCTGTAGTGTGCTACCCAGCTTGTAGATCAGAGGTATGTGTAAGACTTTATTAGGTAGAGTATGTGTATGTGTTAGTAGCAAAATACATAGCAGTGTTTCTCTTTCAAGCTCTTGTCAAGCTCAAGGCCAAAGAATGTATATTCTTGCAAATTTAGCAGTTAAATATGCAAAAACTTCATCTTCTCTTGAGAAATTAAATATTTCTGGCCTTATGGACCCAATCTGATGAGAATTCAACCAGTGAAAATTCTCCAGTAAAGTTAATTAAAGCTGGTATCCTGAGAATGCTTTGCATTAATTTTGTATCAGATTATACTGCTACTTTTTGCAACCTTAATTAATCAAATCTTAATGGTTACTCAATGTGTAGCAGTGTTTTGGGCTTAAAAAAAAAATATCAGGAGGCATGTTGCTAATTGAATATTGGTATCTGGAGAGGGAAGGAGTAGATATTGGTCCCCTTTTCCAAAGGGGGATTAGACTGAGCAGGGGGAAGAGAAAGAGGTAAAGGGCAGCTTGTCCTTTAGGACAAGAAACAGCAGCAAAAGGCAGACAGCAAAGTAATTAACAGGTCTTTCTCCAAAAGAGAAGGTGGCCTTTACTGTGCCTAATTACACAGACTGTGATTTAAAACATGCTGTCTTCATCTCACAGTTGGGTCTTTCAGTGCCTGGTTCATGCAGGCAGTCTGCTTAAGTTTTAGGCCTGTGAGCAGATATATAGGTAGTCTCTGCCTGAGACCACAAGCTGAGAAGACAGATTGCCATGCAAAGAATTAAAATTCTCATCCTTTGTGGATTAGTGTTGTAGATCAATCATTTGTAAATTAATGGCTTTGGCCTGTGATGTTAGTGTTTTGAATCATACCAGAACACGAAAGAGTATCAACTTGAGTCTAAACCTGGGCTGTTGTCCTCCAGCAAGTAAAGGGCTAAAATCTGATTTTTGTACTCTATGCAGATAATGTGATTACAGGAAAAATATCTACTTACTTGTATTATATATCAGGAACAAGCAAGTCTACTACAGGCAAAACTAATGCCAGGGGATCATCTGCCAAGACTCAAATGTGCATATGAGGGCTGTATCTCACCTGTGACATGGTGACAGTGGCAGCTTTTTAAACTCGCTAATTATGGATTAAACCATGTTTCTGTCAACCAGTACTCTTTGCTTCTACAGTGTTTTTAATGAGACTGGGCTCCTGAGCTGAGAAAATATCCAGGAACTATTAATACATGTACCTTTTAGAAAACTGAATTCAAGACTGTAATCTTTCCTATTTTATTTAAAAACTATAAGCATCTCGAACAGCTTACCAGACTCTTTCTCTTTCTATGCGTATACCATCTGTCTCTCACCTAAGACTGTTTGTGATCTGGTAACTAGGACTCCCTGATCCTAAACTCACTAAGAACGAGGCAGCAGTGTGCCATTGCCGTCATTTGGACCACTGGGTACAAAAGGGATATTGACACACCAACTCAAGCTTAGTGGAGGCTACCAAAACCATTATGAGGCTGGAACACATGATCTATGAGTAGGGGCTGAGGGAGCCAAGTTTGTTCAGTAAGGAGAAGATGCTACAAGGAAAATTAACTGCACTACTCAAGGAGGGGTAATAGAAATGATGTAGGCTTTTTTTTTTGGAGGTGTACAGCAAAAGGGTAGGTGGCAATGGTCACAAGTTGTACTGAGAGAAATTCTAACTACATGAAAGAGAGATCTTTCATTGTGAGAATGGTTTAGCACTGTTATGGGTTGTCCAACATGCCTGGGGAGCCTCCATCCTTAGAGATACTCAAAATTCATCTCGAGTCCCTGAGCAACCAGACTGAAGTTTGAATTTAGCTTAGCTTTGAGCAAGTAGTTGTTTGACTTCATGGCCTCCAGATGTCCCTTCCAGCCAAAGTTTTTCTATGATTCAGAGAGATCTGTTATTTACTGGGTATGCCTGTACAGACCTATGAGTCCTGACTCAGGATCTGAGTTTAACTTAATACCTTCTGTGTGGAGATAAGTTATCTGACATATAATAGCGTCATGCCAAGGAGGGAGGAGACCTGAACTCCAGACTGTCCTCAACCTCAGTTGAGGAATCTGAACCCATGTCCAAGCAGAGGACAGAACTACCAGTATAAAAGATGTGTTTAAACTGGTTTATTGTGTATAAGCACAATTGCTTTACTTCTGGTTCTGTGCTGTTTTGCAGACAAGAGAATGCCTGAGTCTGTAGACTGTGATTTATTTGCTAAAAAAGAGGAAGACTCCACTTCTGGATCATGCTACCTAAATTATGTTTGTTGTCTTTAATTGACTGTGCAGTAAAATTTACGAGCAGTTCTGGAAGTCATTCTAGCACAAGACAAGCTTTTCAGTCATTCAGTGCTTATTTCACAGGAATAATATCATGCAAGAGACTTGCCCCACAGAAAGTTTCCAAATGCAGTAGAACAATACTCAGTTGCCAAGATGATATGGTTCTTGAACTTCTACTTGAGGAACAGAGCTATGGCAAGCTGGTATTCTCTGTAACCTGTGAGGCATGACCAGAGTGTTCTTTGTGCTTCTGTTTCCCTTAAAGCTGCCACACAAAGTGAAATTCTCACTAAAACAATGAGATGTAAACCAAATAAGCAATTCTATATTTAAGTGTCAATGAATTTGTCATAATTTAATTACCTTACTCTGGTGACGTGTGACAACAGGCATTGCAAACTAAATTTATCCTTCTGTCAAATTCACCCACCTAGAAGATATTCAAGAAAAGTTCCATCACATACTGAAATCTGTGAAATTGAAACCCAACCTGGGAAGTAAATTAATTTAAATAAATAACAGTACATCATTCAAACTGCACTGGTGTGGGACAAGAAACAACAGAAATCAAGCAAAGAGTGTAGAAGTTCATGATTTTGTACTGGTTTGGTTTGTTTTTTGTGTGTGTGTTTGTTTGTGGTGGTAGTGTTGTGGTGGTTGTTTTGTTTGTTCATTTTTGTGAGTGTTACCAACTCTGTTCCAGGAGACCTTGTAGCTTCCTTTCCTGATGTGTATTCACTTTCAGCAAGTGCCAAAGTCTTTCTGCACAGGCTTCTTAAGGAAAGGTAATGAAAAATACTTGTTCTGGAAAAAGATAACACCTTTTTTTCTGGGAATCAGAAAATAAGGTATGTTTGCAGGTTATGTTCCTAGTGTGATAACATAAAGTAATCACTTCATATAGAGCACAGGTTTTTTTGTTTAATCATCCTGCACTATTTTAGTTTATGCTTTGCTTTTACCTATTAGAATTATTGCTTTCTTATAACAAAAATAGCATAGATTATAGCTCCTAAATTCAATGTGGATCTGTTTGGTGTTAACCATGATCAACACAATATTTTTGAGACTTCTTCACAGCAAATAGAAATAGCCTTGCAACATAGCATGTTTTCATCTGTGTGTTTTGAAGAAAAAGATATTCAGCCTTATAATAGCATACTGAGAGTAATTTTCTTAATGAAGCATGTGAGCTGACTTAAAGCTACTTATTTTTCTAGATGTATTTCATCAACCTTTTGTTTCCAAGAACGAACCTTTTCCTTATCTAGTATCAGGTATGGTTCTGTTTCTGGAACTCCTTGGCCCTGTTATTGTTGTTTTAGAGTGCCCAAGATTAATAGGAAGAGTGCTGAAGAAAAAACAGTATGAAGCTGAATAGAGCAAAAATTGTCTGAGTTGTAAGACTTAGCTCTGTTGTGTTGCTGTTGTAATATCTGAGCGACATAACACTATGGAGCTTCATAAAAGCTTTGTGGTAACATTAGAGCTCACTGGAGTATTTGATTACATGCTTAATAGTCAAACTAAACCAGTTTGCCTTTGTTGGTAATGTAATCACCCTCTGTATTTAACCAAATTAGAGGTGGTAGTTTGGTTTTTTTAGCTTATCTGGGGTTTTTCTGTGAGTGGTGGTCTTTTTGGTTTTGTTGTTCTTTTTTTTCCTTCAAGTTATCATTTAACTGGAAAGTTGACTGAAATTGTTTCAAATAAGATTAATTGAGTAAGAAACATTTGTTTTGTGTTGTGTCTGATGAGTGGGAGAGGTGAGGTTGTTTTTTTCTTGGGAGTATGGGCGGTTTGGTTTGGGGTTGATTTGTTTGTTTTGGTGGTTTTGTTTGTTTGAGTTTTTAAATAAACCCCCCTTCTTTCTGCTTGTTGTCCTAAGGTGAATGTGGTGTCTGCCTTTATTCTGTGCTACTATTTTTGTGATGAGAATGACATAGCTCTTCATTTCAATCCTGTTTTCAAGTAATATCCTGTTTCAGTTGTCAGACTAGGAGAACCTGCTCAGCTTTACACACTCCCTGCAGTCCAGTTTTATGGTTTTTAAGAATAGAAAAAAATTATTCTATATTTATTTTTTTAATTGGGAAAATTTGATCAAGTTTATTTTTATTTTCTGTTGAACCTATTAGCTTTGGTAGTCCCTTAAGTAGTATACTGAGGTATGCCAAGCAGAAGAATAATTTACTCTAAAATAGCTTAAATGGACTAAAGAATAATTGCATGATGTGATGTGATGTGGAGTTTCAGGCAAACAGCCAAATTCCCTTTGACTTTATAGGTAAGTTCACGTCATTTTGCATATAAGTCAAATGGCTAAAAGATTTCTAGTGATCGCAAAAAAACATCTTGGTGCATGTAGATCACTGCTGTATGGATACAAATGTGTTATTCCAGTAATGACATCATGCGAAATAGCTCTGTGGAAAGGAGGGCACACATGTTAAGACGTGGATGCAGCAGTGCCTCAAAAAGAAGTGAAGTGCTCAGAGTGTGTGAGTCTTCATCCAAAGGTCAGCTCTGGGAAAAAGGTTTTGTATTTCAGTTAGCCTTCCAGATTATTTTTTTTAAGTGTGTTGCATGTGTAAACTTTTAAAAATTTATAATTAATAATAATTAGAGAATTAAATATTTAAAATTTTCATTGATTTTAATATTTGAGTGTTAATATTTGAATAATCCCTGTAGGAAACTGAGCAAAAGGAGTGGCAGAATACAAAAGAGGGGAAAACATTGCTTGAATCTGAAAGTCAGACCTAGAGATATTCTTGACAAAGGGTTAACAAGCAAGTTGCTTAGGGGAAAAGGGGCATTTTGGAAAAAAAGATTTAATACAAACACTGAAGCCGAGCAGGATATAGTTAAGATCTCTCTCATCTGAATGTTATTTCACTCAGACTGTGCTTAAAAGTTTTGCTGAAATGAAGATACATCTCACCTTTCTGTTTTTAGTTCAGCTCTGATTTCATTGGAGTCTATAATGAAAAAAATATGGAATATTATCTGACATGCAAATATCAGTACTATTTGTTTGAAGATACTGGTGCTCTTCCTATTGGATCATGAGGAGGCTGTAGACAGAAGATATGCAATAGCAATGGAAAATATTTTTCAAGGGAACAGTAGAAAAGATAATTTTTGGTGGTTGGGATGGCAAATTTCCAAGACCTTACACTCAAAGTAAAAGTTTACTTACCTAAAGTTTGCCTATGAAGCACATGTTCGATAAAGCTTTGAATCCAGTGTAAATAGTCATGTTAGAAAATGTGGACACTAATTACTTAGTAGTAGAGAGAAAAATGTCTTTGCCTTCTCCCCCTAACCCCTTTCTTCCCTTAATGTTTTTTACAGTAGGGGTGAATTTCTGACTCTGCTGAAATCAAAGTGCTTTTTATCAACTTCAGGTCTTGAAGTTTGTACCGTATCTTCGAAATTCATGAGTGGTGTGCTACATTTGAACATTACATTAAGTCAAATTTTCAGAAGAGATAAGAAGCTTGAGTTTGCTAGTTGATTTTACTACTTAGTCCAGAATACTTTTAAAGGCTGGTTCTTACTAATTTCTGAAACATGAGGTCCTTTGTAGTATCTCATACTGATCACCGGAAACTGAAAATACTGGTTTTTACATACTGTGCTCATTCACCGAAACTTGGTATGTTATTTGGATATGGGCAAATGTTGTCTTTTTACCTATTGTTCTTGTGGAGTATTTACTTTTTTTAAACAAGCTAATCAATACATAGAGTAAACCCACAAACAAACATGTCTCGTCTTGCAATATGCTTGCATCCTCGGCACTTCTTCTGAGAGGCATTAATTCAACTGAGTAATGTGGGGTGATCTTGGAAAAAAACTTCTAATTTTGTTTCCACGGTGATTGCTTTCTTGGAAGTAGTCTATAGTCTTGAAAAGCTGGTGTATACTCCTCCTCTACCTTTCTTGGTATAGAAACCTAAAAATGTCAAAGTTAATCTCATATTTAAGTTATTTAAAGTAACAGAGAAAAGATTCCTTGTTCTCTCTCATGTAAAACAAGAGCTTCAGTCTTGGTCAAAATCACATTGCTTCTGGTGTCTGTAAAAGTCACGGCTACAGTGATCATGATCTTTGAGAGCACTGGTATTTTCCTGGTCTGTGATGGTGAAGGCTGGCAAGCAGAGAATAGTGCCTCATTATTTGTCCCTCATTATATTAGCATACTTGCAATGTGGCCTTTGCTTGGAAAGAGCCTGCCTCTTATCAGCTGGGGGTTATCAGGAATGTGTAAGTGATGGGATCATTGCATGCCTGTGATTCCCCAGACTTTGGTGAAAGAAAGTGACAGAACAGCAGTGTTGGCAATTAGTGAAGTTCAAGGGAGGCATAGGAAGGCGTAATAAGTACTTCTTATGGCCATCTATATCCACTTAGTATCTTGTGGTGAATATGAATTTTATTGGTGTCGGTGCCCAGGCGCTGACAATGAGGTGGCTGCAGGGGCCTCTGAGGAGAGGCGGGGGCTGCCCCATGCTGGACACAACTGGTTCCAGCCAGCCCCGTGGACCCACTGCAGGGCACGGCTGAGGCCCTCAGCCAGGACGGGGGCACCTCATATTTAAGAAAGGGGACAAAAACCACCACACACGTAGAGGAGGAGGAAACCAAGAGTAAGAAACAGCAGAGGGAACACGGTGGTTGAAGAAGGAACAAGAGGAAGAGTTGCTCCAGGCACTTGGGCAGAAGTTCACGTGCAACCTCTGGAGATGACCACCATGGAGCAGTTATTTGCCTGGCACTGTGTGCCATACCAGGGCTGTCTGGTGGCTTCCTGAAAAGAACCACAGCCCAGGGAGAAAGGACCAGTGCTGGAGCAGGGGAAAAGTGAGAGGAGGAAGGAGCAGCAGAGAGGAGCTGTTACAGACTGACCTGACTGCAACCTCCTGTTCCCCATCTGGAGGATGGAAGCTGAGAGAGTGAAGCAGAGCATGGGAAGAAGAGGGGGATGGAGGGAAGGTGTTGTTTTAACTTGTTTTTATTTCTCACAATCCAAACATAATTCAATTGGCAGTAAATTAATTTCCCCAAATTCAAATCTGTTTTGCCAGCACTGGTAATGGGTAATAGATCTGCCTGTCTTTATCTTGATTCACTGGCTTCTTCATCTTATTTTCTCCGCTCAGGGGTAGTGTGAGAGTGGTTGGGTTGGCATCTGGCAGCCAGCCAAGGTCAACCCATTACAGGTGATTCTTTGAAGCTAATTATTTTAGATACAAATAATTTGTTAAAATGGACAAACATTTGGAAATGAGGCAGTTCTTGTACAGCTTATACAAAATCTGCTAAGCTCACAGACTCTACTTGTAAGTATGTCTAGATGCAAGTAGTTATGCAGATGGAGCAAGTATTTAATGGTACTCATCTCAGCAGGTATACCTGTGTATATTTACATGGATAGATGAGGTCATTTTCAAAGTTCCCTGACCCTGAACACTCAAGCTGTTCTATAGGAAACCTTCATGGTATCTACTAATTTTCCCTGGTGTTATGGTCATTCTCACTTTCATCTAGGTTCAAAGGTTGACATTTTTAATTGGGATAGGGTGGAAGCTTACAACTGGCTGTCAATATCCCAAGATCTTTGCTAGGAGGAATAATGGTTATAAAGGTTAATAATGGTTCTAAAGGAGGTTATTTTGTCTTTTTTTGCCAGGGGAAACTTAATGTTGTTTGTTTCTTCCTGCTCGGTCTCAGGGTCCACTTGAGTTTATTTTTATGCGCTTTCTTACCATGATCTGCTTATACGTCTTTTCATAGGTCCTCAGTTACTTAATTATTTTATTGTCTTTATTTCTGAAGTTTAGTTTTTACTTGAACAAGGCACTTCAATAGTGACTATGAGATATATGTGTTTTTTCTGTTGCTTTAGATTTCGTTGCCTTCTTCCTTTTTGAAGTTATACCTACAGCTTGCATTTTATGGAAAAAAAATGATATTCAGAAACATTTGTGGGTGATTCTTATTCTTGAAAGGTTTTCTGCGTTGCCAGGATTTCAGAACTGGAAGTCTTAGGAAATATTCTGCTAATATGGGCATTCTTACTGTAAGCAGACAACTGGTAGTTCCTTTCATTATCCACAATACACCAACAGGTAGAAAAAAAGGAGGGATTCAGTGCTTACATGGTCTCTGAAGGGTTAGGTAAGGTATTCAAGTCTAGTATGGAAGTACTGGTGTAGTCTGACAACATGAATTCCTCTCAGGCACTCTTTGTATGGTAGTAAGTGTTTCTGTTTCTTCTTTTGCTCATACCTGTGTATTTATGCACATATAAAGAAAACATGGCTTTCACTTTGTTGTATTTTTTTTTGTTTTATCCATGTAGGAAGAAATGTATGTTCAAATTCTTAGGCTTTTCTAACATTTCTTAGCACTCAGCAACTGCTGTGAAAGGGAGAATTGTGAGCTAGAATTAAGAGCTTGAACTGCAGAAAATATGTGTCAGTTTGGTTGGATAAATCTTCTTGGCATGAGCATAAAATGTCACTGTATGCTTTTTTAATAGGCCATCTCTTAAAGTGATTGTGCAATTTGTTATGGTTGGCTGAAGTCAGTGTGCTCTGTGAGAGTCAAGGAATTTCTACTGTGTTTATATGCTTCTTTCACCTCCTCTTGTAAATTGTCTGCTGTACTATCTTCCTCCATTTGGCCCTTTCTTCTTTTGGATTAAGAATTGAGACATTAGGAGCTTAAGAATTAAGTACTTGAGCTTTAGTTTGGCTTGAAATTGGGGACAAAAGCAATATTTGGCCCTCAAATTCAAAGCTGTAACTAGCACTGATTTTAAGTAACTGTGGTTTGCACTGCCCCTGTCTTCCTCAATTGCTGTTAGGCATTATATTCATCAGGGTACCTGGGTTTGCATCTAGAAATGCATCTTAAATCTGAGTGTCATGGACAGATTGTGTAATGCAGTACAATTGCTGATTAAATATTAGTACATGCAAGCCATTTTTTAGCCTCCACTGGAGAGCTGTCAGCGTTGTTAAGGACAGCTCTCTAAAGCACAGATTTTTCAATCCCAAGTGTTCAAAATGATCCTAGGGTCACAAAGGATTATTCAGGAAGAAGGTTGGTTTTGCTTTTTTCCTCTTTGCTTAATTAGATTCTTTTTAAATGTGGACATGCAAAAGAGGTCAGTAAGGTTCCTGCCTTCGAACTTAAGGCAAATGTGAGGGCTTTCTTTTTGTATTTTTATGTTAGAAATTATTTGACCTGTCTTAAATGCCTATAAATAGTGCAAAGAGTAAAATGCAAACTGAACATACTAAAGGATTTCCTCATTATAAAAAATTTCCCTACTGATGCTTTTGTCTCCTCCAGCTGATCACGCTTCAGTTTCAGGTTTCAAACTGTTTGCTTATCATAAAGAACAACTTTTCAAATGTTGCAGCTCTTCAGGTCTTGACCTCTGTGCTTTCAAAACAGCATTGATACTGATTTGAGTTTGAGCTGTGTTTTTGAAAGAATAGAGACTTGAAATGCATCACTCTGGGAGAGCCACACTTATTAAGCCTTGCTGAATCATATTCTTGGATAGCTTGGCTGCTATGCATGTATGTGGCTACACATATGGATATGGAAAATTACCCCTTTATACCACCTTGTGTTTGTTTTTGAGAAACCCATTCCTGTGCCTACCACAGTCTACTCTTCTGAAGAAAAAAATCACCTTTAAGACTCAGGATCCTGCAAACAATGTTAAATTGCTGCTCTCTTCCCCTTCTTTCAAAAGACTGCTGGTGGACTTGCCTCTGCAAAGGCCTTAACTTAAACCTTCTTCCTCTTTTCTCTGGGTCTAGGAAACATCCTTTCTCTCTCTACCTTGATGCTGCACAAACACAATTCTTCATAGACAACTGTTTCTGAGCATGCTAAGGTGGACAAGGGATAGAAAATAATATGAAGTAAAATATTTCCTTTCGTTAAAATCTCTTTTGTACTATTAGACCTCCTTCCTTTGATCCCTCAGCCTGGTGCATTGTAAGACATTTGACCCTCTAGAGCTGACTGATGCTTTAACAAGAGCCCTGTGTTTATATTGCTCTACATGTGGGTACAGAAATTAACTAACTTAAGATTCCCAAATAAGCCATCAATAAGAAAACAAAATATATTGGCCCACCCTTCCAGCAGCACTAGAAGTTTGTATCAAGAAAAATGCTTTTTGAGCCTGGATAGATTGAATGTTTCACAGAACAGTTTCTCAAGGGCTGCTCCAAGGTACCTCCAAAAGCAACCCGAGTTCATGGCATCTGTAATGTGATTTTAACAATGTGGAATCTTGTCCTAAAGAATTCTGAAATCAGCTTATTTCATAATGAATTGCAACATGGAATATTTGCATGTATGTTCCTGCTGTTGAACTGAGTAAATGTATAATAAACTTCATATAAACAAGGTTTATTTTTTCCTGACTGGTGGCAGGCATATTCAACATTAAATAGAGACCTTTTTCCCCTTGAATGAAATAGAGGAAGACAAAGAACAATTAAGATTAATTTTAAGAATGATTAAGATAAATTTTTTCACTGTAAATATGCAGGTCTCATACCTGGAGCATATCCGGCACGCATCTAGCAGTATTTGACATATTTTCCTCCCTGTTATAATGCAGGAGGTATGTCCTGGATTTTGCAAGCAGTAACATTGTTTTTTGTCATCTTAGGTAGCTACCAAAACTTCCCAGGTGACCACTATCTAATATCATGGTAATAATATCAGTGGTCCATTATAAAGAAACAGTGAAGTATTCCTGCTGGAAACAAGTCTAAAAAAAGCACATTTGAGATGATTATTTCAGGAAGCCCTAAGTAGGCTATGCTGTTGCATAGCAACAGAGCCAGGCAGTCCTTAGACTCTCAAGCAGTCAGTGTACACAAGGGAAGAGAATGCAAAAATGGTGGAAACCTTGAAAAATATAATGCTGAGACTAAGAGAAACCAAAGTGAAACGATATGCAATATAAAGTGTGAATTTATCGTGTAAGGAACAATAAATTGAACTGCTTTTAAGTTACAATTTATGACAGCATTTCAGTTTTTGTGCCTTTTTTTGTTGCTTCTAGACAGTAGTTGAAAGAAAGGTAGAGTATCTGGTAGCTGGGAAAACTAATTCAAATGTAAAGTAGATGTTAAATGCCTGCAATGGGACAAAAATTGCATGGAAAATTAATTTATTATTGATGACCCCAAAACTTGACCAAGTATACCATGAATGAAATACTGATTAATGTATTGTGGCACAAAGAGCTTCAAATACATTATTAAAAAGCTGCTTGTCTCATGTTCACAGGTCTCCAGGCTGGCCCAGTGGTATTTATCTTTGCAAATCGTGAAAAATATTGTGGCATTTGGTGTATTCTTGGCAAACCTGAAGCTTGCTTGTGAAATGTAAGATCTTAACAGAAGCATATTATACTACAGCACCTTTTGTTTTTGCAAGAGATAATTGATTTTACTAAAAGCAAATGTAGGAAACAGTATTTAATATTTGATAACATGCAGTTCCAGATTATCTTGCTACCAAAAAAGGCAAATTCCCTCATTCCGGTACTGTTTTTGCCACTGCCCAAGAAGAATCAGTAATAAGCTCAAGCTCTTCTGTTCTGGATGCTGCAGCACATACTTTCATGATGAGTCACAACTGCATGATTTTAAAAGCTAGTCACATGCAGACAGTTGAGCTATTCCTCCAGAAACTGCTGAAAAGATATATAATACAACAAATGTTGCATCTGTCTAGTAACTTACAATATCTTAAAGATTTGAGGAAATTGTCTTGAAAGCAGAAGGTTGTTTTTTAAATATGAAGGAAGAATTTAAGGATAGCTAAACTGTGGAGCATTTAAATACTTTGAATACTTGATAGCTAAAGTATACAATGTATTGAAACATTGAAGAATCCTAGCTAAAAGGTCTAGAAGAAATCCTATGAAAACGGTAGTGCATCCTCCTGTCCACACAGGATAATGTATATATAGCCTAAATGCTGTCACGATACTGTTATCTAGACATTTTCTTTTTGCTGTTCTAACTGTATTCTTCCTCTTTGAAATGCTTTTGTTACCTACTAACTGCTGTTGTAGATGCTATAAACACATCAATCAAATTGGCAGAAGGCAGAACATCAGAGAATGCAAACTTTAGTTAACTTGGGAATGAGAGCAGTGTAATAGGAGAGAGGACACTATTCAGCCAGATCTCCTGCAGTGAGATAAGAAGAAAGGAGGTCTTCTACGGCAACCTCATGCACTGCAGTTTCAAAGGAAAATGGGTATTGTAATGACATGAGTGTTGCCTGGAAACAAAGTATGCACCATAATTGTGTTAGATCCTGGTTCAGCAGCAAGTGGTAGAAATACTCTGTGTTCCAATGATGGACAATTAAAATATTTAAAATGGAATCTTCAGGAAGGAGGAAAGTGATACCTGTTTTCTTAGTAAATAGGCACCACAATCTTAAAAGTAGTATTTTTTGTGACTAGTAAATACAAAGATGCCATACAAAGAATTAGTATAAAATATTATTAAGTACTTGATCAGGTTATCTTTATATTATAAGGTGTCTGAGGCTTTTGCCCACTCCCATAAAATACCTTTTCAGTGAGCCAAACTCTTCATTCAAATCAGTGACCCTGTGTGAAGCCCTTGGGTCCAGTTAGCCCACTGGGTACCCCTTGGTGGGGCAGCTGGAGGGGTCCACCACAGTCCAAGCTGTCTTTCTGGTTGTACAGCCTTTCCTGGTTTCTCTAACTGAACTCTGAGTTCCCTGAGGTAACTGCGGCTTCCTACCCATCTCCATCTGCTTTTTTTCTTCCTGGTCTTGTCCTCCAGACAGAGTACCTTTTTGGATGAAAATCCAGAGTACCTTTGGATGAAAATCCAGCTGAAATCTAATTTTTCATGCCCATATTATGGTTCTGTAATTCCATCACATTCTCCCAGCCCAGCACATCCAAGTTTTGGCAGTGCTAGTTAGTACCTTCTTGCTAACCAGTACCTTTACTGACATTTTACAACAGTGAAGAGCAAGGCTCATATTAGTTTTTACCATAGCATTAACAAAGTTATGCATTTTTATCACATTGGGCATATATTAATATGGAAGAGGTGGTCTACATTTCTTGGCTTGTAACTAGCTAAAGATCATGAATCTTCATGTTGGTTTCATGGTTTGCTGTTAGGAATTGCAGCAAGTAAAAATATTAAAAAATTGTTTAGCCATTCAAATCTGTAGTTCAGCTGAGTATTTCAGCCCTTATAAATGAATGGAGGCTGCCTTGCACCATGGAGCTATTTCTTAAAAAACACAGCTTGTTCCCATTTAACTGGAAAAATACACAACAATGTACTGCATAGTGTATCTATGCTATTGTTTGATTTTTTTTTTTAATTTAATGAGAATGAATTCTTTCTGTACTTTGACCTCAAAAGCATTAGTATTAGTAAAGTAACATGTAAGAAGATATATATCTGCAGGGAAAAAAAAAAAAAAGATCTTGAGGGAAATAGGTTTTATGTGGATAAAGATTTTATATATGCTGAATTTACAAATTCAATTGACCGGAATCCTTTTTGGCCATCTAGAGTAGGATTAATGTCACATAACTTAATGCACATATCATAAAGGTCTCTGCTCACCTTCTAGACTTTTTTTCCAATTCAGTAGAAAGAGATAAACACATTGGAGATGCCACTTGCATTCATTCTAAGACAAATGCTTAATATGGATCAGATGAATCACCTCATATAGGCACCTACCTACATAGGTGTACACAGGCTTTTAAAACTAGTCCAATGAATCTCATTCTTAGCCCCTTTCATAGTATTAAGCTACAATTTTCTTCAGTTGGAAGTTGTCTACAAGGATTAAAGTGGCTCACAGCAGTTTGGCCCAAAGTGTTTGCAGGCTACTGATCGTAATTGTTCAGTGATTTGTTCTTTTTTTCCCCATAAAGCCATATACATGCTGTTGTATATAGCAGTGAATGGAGGAGATGTGTCTGTTAGAAAAACAGTAACTACAGTGCTTGTAACAAGTTCTCTAAAAAACAGACATCAGAGACCCTACTGTTTACTCATGAGAATTGTGTTGATGGATACCTTTAAAGGACCAACTATGGAGGCAGGCACTGGACAGAGTGTCTGAGAGAACAAACTTGCTTATAGCGTTAATCCTGAATTAATGGCAAGGTTTGGAAGATACAGAAATGCTAAAGTATTATCTTTAGGTTGTGATTCTTTTTAAGTAGTGATGGTGGATGGTAGTTCAGCCTCTTCCATTCCCTAACATGGATTCCCCATGTGCATACTTAAATCTTGTGATTTGTCTCCTGCAGAAGGTGCTAATTTCAAAATATCAAAACATTTATTGTTATTTATAGTTACTTCCATTAACCTCAATAGTTGTCTGTGGGAATGACAACTTCTGTACTGTATGTTTCTGAAGAACCAAAGTCTCTGAAGTAATGTTTGTGAGCTGAAATTAAGTAGTAGATGAGAGACTAAATCCTTATGGTCACAGGCATAATGAAATTTGCCTGAGCAAGGACATAGTAAGAATTTAACTATTTGAATTTTAGTTCTGGAAATCTCTTTAGATAAAATATAACGTAGATAATGCAGAAGGAAAACCTATTAACTGTGTTAGTGAATGATCTCTTTGTATAGGTTATGAGCTGAAGGATACCAAACTTCATAGTACTTTTTTCATGCAGATTTAAGATAGCTTCTTAATTATTTTTTTTCTGTTTAAAAACGGATCTCAGGTGGTAATTTTCTTTGTTCTGTTTCATTGTTTAACTAGATGAATTGCCCACTACTTTCCATTAGGATCTTCTTAGTACTACTAGGAGTACTCCATATACTATGTTCACACTAAAATATCTTAACTGTCAAAAGGTAAGTGACCTGTTCTACATTACTATTTTATAGAGCTGGTCACTTTAGAAACATTATACAGAAAAAACTACATATGGGATTTTCAAAGTGCAGATTAAAATAGTGTCCAGCTCAGTAGCTGGCATGGACATTTATATTTCCGTTCATTGACTTTCAAGAGTTAATGCTGTTTTCTTGCTTATCTGTGTCTGTGGACAAGGAATGCTATTGTGTAGCACAACAGATATAATCTCTTGTGGAAGAAGTATACTTTTGTTAAATTGTTCCTCCCTTTCAGCATAGCAGACCATGCAAGAGGTGGGAATGTAGGTACAGGTTGCTGTGGAATAGAATTATCTCCTCACTAGAAAGAGCTCTCTCTAAGCTAAGGCTAGATTTGGAACCCAAATTTATTTTAAAAGCATAATTGTACACCTTCTCTATAACAGACATGCTATTAAATGACAAGTTCTCTTTTTTTTTTTGTTCCCTTATGAAAGCTGAATATAGATAATTGTATTTAAATAATGTGCTGATCATGATACAACATTTAGCAGCCAAAGCCTGGAAGAGTTTTATTTGAAAATCCCTTATTCAATGCCATCATTAAGCGTATATGGAGAAAGAGGGGAAGTAAACATGAAGCATTGTACATCTTAGTCTTACACTGCAGGTTTTCTAAGAAAATGGCAGCTCTCCTGTGCTAGCCAGCAACATATGCCAAATCCCATAGACAAACGATTTGTCAAGTGCCCGTCCTTATACTGTGTTCCTTTAAAAAAAAAATAATAAACACCAATTAGTGAAGGCACGTAAATGAGTTTGGGCTTCTTTTAAGTAGCTAGTCTCTTAAACAGGCTAAATTTAACAACCCAGGTACTTTTAGCCCATAAACTGGCTTTTAATTCATGGTGGTGTGCCACATAATTTCTGTACTTTCACTTCCAGACTCTTGAAAACAATGTTGCTGTGTAACACTCAGTTTCACTGAATGATTATGGAGTGCAGTGAAATTGGGATTTTGTTTGTGAAGCCATCGCTAACTTTTTAGGTGTTTGTGGGTTTTTTTGAGTTCTTTCAATACATCTGAAGTATGTAGATGAAGGAAAACAGTTGTAGAAATTTGACAGTTGCCTTCAGAAAATTGGGAGATAAGATTTGTTATATAAAGCATGGAGATGGAAAATTTAGCACAGAAATTGGATTGTGGAGATCAAGCAGTATTCAGGGAACTTTCTGAAGACACAAATACTGATTCTTTCTGTACCTATCAAATGATACCATTCTTGTCATCCTCCTTTTCTCCTCCTGCATTCTCTGGATACTAATTGTACTCCTTATGATGCTTACCTGTAAAATGTCTTCACTTGGATGGGATCTAGAAGTAGGCCTTTTGTAGGTTAGCGGTATATGTTACCCAGAATATTTATTAATAATACAGAGATGTCTTGTTACACTGGCTAAAATCCAAGATAGCAACTATGCCAGTCTACCTTCCTCATCCTCCATAATTCTTTAAGTGCTTTCAGGTAATTTTCAGCACAGTTTTCTTTGGGATGAAGGAGTTGGGAGGGGAAAGAGACAGAAGTCTAAGAGACTCAGATTTCTAGAAGCTTTATGAAAATAAGAAACTGAGGACATGAAAGATACCAAATGAAAATTCCCAGGGCTGTATCTCTAACCCATTATCAGGCCAAGTGACTCTATATGGGGGAAAGACAAAGCACAGCTGTGGGAGACTTCAGATGGGACAGTATCTTACTGTTACCAGGACATCCGACCCCACGACAGCAGGTTTCATTAGTCTTTATGCTCACAGAACGGCTTTCTTTAGTTTATTGATTCAATTGGCAGAAGCAGTGAGGTTTGCAGCCCTCTTGTTTCATTTCAATACCATGTAACAGAGTATTGGTTTTGCAACGTAAAAAAAAAACAAACCAATAAACCTAAAACTAGTGGGACTGTGGCCACAATCTTGAATGCTGGAGTATCTGTTAATGTGAGTAGTTAGGATATTCAAATTATGTTTCACAGAATTATTAGCAAATTCCATTCCTTTCACAGAGACTGAAAGAAAAAAAAAAAGGTTTTCTGGAGTGAATGGTAATTCCTTAATGACTGGTGCAGTGAATAATTGCAGGCTGCTGGGCACTGAGCCATTCATTGGAAGGAGAGCTCTCGGGTGGTGTCAGTGGAGTTCCATATTTATGCAGTAATGTCTCAAGATAATGCCAATACAAAACAGAATGGTGCTTGACATTTAGGAGATGAAACAGACAGGAAAACTTGGAAGTATTAATAAATGTATGTTTGGTAACATTCTTTTTTGATCAGAATGTTTTTAGTAATACCATATTGAGCCTATAGAAAATGAACCTTTAAAATAAAGTTCTCTGTAAGTACATTTTCGTATGGCTTTATAGCTTGTTTCATAGCTAAAATTAAATAAGCTTGAGATTTACCCTGGTGCCCTCCATGTTGTATGGAATGTTTCAAGAAGAATATAATCTTCCAGCAGAGTATTCTGTGGAGTGCAGTTTGTACAGTTCAGGGAACTGCTGATGGAGTACAACACTGCTGCTTTTGCCAACCTTACAGCCCTTTAGCTTGTTCTGCCTCAGCCATAGTCTTCTCTACTTACTCTATGCCTGATGTACTGATACGCAGCTTCCAAAGTAGCAAATTTTTTTCTGTGATATTTTCTCTATGATAAAATAAATTAATGTGTCGCTCATGCTTATGAAAACATTATTTAACTGAGAGGCACTACACATTTTATGTGTGTCAGGAAGGCTTTCCATCAATGCTGACCTCTTTCTATTCCCTAGGTGTTTGTTGTTAGGTTTTGTCGGTTTGGGTTTTGTTTGGTTGGTTTGTTGGTTTGTTTGTTGTTTGGGTTTTGTGTTTTCTGGGTTTTTTTGTTTGGGAGTAGTTGTTGTTGTTGTTTTGGTTTGGCTTTTTTTAGCAATTTCCTGTGTCAGAGTGGTTGTTCATAGGAGTAAACTTACCCTGTCAGCCATTCAGCATTTATCATGGACACCAAAGCCTGATAGAAATGATTTTTATTTTTTTTGTCAGTCAGTCTTGCAATAATACTTGATATGGTTATATTTAGGCTAAATAAAATATGGTGCAGAACCCTTTTCTTGGCTTCTCAGACACATCATATGCACACCGCCATGCAGCTGACTGAAGCTGGGGAGGTGAGAAACAGAATGAAGATGAAGAATGGACAGCATTTGTGAAGTTATTCAGAGTTGAGGGTGCAGAAGATGTTGGCTGTTTTTTATGTATCTATTTTTACATAAAAAGTTTATTAAAAACTGAGTTTTTCTTTTTATTTAAAGAGAGGAAGCTGAATCTTTTGGTGCTGTTAGTGTTTGTGATGACTTCAGGGGCTTCTTTAGTGTCCAGCAACTGCAGTAGGAACTGATTAAAAAGATTTGTATACTATGCAAATGTGACATTTCAGCTACTTTAGCAATAACAGCTAAAGCTTTCTCACTGTATGCAACTGTGCAGTGTCGCCCTTATGCCCCTACCCCCAGTGTCTGATTAGAATTCTATAAATGAAGAAAAAGAAAAAAATCCTAACAGGTTAGACCTATAGCAGTTACAGCAGATAGTCCAGAAGGGATGAAAATCTTTCTCTTGCAGAGGTTGAAACAGGAGTTTCCTTGTGTCTTGGGCAGATCTTATATTAATACACATCATCACATTATTCCATAATAACATGAGAAATAATTATTTTCTAATGAAAATAATAAGTTCTGAGTTTATATCTAGCTTAGAGAGCATTGTTTTCTAGTCTCTGCATTACAGTTCAGCTATTCTGCTTGTTCTGTTGGCATATTTCCACTCATTTCAGTGACTTTGTGGTAATGCGTTCACTTTGGTGCAAATACCACACCGAAATAAATCAGTTGAATCTGAAGAGGTCTGTATACAGTGCCAAAACTAATCATATTAACAGAAAGGAAAATACACAAAGCATAGCTGTGTCTGCATATGAGCACAGTGTTCTGCATGTAGAAGCATTATTGATTTGTACTTTCTTACTCCTTACGCTCTGCATTTTGTACAGAAAAGAACTTTCTTCCACCCCCTATCTACCTCCTACTTCCCAGCTAATATTAAAAGCAGAGACAGCTCTGTAAAGAAATTATGTTGCTGAGGTCATTGCTTTTATAAAGTACTCACTAGCACTTTATGAACTATGAAAAAATGAAGTTGTTTAAAATACTGTTGAATACAGATTGCATAAAATCCACACATCTTTTTCCTTTATACTCTGTTTATTTTCAAATTTCTCCAAACTTTGAGATTGGGGCATCTTCTTTTGTTGCTCACTGCATAGCCAATCTACTCCACAGTGAGAACCCACTAGTTATTCTATTCCCATTTCATAATGTTACCTGTTCTGGTGTTCTAAGTGCTGTTCCTTTTTTCTCCCACCCAGGTACTGCTATGTGGATATTTGTTAGCAATGACTGATGTGGAATCTACATATGCAGACTTTATTGCTTCAGGAAGAACAGGTAGAAGAAATGCATTACACGACATACTTGTGTCCTCTCCGGGTGGGAACTCTAGTGAACTAGCCTTAAAATTATCAGAGCTTGATATAAACAAAGCAGGTGAGTACATTTTGATCTTATATTTATTTTAAACTAAAATGAAAATACTAGTATACAAAACATGGTTTTTGTGCACGCATTATTCACTTGTCCCTCAGCAACAAAAATATTTTTTTTCAGACAACAGAAGATGAGCAGGGGTTCTTTATGATGAGGCCCAGATTTCGTAAATGGGAAGGGTGCACACAAGAGTATTTGCAAGTACAATATACTACTGAAAAAACAAAAGTCCTTCTGCAGCGAGTACCTAGTGGAGGAGTCTATGCTGAGATAAATTTTATGGAAAATCGAGTATAAGGAAGAAAATAAGGAAGCCTTTATCAAAGCCCAACTCTTCACAATATTTTTTAGTGGAAGCTCTTTGATTTGAAGCCGGTAGGAGCAGCTGTTTGTCTGCTTGAGACATTATTGTGAAGGTTAATTTTGTTTTCAGCTGCAAGAGGACAGAGCAATCGCAATGCATTGTTGTTTTATTTGGATCTTTGTTTCTGCGTAAATAGTCTCTTTCCCCTTTCTGCTGATACTTTGTCATCCTTTTAAGGTGACTAGCACTAATGTAATCCTAAATCTTATTTCACCTCTAATATTACAAAATTTTTAATTGTTTGTGCATCTTCAGTTCAGAGGAAGGAGGGACAGTGTATGCTGAAGGGCCTTACATTAAGTAAAAATAGTAATATGGCCGTGTGATTATTTCCATGTCATGTGGGTGGGGGTTAATGAATGGATCCTACAGACATTTGAAAGCCCTTTTCAAATCTTATGAAATAAGTCTTATGCTTATTTAAATAACAACAGAAGACGACAAATGCAGCAAAGAACAAATTGCTGATAAGCAGCTGCCCGGTTTGTGCACACATTACTCTCGGAGACAACAGCAAGCATTCTGAGAGGCAGTATCATCACTGGACAATCAGATGCGGGCAGCGTGACATTTGGTTGACTGTAGTGCTGTTTGGAGGGGAGGATTCTTTTTTGGCTTTCAGACTAACATGTGTCCTAAGTCATTCCTTCTGCAGTTGCCAGTTTAGGGCTTATAGCTTCTAGATACATGCAAGGCCTTTAATTTTTTTTTCTGTTTAAAAAGAAAAGCCTTATTAGTATATGTGTAGGTGTGTCTATTTATTTTGATGTGGGGATACATGTAAAATGTTGGAAAACTATAAAGTAGGTAGCATTTGAATGCATAATGCCAACCTTCCTTCTTGCTTTAATTTTCTTCAGTCTCAGATTTACACTTATTAAAATTGCCTTTGATCTTGTCCATTGAGAAGATATAAACAATCCTTATTTTAAACTGCTGGAGTCATTTTAAGCCAGAACTGTGTTGTCTTGTAAACTATAAAAAGAATGAGACTTTGTACCTGTAATGCATGTTGGTATGCATTTTGTACATGCATACACCGCAGTGATAAGAATGGTTTAAATAACTATCAGATTAATTTTTAATACATAAATCAGGAGTCCACTTAGTTTTTCTTGGACACCTCTTTTGCAGCTTAGGTAACTGAATCATTGCATAAAAATGTATAGAGTTGCTCATAAAATTACCTTAGGTAGTAGATACACAAAAATCCCTGCATACTTCTTTAGGAGGTTATGCAGGTTGAATTAGGCACAATTAATTTTGTTTGTTTGCCTGCATTTGTGGGTTTTTTTGTTTGTTTTCGTTGTTGTTGTTATTAGGTGCTGGATAAAACCCTCCAAACCACAAATATTGGAAAACGCATTGTATTATAATCAGTATGAGCATTAGTGTAGTATTCTGTCATGTCTTTCCAAACCAGAGAGAGGCTAAAAACTATTTTGCATCCCAGATTCCACTTCAGAATATACTAGTGCTTGCAGGATGCATATATGCACCACACCTGACAGGATTAAGAAGAAAACACATGTTTGGGGGTTATATCTTATTTCTTTTATGGTCCATGTCAGACAATTTATGCTAAGTACTACTTAATTATGCAAATACGGACATCAAGCTTCAATTCTTTTTTTTTCTTTTACTCTTATTGCAACATTTTTTTGCAAAAGTACAAGTACATTTGCTTTAAACTGCGTGGAGTAATGGCAGAGTAGGGTAATACAGATTAAAAAAAAAGAGGTTATTATAAAACATATGCAAATTAAGCTACCCAGGCATATTTCACTTTGAAAAGCCTACAGATATATTTCCTGTAGAGAACAGGAGCAGCTTTGAACAGCACTAGGCAGCGACACCTTCTTCAAAGACCACATATTTTCTGTTATTCACTCTTTGATATTGGATGTGAGTGCTGGTTAATCCCCTCATTGATGAGCCAATGACAAATAATCAAGAGTTTACTGCATAACCATGTATAATGCATATAATTACTTTATAATACTCTCTGTCTCACTCTCTCTCTCCAAAACAACAGTTCAGTGTTCTTTGTCCATAATAAACTAACAACATGCTAATATCTATGGAATGGACATATTTACCAAACTTCAAAGTATAGGTTCCAAGTACTCTGGCAACACATTTTATCTAAATTTAGTAAAAGCAACACTCTGTACATCTGATAAGTAGAAAACTGCAACAGAAATCGTAAGACAGAAGGCAAAAGAAAAACTTTAGTAGGGAAATCAGCAGGTAGCTCACCTGCTCAACTCTCTCAAGGTGAAGAATGCAGTTCCAATAAATTTTATATTCACTTTTTCTTACCAGTCATTGTAGCTAAATAAAGCAGTAAGGAGAAAGTACAATGAAGAACAAGGACCAGTCTCTGCAACTCTAGTCTTTAAAACAAACTGCTGGGTTTTGAGGTGTCTGCAGATACGCCACAGAATGCGAATCCAGTGCAAAAAACTGGAAAGGAAACTTCCTTGTAAAAATTGTAATGGTCCAATAATCTACAAAAAAGGGGGGATAGTAGAGGCATTAAAGCCATACCAAACTGGAATGAAAGATGAGTTGTAGAAATTTGTGATTAAAAGTGATTTCTAGTTCATGGAAGAAATGTTTTATGTGTAAGCATTGGGAACACTTATACACACTGAAGAGTCAGTAATGTTACAGGAAGAAAAATCAGTTAAAAGCTGCACATTAGCAGAACTAGGAACTGTTCCTAGCTTACAACTCACACAACTGTGTTATGGTTTACGGTGTCACATTATTTGGGTTGGGTTTTTTTAATATTGCCTGTTGGTTTCAAAATGGTGTGTAAGATTCACAATTCTTACTGTTAGGAGCTTATAGCCATCAAGTTTTTAAGGAAGAATAGTTGAAGAGTGTGCTCAGGTAATTTTTGCATTCTCAGAACATAGAAACAAAATTATTTCTGTAAACGTATTTTAAGGCTTTTGATAGGACAGCTCTGCCAGCAGAAAGTCTGCAGTACCAAGACAGTGTATTATAGGTTAAATGGATTTAGGCTAGTGAGTTTTTTCAATGAGTTGAGAAAATCTTGCAAGTGATATATTAGAGCCTTGGTGCTTTCTCTGAATGTTTGTGCACTATGTTTAACATCTAGGTGGTGAAATTTTTGGACTTTGTGTCAAAGATTATTTTTCTTTTAAACACAAATACCTTACAAGTCTTTTTTCTCTTCGGTTTTTTTTCCCAAATAAGAATTATTTCAGAAAATCTTGACTTGCCCAGATAGTATGAGGAATATTAAAGACTTCCTTGTAGTCAGAATAAATGGAGTAATAAGCAGGCAAAAAAGGAATTTAAAAAATCAGATTCCACTCATCTGGACTCTTGCAGTATCAGAACAAACGTAGGAGGCTTTCTAGAAAGTGTTTGGACAACTTGAGCAAAAGGGATTTCTGTCAAATAGGAAATAATTGCATGTAGATCCATCCTGATGGAATCCTTTGTAATGTGCCCGATAAAACTGAGACATAAAGAGTTTTCTGAGAAAGTGCCTTGCAAAACAAAATTTTATTTATTACTTCACCCATAACGAACAGAACAAACTTCATCGTTTTATAGTTTCATCAACCTTCCATACATCTTTTCATCAGATTGAATGTGATAGTTACCAAAACCCTCTAAGGCATTTCGCCACCTAAATACTCAGTGGATGCACAAAACACAGCTATCACGTCTGAGTTTTTTTTACAGTATTCTTTGCAATGCAAATAATTTTTCCCCCATTAGCAATGTCATTTCTTGGGTGTTTATGGTGCTTATTTCTATAAAACAGAAATAAAGCTACAGATGTACGGTGTGATTTGAAGTGGAGAAACAATAACTGTCTTTACTGAGAGCCCTGTCTTTATTAAAGTAACTACTAAAGGTACTCTTCTCTCTACTTAGACCTCTTTATAACTCAGTCTATGGAGTTTTCTTCTCTTAACTACTAGTTCAATGCAAATTACTCATAATCCTTGCAAAATATTAGACAATTTACATGTTAACATTATTCCTTGCCTAAAGTTATTCCTTATTCTATACCTACAACTAATTAGTCCAGTGTTCAGGGACTAGTGTCTGACTTGCACTTAGCTTCCAGCTGTGTGAACCTGTTGGGTCTTTAATCTTTAGATGAAATAAAATACTTTGCATATAGGTACTTATACATGATTGTCAATTCACTACTTAGCCTTCTTTAGACAGGTTTTATGAGTTGTCTGCTCATTGTGCCACTGTAAGTTGGTTTCTGTTCCTCAGATTGTTCTGTGGCTTGCGGTGAAACAGCTGGACTGAATGCTCTGGGCCATGGTGAATGAAGAGTTGGGGTTCTGGGAGCAAGACTTCTTTGTTTCATGGTGGATCACTTGTCCTTTTCTTGTATATTGCAGAAGGAGAAGGAGATGCACAACGAAATTCAAGTGAGCAAACCGGGGAGGCCCAAGGGGAGGCAGCAAAGCAAGAAAGCTGACATCCGACTTTGACCGACTGGAGCAGCTGCTGGATGTTTTCAGACTGCAAGAGCATGCTGGAACAAATTTGTTTCCATGAGCAAGCTGGTGGAAAAGAAAGTGCATGTGTCTTCACTGCTGGAACCCACTCAACACAATGCTAAAAATGAGGGTACAAGCTGTGGCAGAAGACAGAATTTTCTCTACCTCTGTCATAAGCAATGGTTGAACATGTATTGATTTTTTGGGATAGTGTCATCAGATGGATCCCTTCGTAATGACTACTTGATGGGAACACTTTAAGAAAGTAGAACAGGTAAATCTTGTAGCAAATGGCCTTTGAAACATCAGAGGATCTAATTGTGTATCTTTAAAAAAAGGCTTGTGTGGTCCTCAGAGTTTAAAATTCTCTGGCCAAAGTGTTCACCCATTAAAAGAACTGTAAAGAAAGCACTGTTTTTAGAACTTTGCATCTGTTTTACAGCTCTGTTATTTACCATGGTTTTTGTATTGTATGACTTAGATGCTCCACACTGCCCCTTCTCAACTGCTTTATGAAGAATATTTCTGTTACTGTGAATTTTTCTACCACGTGTTTTGAAAGGGCTGGTTTTTTGCATAATGTGGTGATGTGCACATGATAGATTTAAAACATCAACTGCTAAATTGATTATGCCTAAACCTAAATGACTCAACAACACTAATTTGTTACTAGATGAGCCTTCAAAACGATTTGTTAATGTGAATACTTAAGCGTGTTTTGTGTCCTTGGTACAGTTTTGCCACTTGCCTGTAGCTACTTGCATATCAGAGACTCAAATTGAATCTTCTATGTTATTCTTCCCTATTTTTCTAATTTTACTCCCAATTTCTTATCTTTCTCTGAGATTTTTTTTTAAAATGTTAGTCCAAGTATTTTATTGTTATGGTAGTTTTAAGAATACATCTATAAGCTTATATGGGTAAAAATTCAAACAAATTCCGTGGTGCTAGAGATTTTCCTGGTTCCCATTGTTGAAGATAGGCCTTTGTTTACACACGGGACAATAACTGGCATAGGTTATTGCCAATTACATATTCTGGAATGAGTTTTAGATTGCAGGACGTTCCAACTAGTGGGTCATTGGCTGGATCCAGCCAGGGGGGCTATTTTTTCTGTCCCCTCCTTTTGCCTCAGTTGATCAGGCTGTTGAGTTTGCACAGCCGGTAGCCTGTTAGTGATGCACCAGGTACAGCCAAGTGCTAGAAGCTGGTACAGCAGCGTTTTCCCTAGGATGTGAAGAGGGGAGTGAGAGACTGGGCATCTAGCACCCAAAAGACTGTATTTTTCCCATTTCAGCTATTCCAAAATGACAGCCCAAACTGGACCTTCATTGAAATACCAGGATAACTTGTCCATCTACAGGATTACTTAAAATATCTACAAATTAATGACCTATTCTGCAGTAGCTACGGACAGCCTTCCCCTGTCCTGCCCCAACAGACAAGGTCGAATCCTGCAAAATGGGGCAGCCACACTGCTGTGTGACTAAGGTAAAGAATGACTGACAAGTAAACCGTGGCAATCGCACAAGCACCAATCACAAAATCAGAAGGTTTGTTTTCTTCTATTAACAGGTGGTGATGTCACTTTCTTTATAAATAGTATATATATTATATATATTTTTGTGTTGTTGTTGGTTTCAAATGTTATGCACTTTTTAATGTTTGTAAACTTTTACTAATGAATAGTGTGATTGCTTCCTAAATATATTAATCATCAGTTAACAAAACATCTTTGTGGCCACAGCTGTTTGTTTCTACCCTATGTATCATAGTACTTGTCACCTGACATTCTTTTGTGAGATGCGTGGAGAAAAAAACAAAACAAAACACTTCTGATCAGTATTATGAGCTCATTTATTAGTGTTAATAAAAAACAGGCCAGCAGTCTGCTTGTGGCTCATTAGTGTAATATTAGCTCTCACCTTTTATGGTTTGGAAGCCGAATGCCTCTGTCTTACTAGCTGTCAAACACCTTATGTTCTTGGTAACAGAAACAGTCCATTTGCTTTGAAAATACAGTTACCCTTAAACTAATTATTTATTCATTTGTTTCACTTGGTGTTCCTTTCAAAGTTAACACACTGATGATTTTTTTTTTTATTTATTATTTTTCTCCTCCTTGCTCTTGCATCAGGTCTTCAAGCTGAACTGGTTCCCCCTTTGTAATGGACTAGTTATTGTCAATCTAGCACAAACACCAGAAGGAAATAAGATTCTAGGGCTTTTTATAATGTTATTTTATTGATGAGCCATGAAACATCATGAATAAAATGTCATGGGAAAAGGTAATAGTGGAATAAGTAATTGCAGTAAAGTGTTGGTTTTCCTTATTTTCCTTCAGTGTTTTCCTTTATTTCAATACACTTTCCTTCTTAATTTTTGTGTTGTGAAATAAAATTCATTTCAGCCTTTCCTCTAATTTGTGTTTGTTATTCTATTTCTCCTCTTGTTTTCTTTAGCTTTTAAAAAAATTATGGAGGCCTTTGATGGTTTTTGAAACATACCTCTTTGTGATGGAAAATAGCACTGTTAATTTTAGTAGGGTAAAAGGCTGTTTGTGTTCCTCATCCCCTAAAAGTGTACAAGTGCTTGCTTTATCACTTGAACTCTGCTGGCTCTCTTTATTTGGGGTGTTTCTATAGCATCTCTAACCAGGCCTCACTTTCTGTAAATGTATAGGTAGTCTGTGCCAAATCATCTTGAGCACTATTTAAGCAATTACAAAAGGGCTAGTTCAAGTATAGTCGCACCTTTATTTCTGTATTATTGCATTATATAACAGGGATACTGATGGTAGAGTCGGAGTTATTTTTCCCTTTGCTAGTTATTGTTTTCTGTAAGCCTGCCACAGTGGCTTCTGTTCCAGTATCTTCTTCATATTTTATTGTTCTCATGATGGGCAAAATGTTTCAACATTTCTTAGAAAAATCTCTCCAAAAGCTGCATAAACTCAACAAAGTCAGGTCTGGACTATCAGCTTAATAGAATACTCCTTAAGTTTGGGGGTTTTGTTTCGTTTCGTTTCGGGGTTTTGTTTTGTTGGTTGTTTGGGATTTTTTGTTTGTTTTGTGGGTTTGTTTATTTGGTTGGGTTTTTTTACAGTCTCTTTAGTTGTATGTTTTTAGTGCTTCCTTCACCCTGCCAGCCCTGTCACTTTAAAAATTAGGCTCTGTACTCATGTTCTTGTTGCCCATAACAAAGTCTATGTCTATGTGCACAAGCATTGCACTTGCAAGGTTTAGATTCTCCATCTACTTGAAACACAAATAATACAGAACTAGAACTGGACAGAGGTATTGGCATTTCTTATTATTATTTTCATTAATGTTGTCCATGTGCTTGAAAAATCTTATATTAAAAGACAGCAGCAAGCACACACATACCATTATTTCCTCAAACTATCATTTAAAGCCAAAAGTTCACTGTGACCTTCCACACAACAGTTATTAACTAGATAAGAAAAAAGGCAGTATACCTGCTGCTCATCTCTGCTATTGCCCTTGCCATGTTTTTTCCACAATTTTAAAGTAGGAAAAAATGTATTGTGGTATGAGTGATAGATCTTGTGGAGTTAGATTTCTTGCAAATGGATAATGAAATTATCTGGTGTCCAGGAGGAAGCAACTACCGAAGTGGTTAAGCTGGAACTTCTATAGTATGAATGCCTTCCTCAGCTAAAAGTGAAGAATGCCAGATGTGCTTAATGGTTATATTTTATGTTTCAGAAACATCTTTTTTTTTTTTACAAAAAAAGACTGAGAGCTTCTATTGAGACTGAGCACAAGTAATGTAACCTCAACTTTGACAAAGTCTGCCTTACCTCAGCAGTATTCCTATCTTAATTTGCGGTATTTTTGCCCTGACATGTTCCTTTGTTTTGCTCTTGTCTTCCTGGCTGGTTTATTTTCTGTCCTGTGCTTCCCTTGTCTAATATAATACCCTAGAAATATATAGATATGGAGCCCTATATTGGATTTTATGTATATTTAGCTGACTAAAGTCTTGCAGTGGAAAGGTTGTACCTCTTCATCTTTTTCATCAATGAGAGGCATCTACTTCAAAGTTCTCAGCACAAGAGAAGAAATAGAGCCAGGAAGGAAACATGAGTTCACTAAGACAGGCCAGCAATATAAGGAGGATATATTTTCTTAATAGTAAGGCAGGTGGAGCCCAAGGCAGAAAATAGCTACCTCCATCATCTAATGAACAGTCAGGATGTATTGGTTTTAGCAAAAAAAAAAAAAGAGAGAAATTGTTCAACTTGGGTGATATTTTGACTTCAGACTCAACTTCTTGTTTTCAACAGTGCTCTAGAACAGAAACATGCGTAAAAATCTGTGGCACTTACCCTTGAGACAATTGAGAAACATCAGGTTTTAACAAAAGAAAATGAGAGATTTCTTAGATAATTTAGAATACAGGATACTCTCTGGAAAGCAGAAACTTTTAACATCAAAGAAAATGATAGAAGTCAAAGTAGTAGCAGGAATGTTCTGACTGTTCTCTGCAGGCCCAGGGTGAACTCTGTTCTTTGCTGCTTTTTTTCCTCATGATCAGGTGTACTGTACTGAATGTGAGAGAATAAGGACAGAGATGGTCAGGATGGATGTTTGGCACATCTCTGCTATTTTATTATTTATGTATGTGGTGCCAGTATCTGAGAGAAAATAATGGTCAAATTAGGATAACAGAGTACAGAATCATTTCCTATTGTTGTGTGTGACTAATAAATCTACTTGTGAGTTAGCAAAATGTGAACACATCTTGGAAGCAGAGAGTAAAGCTAACCACAAATAGAGTGCGCTCCAGCTGACAAGAAGCATCCCCGTCTTCTGAAAGCAGCAGGACTTCACACTCTACACTCTTACATTGTTTCTTACATTATGGCTTGGAGTTGCTGATGTTTTAGGACGGAGGACAGGACAGGTTGTTAACTCATGGCATATGTGTACAAATGATTTCTCAGTGTTTTCAGGCAGCACATTATGCTTCAGTACCCTGAAACCAAGTGTGTATAAAAAGACCAATGCTAGTGATGATTTGCTTAGGAGTCCTTAAGTAGACTTTTAGCATGTTAGCCAACAATATACATTTTTAATCCCGTTTGCTGTTAAGAAATTCTGTGGTGCTGATCCATGAGTGTAGTTTAAAGATAGCCTGACACAGGCTTGGCCAAGGCAGATCCTCTTGAGTACTCCCAAAATGTCGTGAGACAAAAACGTTTACGAAAAATCCACACTACTTTCTTGCACTGGCAAAGGCATATGATAATGATGTTTTTGTATTTGTTAAATAATAAACCTATCAAGGGTTAACCATTTAATGCTTAAATCTACTTCCATGAAAAAAACCCACCTTTTGATTGTGAAATATTAGTTTTTAACATACAAAAGAGTGAGAGATGAAATTTTAAAAAGCAGCCCAGCAGTAATTTATAGGAAATAGTGACATATCATCTGAGAGCTGAATGGGAGTTATTTGTAGGGAGATCAAACCTTGAGCAGCTCTGCAAACCACTGTTGGGGTATTAAAGCTACCTGTCAGTAGTCAGTACTAGTGTAGCTCAAATAATGCATTTGTTAGCAGATGAGTTGACCTATTCTGCATGTATTTTGTTGCATTAGCATGTAAATTAAGTCTCATTATGTTCATCAAACATGGATATTGCAAACAGATACACAGAAGCAGTTAATTATTAACACATAAATGGTGGCTTCCAAGGCAGCAAAATGAAAACAAGATTTTTTTACCGTGTAGCACGGTGATGGATCCATTCTGCTACTAGTGTGCTTCTGTTTGTATGTTCCTTTTCTCACTAAAAAAAAAACCACAGATGTGATTGTGCAAAGAAACTCAGTATTGCAATGTGCGTGTCAGCAAAACCATGCTTTTGCTTGAATAGAGTTCTGTTGTCACCTGGGACCTCAAATGGCAAGTATCTATAGACAATGTATGAGCCATACCTTTGATGTGGGAATGTTTTATTGTTCATTGTCAGTGGTATTTCACTGTTTCCTGCTAGTTCATTTGACTTACTTTCCTGTAAAATGATTACTACTGCCCACATTCTTTTCAGTTCAGTGATTTAGCTGGCTATACGTGTAGGGATGTGTACTGTGTAAGTCAAAAACTCATATACAGTAATGATATCTATCTGCTGCTTTAATATTTCTCTTTATCAATAGAACAGGACATATGTGAGTCATTGTGGTCAGGAACTACTCAGAAACATCCTGGGACTGCTGTCACTGGTGCAAATCCAATAACTGCTCTTGGAAGAGACCCTGACAGGTTTTTGGTGAAACAGTGTTACAGTTACAGACAAATTTTAATAAAGACCAAGACTACAAGTAAATTTGAGGGGGAAGGTTAAGATTGCAGTTTTACACAGGTAGCCTGAAAACCATATCCTCAGCAAAATGTGACTACGAAATTAGATTTGGCAAACTTATAAATCTCAACATTCTAAGAAATTTGGTTGTAACCCATATAACACGTCACTGTATTTGGAAATCTTTTCCAGGCTAACGACCTTGACAAGGATGGCATGCACTTTATCAAAACACAGGTTGACCACAAGATGCAATAGAAATCAGAAATAGTCTGTCTGACTGTACAGCTAAGAAAAGAGTCACTGCTGCATGTTGCCCTCCCTCACATACAGCTTCTGCTGACAGTACTTGTGACTGCTGCAACAGACTGGATTTTAATTTGGTTGGAACAGGATTTTCAAGAGACCCTGTGGAATACATCTAAACCATACATTATATCACCAGGCAGGGCTGATCATATTTTATGAATTAGTTACTTCTTCCTATCTGATGTTAAAATGAAATCAGATTTACTATTTACGCTAATGTGTGCTTCTGAATACCCATGTGGTAATAAATACCACACTACTTTAGGGTTTAGTGCAATAGGATGTCTTGTAGTAACTTGTAATGTCCTGTAGATCACTATGGATTGGTACATAATTTTGCCTATATTTACACTGAAAATACACTAGGTATTTTCCAATGAAATATCACAGACCAAATGGGAATAAGCAATATAAAAATACTGTGTGATACTTAGCTTTTTGTATTATGAGCTCATCTCTTTTTACTAATCCTCGAAGTTATACACAAGTGCAAATAGGACACAACTTCCATGTTTCAGTAAAAAAAATCTTCATTTCCACAGCCTCATCTTTGATCCTGCAATGCGGTCAAAATGTAGAATGTGTAACATCTCATTATAGTCATCATTTCCCTAGCAACAGACTGATATCCTTAAGACGTTATACAGCACACTTCAGAGAACAGGGCATACTGCAGGGGAAGATGATGGATGACTTAACAGGTCTTTCTCATCTATAATTCCTCTCACCCAGGGAAAGAATTAAAAGCTCTCTCTGGACACAAACACAGCATCCTAGTTTGTTTGGAAGTGCAAACAGCAATGCTATATAATAATGATCCAACAAAAATTGCTACTATTGTGCTGTTGTTATGGAGGTCTCCAGTCTCCCTCCTCCGCCCCGCCCCCCTCCCCCCCAAAAAAAAAAAAAAAAATAATGCAAGCACCCCGGAAAGTAATGGATAAATAGCACACGGACACCTCCTGGTGGCACTGGGTAGTATTTTAAATAGAAGGATCAGAAACTGAGCAGACCTGTATAAACAAAGGCCCAAATAGCCAGAGTGGATCTGGGATGATTAAGGTGTTGAGAAATTCTTTGGAAATCATGAGAGCAAAGTATTTTAAATGCATCTTCTACATGATAGAGTTACAGGCTTGCTTTTTGTCCTTCATCTCTTAAAACACCTATTATTTTTCAGAGCTTCCCCAGGATCTGCTTCTATGCCCCATTAATATGGTCTCTGTAACTGCTGAAAATAAAATTAGGCTTTTAAAGTAGGCTGTGCAACTGATTCCAGTAGCTTAACTGAGACTGGGAAGGCATTATTCTCCTGTCTTCATATAAACTCAGATTACTAAGAGGACAGCCCACAGAATTCCATCCTGGATTCACCACTCCGACAGCACAGTCAGAACACTGTACCTTCCCAGTGACCTTTTCTGTCAGGAAATTAAGAACCTGAGGGTATCAAATAGGCCTTAAATTAAGTCATCATAGCAAAAACAAAGAATACTCTCCTGACATTGGTGGGAAGTTTGTGCTAACTGGTATGTCTGAAAATTAAAAAAAAAAATGTCATCAAGGCAAATTCAGAAGAACAAAGAGCAGACCTCTTTTTCTTGGTGCTGATCCCATGATCAGAACCAAGCAACTAGAGACCAGTAAGGTTTTGGTGGCTGTTACCATAAGTAGCCCAAGATGTATCAAAGGGAAAAGGAACACACGAGATCAGCTTTTTAATGCAGAAAGGAAGAGGTCAGATAGAAAGTTGGATGAGAAGCCACTTAAGTTTTGTAATCTTTTATATAAGCCTGTCTGTCATTTGCTCACAGAAAGGCTTCTTGTTGGAACATACAAAAGGACACAATGTGCTCCTAAACTGTACCATTTACCCCAGACACGACACCAGGAAAGGCTGGTAAAACTTACGTGTTACTATGCTATACAAGTGCAGAAGTCTCAGAAAGCTTCTTTTCTGAAGATTAACAACACCACGCAGCAGCTAGAGTCCTACCACCTCTTCCAACCCACCTGACAAATTGTGTCCTGTTGTTGACTTTAGGTTTTAGTTTTTTCTTTCTTCGAAGTAATACAACTTTTCGACATGTTTTTACAAAAGACCAGAAGAGTCCTGAAATAGAATGTCAATCTTGAATACTTAAACCAGACTAAACACAAAAATTCTCAGAGAAAACCTTCTTCACTCCACCAACACTGGTGCCTGTTTATATACATACAGCTGAGAAGATCGAAGCCTTCTACTGTCACCAGTCCAAATAGCTCTCTAAGGAATCACTCTTAACCCATGATGGTATGTTAGTGCTTCTCTCTTTGTTTCAGTGTTAATTCCATAACATTTCAAGAAGGTTTGGCAGGTGTTAGAAGCTCTGGAAAAGACCACAATCTAAAATACTTGCTTTTCTAAAGGCAGGACTTGCCAAAATAGAGGACTGTCAATTCACCTTGACAACATAATGTTTGCTCATGATAACACCTAATCAATACTGTCACAACTCTGGTGAGTAAACCCAGTTTCTACCTTCTTTCTCAGTGTCTGAAAAATGACCTAGTGCTGCAGTTGGTTCCATTTTATACCAACAAATTTCTTATTAAACTATCTATACGTTCCTTCTTCAAAATGAAGTCTTTTGACCAATCTTTCTAGGATTGTAAAACAGTTCTGCATGAGGCAAATCCAAACAGAGAAATTACATTCCCTTTAAAGTAGCCTGTCTATCCTTTCACAAATTCAGGGTCCACATTGTATTTTAATATTATGAATTATGGCAGTGATGGTAAGTTCTTTTGAAATGGTACAACCAAACATAGCAAAAATGTTATGCTTGTATCACTCAAAAAAATTAAAATTGCTGTTTAACTCTTCCAAACACAGTTCTCCCATGTGCACAGCTTTCTCCAGCTGAGTTACTGGTACACCTAAATGTATGCAGCCACCTGTGAACCTTATCAATTGTGGATTTTTTTACTTCTGTTTGGGAACACAGTCTTTCCTAAAACTTCCTTGTTTTCAAAAGCAAAAAATGACAAATCTCCCTGACGAAAACTATGTACTTTCCTGATACATATATATGTGTGTGAATATTCAAAGACTGGAAAAAAATAGGCAGACTTCTCTTTCTTTGGTTGTTACTGGCCTTTGAAAGTTAAAGCAAAACAAGTTGCTGTATTTAATTTCCAGGAAAATCCACACCCTTTGCTAAATAGCATTCTTCTACCAAATTTTGGCCATAAAATATCTGATGTTAATGTCAACTCACTGTATTGTCACTGTATTGCCCTGGGGACACTGTTCTTTCAAAGGATGAAATACACTATTTATTCTATCAAGATGATTTTGCCATCAATTATGTTGATGCAAAGCTTGTATACAAATGCATCCACATAATATTTTTATCAGTGTTTGACCTGCAGGAGACCTGCTTTCATACCAGCTACCTGCAAGGCCAGTCAACATCTTCCTAAGAGCTCACAACCTCTTTCTAGTCCTTCGCTGCTGTCTCCCATGAAATGTTCAGGCTTTGTTCTCTGAAGCATTATTCTGTTTCTCTTAAATACTTCAGTGATTGTGGGAATGGCAGGACATGCAGTTCCAGCCACCTGGAGGATAAAGGAAGATCAGTACTAACATGACCATCTGGGCAAATACTACTAACACGATTAAATTACAGCAATTAGTCAAAACATAAAGGGCCTTGGACTGGTTATACAGGAGTATGTTTTTTATGAGTGTAAGGAGTGAGGCCACTGAGAATGATATCTCGGGCTGGAAAACCACCCCCCTATGTATGACATATAAATATTGGGCCTGGGCATGTGAATGAGTGGGTCGGAAAACTGCCCACAAGATATGCATGAGAACGTGACTAAAAACAGTCATGAGATGAGTGTGGTGTGTTTCTAATAACAATTATCGAAAAAAATGTCCTGGCTAACCTCTTGGTCCAGGAACTGTAAACCTATGAATTGAGAACTGTTAATTAAAGAAGGCTCAGCTCGGCTCAGCTCTGCCTGGCTCTGCTCTCGCTGTCTGCGTCTCTGTCTGTGTCTCCAGGTGCATTGTTCTCAATCGCTCCAAGTGATTGATATTCGTGTGTTGTGAAGTCAGAAAACATTTAGAAGTTACTACTTTTATCTTCCTTATTAGAATGTTTATTTTTTTCTCTGCTGTTTTTATGTCTTTATTGGATATTAGAGTATGCAAGTGAGCTGACAAATAAGTGCTGTCAGTGGTAAGACAGCTACAAGTCTCTACTTTTAAACCTTCAGAGGTATTTGATATGAATTTGAAAATTGTTCTTACATGGAAAAGCTGTAGATGGGGTTGTGACAATGATTTTATTTTAAAGGGACATGATAACACTACTGTATTTCATAGTATCCTATTTCTTTGCACTTACGTGGTAGAAGGAGAAGGCAGATATGTGTCACCTTGGAATTTATTTCCTTTCCATTTATTACCATTTTCTTTTCTATTTTAAGATTTGAATAGTGCTGTGAAGTGAATATAACAGAGGAATTATCATAACAACTTAGACCAATGTCTGGACTTGAACATGATATTTAATAGAATTAAGTATAATTACATATAATCTATTACTTATTTACCAATATGTTTCATACATATTAGTAAACTGATCTCCTTTTTTTGCTGTTTAGGTACCACACACTGACATTTCTCTCTTTCTGAAGACTGAATACATTGCTTGTTTGAGCCTGAGATGTCTACTTTTAATGCTTAGAAGATCACCCCATTTTGGCCTTTTTGAATAAAAAAAAAAGGCTTTTCAATCACTTTTACACGAGAAACATCCAGCTTCAGAGAAGCGTATGAAATCTGTAGCTCACAGCTTTGAGGTGAAAATTCATGTTTTGTTATTCTGCTGTTTTGTCTACATCCCAGAGAACATTTAGGAAGGGTTTCAGAAAGATCCTGATGAGTTTTTTTCATGATATGAAGTCATATCAACCATGAAAATCAATCTATTCCACTACTCAGCCAGGAGTAACAGGTCTTTCCAACTTAAGATCTGAATGAGTTCAGTCCAGTGCAAAGCTCCCTTTCTTACTAGTTGTTTCCTGAACTGTGTTTCATCCATTAAATATCTCTATCTACACCTATATATCTTTATTTATATCTACATCTATATCTCCATCTAATCATATGGATTCGCCATAGCTATATGGAAATATACTAACTACATTTATACAGATATAATCACATAGATGTTATAGAGACATATTACATTTCTCTGTAATCTATAATGAGTAGAATGGTACAATTTCCCCAAGCACAAAAATGGTTTGACTCACCGACTACAATCGTATGGCAATTCAGTCCTTTTTTCAGTTTCAGCAACAGGAAGAGCAGAACACATTTTTCATGAGCATTGTTTCTTAGGGACATGGTTTAGAGGTGGACATGACAGCATTAGGTTAACGGTTGGACTCTGTGGTCTTAAAGGTCTTTTCCAACCAAAACAATTCTGATTCTATTATCATAATACCTAACGACTCTAGATTATTTTGGACTTTGTTCAAATAGATGAACTATTTAATTCAAAGCTGTATGTTTGATCATATGAACATTGTAGAGATGTAATGACAAGTTAGCATTTATATTCCAGTAAAGATAGGACACCAAGCCTTCTGCAGATACTTTACAGGAAAACTATGCAATTTTATCTTAAAATCTCTCATGCTGTAGTTTGACAGCTTGGGCTTTGAAATCTGTGAGTTCTCTGACCCAATCTATCAGATAGCATCACAAGGTACAAATGCCCTGCACATGAAGTGAAGGTGCAGCATATAATCTTGAAGTGTCACACATGAAAAAGGTTAGCTCTTTCAGTTATCGTCATTCAGCCATGAGTTGATATATTCACACATCCTTACCAGAAAGCCAAATAAATGTTTGAGGGAAGGACTCTCTTGCAGAAATTGTTTTTCTCTAAGCTCATTTAGTGTGTATGGCAGCCACCAAGTATGTGAATACCAAGGCCAGAACTGCCTTCTATAATCTTCATTCTTCCAGGGAGCTGGGTTGCTTCTCTTTTAAACAGCTATTCATCACTTCTGCTATCTGATATTTTAGAGTCAAAACTCAAAACCTTAAATAAATATAGCTCAAGGTCTAGATGCTCTGTCCATTTGTGCTTGAAACTGACATCTCTTCCCCTTTCCTGTTGAAAGCCACAAAAACCTTGGGGCATTTTATCCTCTGAAGTACCTCAAGCAAATGTGGAACAGGACAAGGGCCAAATGGTCATGACAGTGCACTGTGTCACAGTCTAACATTTAGTCTTCCTGGGACACCACTTTGTCGAAGGACGTAGCAGCAGTGCCTATTTCCACAACAGTCTAAAGATTAAAGCTTTGATCCGTGACATCAAAGGTTCAGAATAAATTCCATCCTTTGTCTGAGGCTTTGAATCTCCATCATCTACCTTCTAGGCAAGAAAGTATCCTGGTGCTGAGACTTTCAAGCCTTCTTTTTAAAGCATTTCCAACTGTGTTAAAAGAAATTAAAGGCCTTACCTTCTCCCAGGTGAATGCCTTAACCATTCAACTACCTGACAATGAATCCAAAGCTACACTGATTGTTTTCATTGAGGAAAAACAGTCGGATTGATAAACTCATCTTCAAAGGAAACTACTCAAAGGGATTTACATGCTTAGTAAGAGCAGTCAAGCCAAAAAAGAGAAAGGCACTCACAAGCCCAAAGGGAGAGATTTACATCCTTGACAAGCAGGTCTTAAACACCACCTTGTGCTGTTCTTTATAGGCTTATGCACAGACACATGACTTCTCTAAATCCCATTTCTATGCCAATAACTCCGAGTCAGTCTGGGCACCTCAAAGGACAGAGAACTGCAACAGTTGCATCCTCCTCATGAGCACAGTCCAACTTTTCCTAACCGTCTTCAGCTCTCACAGGAGAGCTCACTACTCATGACTGATCTGAAATCCAGATAAAACCAACATTTTCCCTCCAACAACAAGAATAACAAAACCTCCCTAAATTATAATTATTCAACCAATCAGTGGCATTTAGGAGCGGATTTCATTCTGGCATTAATATTCCAGGCTAATCTTGGGTGAGGTTTGTGACAAACAGTTGCTTTTGAAGCTGTCAGTTAACCACTGCTTCCCCACTCTAGTCTTTGCCTTTATAATACAATCTGCCTTTTTCATGTATGATGTTGCTATTTCATAAAAAACCCCAAAATATCATTTATCAAGAGAAACATACAACTGAATGAATATAACTGGGGTGAGGAGGAGGTGTAGAAAAAAAATCTACAGTCCTTGGAGTTAGTCCTTTCCTGACCTGGAGAGTTGCTTTTACAGTATTCTGAAAGAAAAAAATAATAATTTAACAAGATTCTTTATAAATAAAGAGTTATTTTTCAGTGAAAAAATACATTTCAAACACAATAATAATAATAGTAATAATAATAATAAAGCAATAGATCCTTTACAGCTATGTTTAACAAAAAGATGTATCTGGTATGCTTAGAAATAGGAATATATATGCCAGAAATGCATACCATACATTTATGACTATTAATAGATATATTAATTAAGTCTGACACTGAAATTCAGTAGTCATCTGCAAAAAGAAAATTACAAGTGGGAGCTTTCCCTTTACTCCATCTCTCTGCAATATGTTGTCCCTGAGTAGATGTGAGGCTGCAGGGGCAAATTTAGTTCCTACGATGTAAATCTAAAGTAATAGTGATGAATTGAGTATCACACTTACTTATAGGCTTTGAGAGCAGTAAGCAACTGTACCCTGTAATTTCTGCATCAGGCTCCTGCTGTAGATCAGCTTCATAATTTAGCAGGATTTAAATCTCTGTATAGATGTATTTATTCCTGGGGTGTGTTGGCTGCATAATTGCTACTTCAGGCCCACCGGCGGGGGGCGGTCCTACATCGGACTGGATTTCCTGTTAGGCAAAATGTCTTTATCCTAAAAAGTTATCCCTAACAGAATCCAGCAAAGATATTTCAGACCTCAGTTCTCTCTTTGAGCATATGAATACAATATTGTTACTGCTTACAGCATTAGAGCTGAATAGCAGCATCTGAGAATAGCATATTGTTTTGATACTTCACAAGACCAAACAAAACATTGGAAACATAAACAAAAATCCAACCCTTCAGACAAAACCTTGATTATTTTTATTCCCCCCATATTTATTTGCCATTTAGCATTGAAACTTTATTTGAGGAGTCATGAGGAGGGATTATTATTGTTGTTGTTGCTGTTATTAATAATAGTTAATAATAATAATAATAATAACATCAACAATAATAACATGGAAGTATAAAAATAAAATACTGAGTTATTGTTTTTCATCATAGCTTGACTCTGCAAGACTTTCTCACAAAATAGTCACCCAAATAGAAACATGACATCATCCATATAATGTTAAAAAATAAAATCACTGCATGCATATATTTAATTCATGGCAAGTAATTAATTTAATTTAATGGTATGTATCAGCAACAGACATCTCCTGCATGCCTCCAAGTTTTATCCTTAGGACATATCCACCCTGGTGACTGACGTACCAGGGAAACTGGGTGATGCCATCTCTTTACTTCACCCATACCTTTTTAATGAGAAGGGAAAATAGGAGGGTCTCATATACTATTAATAAATCCTCTTTTCCTCACACATGGTGCTTTTTGGAACTTATTAACTATATTTGCTGAGGTTGAGTGCTGTCTTCAGTACATCCGACTTTCACATTGTCCAAAATAGCAGCTTTTTAGGCCAGCAGATGCAACTTCCTTCTATATGAAAACCATTACTGTGAGTGGGAACTGTGAGTTGATGCACACAAAATTTTTACCTCCCCATGAGGCTGAGGGGCACAAGGGCACAAGCCTGGATCCTTCAATTTAGATGTTCAGTGCTGTATTCTAGGAGGGATCATCCCATGCTTGCTAGACCCTACAGACCAGATCCTTTCAAGATATGTCTGGTACAGATTGTACAACATTTTTCCTTCATTCCAAGTATGTAAAGAGAAAGATAACTTTCTCAACACGATACACTGCAATTAAACATAATTGTAGTAATACATGTGAAATCTGTTGGAGGAATTCTTCATGGTTTGAATGCTTTCAGAGATGATGGAGGATGTTTAAAATTAAAACATTTACAAGATCAGAGAACACAGCAGACAGCCAGACAATGTGCAGAGAAATTCTGAAAACTTGATGCACACCATGCTTCTGGTTCGATTTCTGGTTTACAGCAGTGTTTTTAAGAGTACAGTCAGATTTCTTCTGCAAGGACATGTCATATTAACTGCTTCTGTGTATACCTTTCCTCAAACTTCCCCAGCCTGGTTCTTCTCTTTGAAGGGTGTCACTGGCGACTCTGGTTCTAAAAATGCTGAGCTTTATTCCCAGTCCTGCTGGTCACAGAATATGTTACCTTTCTGCTCCAGCTGGGACTGGACCTCTCCAAGAGCACACAGGCTTTTGGCTTTCTGTTGCAGCCCCTTGATAGATGTGAAGCAGCCAGATATCCCAGACTGAAGCACCTTCCAAGAACTTTACAGTCAAGTCAGAATTTTAAAAACTTAAAACATGTTCATGGGTGAAAGGCTAAGAAGAGCCACATATGAGATATGGATGTAAACTCACACAAAATAAAAAATATTTATTTGAGGAATTTTGCCCTGGCACTTTTATCGTAATGTTATTTTATATATTATCTGTTGAGAAAATAAAATAGAATACTTCTTAAGACCAACAAACTCCTCAAGGATAACATAGAAGTGGTATAAGGAAAATATCCACCAGCACCACCACACTGCCGTCATAAATGTTTTTTAATCAATGTGGAATACTGTCTTCTTAAAATGTCCTTTGGCACACGGTATTAAATAAAAGCCAAATTAACATACTTTTTTTTTTTTTATTATTATTATTTTGCGAGTATTTAGCTTTCTTCATGCAAAAGAAAGATGACTGTGAGTAAGAGTCAGGGGACACAATTTCAGCTCTTCACTCTGCTTGTGATTTTTTGGTGTGATTTCACTTCCCCTTTCCGTGCCTTACACTGCCAGTGTCAGTAACAGTTTAAGATCAAAAGATTTCCTTAGTTTCTTGCCATTATTTTGATAAGTAATAGCTTCTATATCCAAATGGGTTTTTTTAGACTGAGTATCTTGGAGCAAAGATCAGCTTAGTTCAGGCTCTGAGTTCCTGGTGTGTCTCATAGTATTGAATAAAAATGGAAACCTTCACTCAGTTCCAGTTTTGAGACCAATGTATGCAGATCTTTTAAATCAATATGAAATTCCACAGATAACCAGAGGAGAGAAGGAAACATTAAGCTATGCCTAATCAAATACTCCCCAGTGAATCAAATAATCGAAGATTTTTGCACTTCTGAATTCTACAGTTTGATCAAATAACACAAAGTATTTAACAATATATTGTGAAAATAATTCTGTGCTAGCATGTGTCCTTTCTATTTCTGTTTCCTGTGATTAAAATGGAAGTATGCCACCACCCAGTTGTTGAATTAGTTCAGTATGATGGGCCAACTGCTGAAAATCAAAGCATTGATTAATATTTTTGTGTTTCTTGTTGGATCCCATGTATATTTGGTGACTTTTTATAAAGATGTGGAAAGCTTCATGCCAGATAATAAATCCACATTAAAGCGGAATATTGTATGAGTTTTTTTCAATAGAACTTACATTAATTATCAAAGTCAGTCATGAGCAACTATTCATCATCATGAATAACGTTTTACAATCTAGTCTGTGCCAATTGTGTCAAGACTCTTCAGTAAGTATTCACACGAATCTGGAAATATCAGTGGAGTTGTATCATGCACAATAACTTTCAGTTTCTTGATAACTTTCAGTACATTGATCTACACCTAAAAAGCCATTTATTGCAATACTCATTTGAGTTGGGTGATAGAGAGGATGAAGAGCCAATTTTTACCACACACCGTAAGAAGATGTAGTCACTGATATTTCTTAGTACTGGAAAACAACATGGGACATACAGATATCTGACACTTGGAAAAAGAATATCACAAATCATTATGAGACAGAGGGAATTCTCACCATGGTTAGATACCAAATGCTACTAGTAAGACGTGATAGAGGGAGAAAGGGCAAAGACATATCTGGAGTGAGGTTGTGGTTCTGGAAGGACAAATACTATAAGGCAATCACTGGGAAATCAGCTACAACTAGAACAGGCCTGGAGAATTCATTGATTGGGCTCTTTTTGTTTAATTTAAGGAAATAGCATCCAATTTAAACATACTTGGATGAGATGAAACTAATTATTCATCTAAAACTAGATGAAGCTTTAACAGTTTCCTTCTTTGCTGAAGTACTATGCAAAAATGCTTAGTTTTAAGAAGGATTTGTACCACCATGTCCATGGCTACATATTCCCAAAGAGAAGAACTGCAACTGTGCGAATTAGTCACATCTCACAAGGTGATAAGGAATGATATGCACATTCTGGGACAGAAGATGGCAAGAAGTTGACTATATTAAGTGGTGAATAAAAAAGGAAACCAATAGGTGTAAATATCTTATTTTGAAATAAAAACTAAGTTCAGTCAGTAAATTCTGCTTTCACTGTGATTTAATACGTGCTTTTCCTCTGAGTGGTAAAGACACACAGTAAAATCACAAGTGACTATAAATATAGATTAAATTGTAATGCCTTTTTAATTTCTCAATTAAAGAAAATTTCCTAGAAGGGTCAAACCACCTCATGCCATCCACATTATCATGGTAGATGTGTAAATGTAATTTTAATTGCCATACAAAGCATTTGGAGAAAAGCAGAATATTTCACCATCTGTGTGGTCAATTGCTTTTCCAATGTATAGAAGTGACCAATTTTTACATGCCTACTCAGCAAAGTCCATCTTCTAATCAAACACTCAGGGAACAGAGAGTCATAAAGTGCTTTGTGGAACTCCCCCATATAAAATGGCTTAGTAAAATCAGCTTTGCATCAGTGCTTTGTTTCTCAGTAATCTCTCAGCTCTGGTTTGTGCTTTGCCTTAGAAAACAAGATTGTGTCCTAAACCAACAAGCTGGAGAGTGGAAGTGTGTTGGAAATGAAACATAAACAGTGCAGGGGACTTACTAAAAGTCAATCTGTTTCGTTTACATATTCTGTAGTCTGATTTTGCCACTCATTTTCTAAGAAGTATTCTGCTAGTAGAACTGTGAAAACTAACACCCTACCATTCAAAAACTGTTATATAGGTTGCAAATGCCAATATATATATATATATGAAGAAAACAGCAGAGGTACTACATGATGTGAAACTTTAACTATGTCTCTAATCAGGACTTGGAAGCAGATAATATACAAAAACTGTGTGTACTGTGTAATTTGCAAGTTCAGCATAAAAATACAGAGCCATAAAAGACCAGAATTTTGTGCTTAATTGCATAAATTTGGAATTACTGATTTTTTTGACCCCTGGTTATTGCAAAGTAAATAAAGCTCCTTCAGATAGAGAAGAGCAGCTGAGGCAGTGAGATGGTAATACAAATGCAATCCTGTTTTAAAAGAGAAAATACGAGCAAAAGCTGTAAAACAAAAGGAATATGTAAGCAAAGAACTCAATAATCCTCCTGTTTCTTCAGTCTTGAAACTTCATTTTATCAGTACTGGCTTTACAGATGCCACAAGCATACCTTAGTCTGCAGAAGAAAGATGTTATTCTAACCAGAGGAGAGTGACACCATACCTTGGACAAGAACAAGCTGGTCTTGCTGTCTTCTGGAGCTCTGGTTCCTCCCCTCCGCTCTGGGCAGTATGAGGTAGTTTGAGGACTAGAAAAAGGGCGATAGGAGAACATGTCTGGCAGAAGCACAAACAATTTGGGAAATCGACTTCTCCACAAGTTCCTACTGTGCTAACAGTTTAACATTTTCCATACCTGCTATTTTGGTCCAGTCTCTAAATATTTACCTATCTGAGGGAGCAAAATGTCAGGATTTCTTGAAAAAACAAGGAATAAGAACGGGTAACACGCAACAGTTCGTACTTCAGCCAGACTGAACAGCAATGAACAGGAATGCCTACCTTCCTCATTTTGTCCCTTCTATTTTCGAAATGTCTGCTACAAAACCATGAAAGGATTTGAGCCCATTTAAATAATAAAAAAATCACCCCTGTGAGACTTGTATAATGGACCCATTAAGGTTTCACATAGAATCTTAGAGACAGAAAAACCCAATCCTACACACAGGGCTGTATTTTAAGTGTTGAGGTTTTTGTGCTTCTGGATCAGAAAAAGATGAAGCATTTTAATGGGCATCGGATATTAAAACAATCAAACAAACAAAAAAACCACAACAACAACAAAAACGAGATCAGGAAGGATATTTCATATCAGACATGGGAGATCAGAAACTTACAGTCTTTTTGCAAATCCTTGGGTTTATTGCTGGAGAAAAACCTCCACATATTGTCCAACAGGCTGAGCTGAAGTGACTCCTGAATTTATCTGCTCTTTAAACACTAACTAGCAATGGAAGTGTCAGTTCTTTCTTATCCAAAGACTGAGTAATAATTCTAATTTTGATGCAGACAGCCTTCCCTGTCCTGGCACAGCTGCTCATGTAGCCAGCAAGATGGACAAATCTGATAGGGGGGTGTTGGAGCTGGGTAAGTCCTGAAACCACTTGAGCCCGTGAACATCTGGGACAGCACAAGGAGGACAAGGTCAGAATACAGAGCTGAGAAACCATGGTAATTGGAGAAGGACAACTGGTGGCAATGATGGTTTACTGTTAATGAAGGTATGGCATTACTCCAGCAATAGAGCGTCTGGTGGAATAAAATAGTATTCTTCTATTGTTTGCTATCCAACTGAAGAGTTAACGCCTCATATGAAGTCACAGTCCCTGCACTCCTCCTATTACTGGCTACTTCACCTAAGAATATACACCTAATATCATGGCATCCTAGAATTTAAATTGTTTTATTTTTGGTTTGGGCATTATTACATCTCATTTGCTCTAATACTTCCAGCTTAGATTCAGCTCTATAAATTGAGCAACTCACATTTGGAGAGAGCAAAAACTGTTCACTCCAGCACAGCTTACGAATTTTCATTTTGCCCTCTGGTCTTGTTCTATCTAATTTTTGGTAGTCCTGCAGCAAATAAAACTATAAAAGTGTACTGAAAAAAACCTGGGTGGGTAAAATCACAATACTGCAATCCTGAATATAAATTGGGACTACAACCCACCAAAGGACAAAAGGCACTCTTGTAGTAATTTAATTGCAGTTATTTCAGTAGGAGAGTAATCATTCTTGTCTGTAGTCCTCGATCAGTGTTAATTGTAAGAAAAAGCTTATTAGGAATATTTTAATTTTAAAGTCCACGTGTGCAAACATATCTGAATTCCCAGAAGCTAGTTGTAGTGCAAAGTGTAGTAATTAAAATGCCACTGTGGGAAATACTTCTTTATCCAATGTTAATTTTTAACACTAAAGACAGTGAACAAGTTTTGATTTTCTATAAAGATTTTAGTCATCACAACAAAAATTCAAATGGTGAAGAAAAGTATTTGAAATGTTAATGAATTTCTGATCATTTTACAGGGCTTAGTCTTCTTATGACACTTCTGCCCCAAGTGAAGGATTTGCACAGCTCTGCAAAGACCCAGGACAATGTATTGTCAGACTCTGGATCCCAGAGTCATTTTCTAAAGTGACTACAGATTTGGAGTGCTTAACTTTGGGGATTTTTTTGTTCTGATATGCACAGTAAGCCACATTTATTCCATAGTACCTATTGGCCTGTCTGAACTTTCTACAAGACTCACAGCCCATTGCCCACAGCAATCTTCCTGACCTGTTTGCTATATGAATATTTCTAAATGCCAGAATCCTCTCTCCATTGCATTTTACTAAAGATATCCTGTGATCAATATGTGCCTTTCAGATTATAAAAATCCAGCTATTTTGATAGAGATCTGATAGGACAAGGAGCTGCATGACAAATGGGACTTACACATAGGCGATGTCTTATGTTTATTGTGTGACCAGTCAGACTCTGCCAGTCATGAGCATCAAGCCCAGGGAAAAAGACCACCTGATATATCAGTCAGACACGTGGGATCTGTAAGTATAGTCCTCCAGTTCTTCTGCAAGAGGCCTTGACAGATTCTGGCAGAAAGATTTGTTATCACTGCTTCCCTGGTTTCTGAAATTCACGACCCTTTCAAACCTTAGGCCATGATTCCACATCTCTAGGCACTTTTGAAAATGCTGATTTATGCAAACAAAGATCCAGACTAAGCTGTGACTTTTATCTATGCCCACAAAATGTAGGAAATGTCTTTGTAATTTATCACAAACTTATAACTTATCATTCAGAACTTATCCCTGTGAGCAGACTCTTCTTTTTTTATCAACTAAAACTGGAAAAAACATCTCTTTACCAGCCAGCAGAAAGAGACCTGACTCTTTGGAAACTGTGTCTGAATCATTGAATCATAGAATGGTTTGGGTTGGAAGGGACCTTCAGAGCTCACCTAGTCCAACGCTTCTGCCATGAGCAGGGACACCTTCAACTAGATCAGGTTGCTCGGAGTCCCGTCCAGCCTGGCCTGCAATGTCTCCAGGAATGGGGATCTACCACCTCTCTGGGTGTGCTGGTTTGACTGAAAATGAGTTAATTTTCTTCACACAGTTAGAAACCTTTCTTTTCCATAGCTAGCACGGTCATTATTTGGACTTAGTTGAGAACAACCCCAGTACAGTGTTAATGTTTTTAATTCCTCTGGTCTGAGAGCCAAGGATGTTCTGAGTGCTTTGCCCACAGGTGTGGTTTCTAACTGTGTGAAGAATATTAACTCATTTTCAGTCAAACCAGCACACTGGGCAACCTGTTCCAGTGTTTCACCACCCTTATTATAATAATTTTCTTCCTCATGTCTAGCCTAAATCTACCCCTGCCTTTAGTTTAAAACCATTACCCTTGTCCTGTTGGAACAAACCCTGCTAAAAAGTCTGCCCCTGTCTTTCTTAAAGGCCCCTTTTAAGTACTGAAAGGCTGCAATAAGGTCTCTCTGGAGCCTTCTACAGGCTGAACAACCACAACTCTCTCAGCCTGTCCTCATAAGAGAGGAATTCCATCCCAGTGATTGTCTTGGTGGCCACTTCTGGCCCTTCTCCAGCAGGTCCATGTCTTTCCTGTGGTGAGGGCTCCAGAGCTGGACACAGGACTCCAGCTGGGGTCTCACCAGAGCAGAGCAGAGGGGCAGAATCACCTCCCACGACCTGCTGGCCACGCTCCTTTTGATGCAGCCCAAGATACGATTGGCCTTCTGGGCTGCAAGTGCACGTTGCCAGCTCATGGCCAGCTTTTCGTGCACCGCTACCCTCAAGTCCTTCTGCCCAGAGCTGCTTCCAACCCCTTCATCCCCCAGCCTGTATTGATACCAGGGGTTACCCTGACTCTTAGGTGACACCTCTATATTCCTGCTTAATTTCTGAGTTTACTGCAGATTATGTTTTACCTCTTTAATTTGGAATTCCTTTTGGAATTTGACCATCAGAAATCATGTCTATGTTAGTGGTTTTGTTTCAATTCTTTAAAACAAGTGTGAGCAAGGAAGATGTGACTTTTGCATTTAAGGCCATACTTCCTTGGTCTTTCTCAGAGATACTGAATAATCTGAACAGAAGGTGTTCAGACTGTATTACTCTCTAGAGGCAAAAATTCCTATCATCATTGCTGCCTCTGCAAAACAACTGATATGGAAAAGGATCTAAATATATACTGCTGCCTACAAGCTTACCATAACATAGCAAATGTAACCTAAGATGCATTAGTAGAAATACTCCCAGCAGAGATGAAGACCTCAAAGTGATGCAGTAAGATCACCTTTCAGGGACGGTTTAAAATTCTGATCATGTATGAAATATGAACTACCATGGGATAGGTGCAAATAAAGGGTACTGGGATTAATATGGAAATGGAAAGCATAGTTTCTGAGGACAGTTCAGTAGAGATGTATTCTGTTTAGGCTAACAAGCCAAATACTGAAACAGAATGCATGCTTATGGCCTATAAATACATCAAAGAGATAAACAATAGGGAAAATAAAATGAGTGAGAAATCAGTGCTGGTGCAAACATACAAGGTGCAGACTAGCAAATAATAAATTTAGTATAGAATTTGAAAAAAAAAAAAAAGTTATAGCAATGTCATTGCAGAACAGACTTGTATTTGGAGTAGTAGATCTACAGCAGAATAACACAGGCTTTCTTTTTTTCCCTAGCATGGAGCTAAGGTAAATTTGCATTCCTGTAGCACAGCGGCTATAACAGAGGACTAGTCCCCTGTTCCCCACATGGACATCACAACTAAAAGCTACTTTTCAGCATCAGGAGTCTTTTAAGGTATGCTGTCCAGATGCATAGTTACGCAATGGGTGTTCACACACCAGCCACAAGAGCCAGGAGATCCTTGTAGCTCTGCAGCAGATGGCCACTTTCCCATTCATTTTGTAAGCCAGCTCCTATTTCTTTTGCTTCTTAGATGAGAAATGAGACGGCAAAGTCAATCAATGATCTGCAATGATATTTGCAGAGTGAAACTCAGCAGTATGTCTATTTTCAGTACAGGATTCAGCCTGAAGAAATCTAGGGTAGGATTTGACTACTCTAATGGGGGAGCTGACTATCTACCTGCCTCTTATTCTGAAATAGGCTTTACATTTGGCCAGGTGGGTTGTACCCTCAATCCTATAGACTGTATTAACTACAGAGACAAATCTCTATAGACTATATTGGTGAACTTGACAGGTAGCTCAGATGTGAGCACCACATTGTAGACATCTAAAGATGGGTGAGCTGGAGTTCATAGAACCATTTAGGTTGGAAAAGACCGTTGAGTCCAACCATAAACTGAACACTGCCAAATCCAAATAATCTCCTGCTCCAGTTATTAACAAAAATAACCACAAATTTCAAAGAGGAACAACAAACCAAACAAAACACTCCTCTGAAACCCTTTATTAAATTGAGAACATAGTATCAAAATTGTGTTTACATTTTTGTTATAAAATATTTGCCTGCTGAGAGATTAAATTATCCTGGGCCTTTGGTTTTGAATTTGCAGTCCAAGTACAGGAATACCATGGAAGGCAGTGCATGCCTAATATACTACCCTGGTGGTTAGGTAAACAGCAAACGCTTGCCAGCTACAGGCTCATTTAAGTTTTATGTTAAAGATTTCATGGGTAATTCGCAAACCTTAGGACTCTGTGACACGGTGACAAACTAGCTCCTTCTGGCATGATCTGTAATTTCATAAGCCTAAACTCTATAGATCGAAGGCAAATCTGAGATGTGTTTTTAGTATGGTTCTAAACTACCTAAAAAAACTGCAGCTGGAATTAACATATATATTCAAGTTTCTGGTCTCAAAGAATTATTTTAATCATATATTAATCCTGGTTTACATGCTGGCCATTTGGTATGCAGCATCTGGATGTATTTGTCCCATGCTAAGGGGCTACAGAGAAGATAACATGATAATAATTTCTGATTTAATTTAGGTTTTATGTATTTCTTTTGCTTCCTTTGTGTTGCATTCCCAGATATACTGTGATTGGGAGAGTAACTGTGATTCTATGGACAAGTAAATCTATATCAACCAGCTTGTCTAGAATAACAAGAGAAATTACTTACATGTGCCTGTAAAGATAGTAGTAAGTTCTTCCAGATTTATTGTAGTTTACATAGAAAAACTTTATTTGTTGCTCATGGCATATTGCCACAAGCAAAATAGAAGATCTTAAGAATTAATTCTAAAATAATTTATTGGAGAAAAAAATCTTAAGGTGTTTTTGTTGCCAAAAATGTGGAGGGTTCTTGTAAAAGGAACAGAAGAGTTTCAATACGTGTCAAGCATTATTCATATTCATTAGTCAATAGCAATTTAGTAGCACCATTTTCCAAAAACATCCTTTACTCAAATGTTATTCTGTATCAGGAGATACCCTCAGGTATTAATTTCATATCAGCAGTTCTTTCAGTTAAGAAGACGACAGGAGGAAAAAAAGGGGGAGGAATCCATTGCCTGCAATTATTTTCAGGACATGAACTTGAAAACTATTTTTTTGTGGTTTTCTTGTGACTGCCCATAGTTGTCCCCAAACAAAGGGGCACCTGTGGTGGTCCCACGCTGCACTGCACCCCTGCACTCTCCTGTTGGGCTCATGGGTGCTGAGCGCGGTGGGGCTCTGCTGCTTTTCCAGGGGCACAATTATTTCTTCGTACTTGCTTTGTTTTTCATATGCAGTGCTACCCTTGGAACACCCTGGTCACAGCATAACCACAATATATGGGCACGCCAGATTACACCAGGGCCGGGCTAAGTCTGGCTTTGGTAGGAGGGCGCTGAGACCTGCTGCCCTGCTCCCTCGGGACGACCGAGCGAGGCGCAGCCAAAGGGCGGGTGGCACCGCCTGGGCCTGGGGGGCGGACGGGGCTCGGGACTCCCCGCGACGGGCGGCTGCCGGAGAACAGCGGGGCCCGGCCGGCCAGGGGGAGTGGGGCGGGCTGGCGGCAGAGCGCTGAGGTACAGCGGGCAGGTAGGAGGGCTCGGCAGCGGCAGGCGCTGCCCGCGCGGGAGCAGGGAGACCGACTGACTCTCTCGCCCCGCCCGCCCCGGGGCTGGGACTGTGGCCGTGAGGAGCCACCGCCCGGGCCCGCCCGCCGCGCGTCCCGGCCAATGGGAGCGGCGGTTGTTAGCGAGCCGGGAGGTGGCGGCGTTGCCACAGCAGCGGCGGGGCCGGAGCGGGCGGTTGGGCAGCGCCATGGAGGGACTAGAAGGTGAGGAGCAGCGGTGGGGGATTCTCTCCCTTCGCCGGAGCCGTGGTCGGGCACCTGGTGCGGGCCGCGCCTTTGTGCTGCGGCGGGGCATGCTCGGGCGTCGGCGGGAGCTGCGGGAGCTGCGGGAGCTGTGGCCCGGGCGCCGCCTCTCCTGTTCTCGGAGCCCCCTGAGGCGGCGCGGTGGCCTCGCCCCGCTCCGCAGCTGGGAGTGCTGGGGGCGGTGGGGCTGAGGCGGGGGAGTGGGCATAACGGGGCAGACTGCTTTTGGGGCGGTGAGCGGGTGGGAGGCAGCAACTGCCAGCGCGGAGCCCCGCGGACAGAGGGGCAGGGCCGGCGGGCAGGGCCGCGCTTTGTCTCGGGCGCTGCTTGGGTCTCCCAGCCGAACCGCGGGGTTGTGGCCGTTCCACGCCTGCCCCTCCTGCCTGGCCGAGCTCGCCAGGCATCCTTTCATTGCGAACAGATGGTGAAGGTACATGTTAGGATACGCCTATAATGTTAGGGAAGTGTGTTCAGTGCAGTGAAGACTAGGTATGTACTTGCTGATAGAGTGAGTATTAGCAACTTTATCCTGTGCCAGCTGCATTAAAGAAGATATCATCACCCTCCAGAGGATCCATCATAACCTAGGTATCAGTGTGGAATTTGTGAAGCTACAGCTTGCTATCTGAGTGTTTCAGTAGGCCTGTCATGACTGTGTTTGGCAAGCTGCTTTAACCATATTACTTAAGAAAAATAACAGACCCGTTCTAACTATCAGTGTAACTGAGTGCTTAAATAGGAGTGAGCACAAACTAGCATTTGTTCTTTATCGCTTCTAGCACAGTTGGAGAACAGAATTCTTACTGAATACCTGTCTTCTGTCTCTAGTAGATTTTACAGTTACCAAATTCTGATCTTATGCTTAGGGACTTCATCAGTTTCTACAAAATGACTTGGTAGTAAAATGACAAGAGGTTCTCTTCTATTTGATTTATTCATTATACTTTCCTGACTATTAATGCCTTTTAAATTCTTAAGGTAGTGTCCAGTGTTTATCAAATAATCCTTTACCAAGCATTCAAATTCTCATGACAGTCCTGTGACAACCATAAGTTGCATGTCCAGAAGTGGAAAACTTAGTTTAATTTCGAGTTGGCTATGTATTTCACTGCAGCTGGGACTGCATATCATCTGCAGCCCATCCATCAATTGATTTGTCGGTGAGCTAACTTAGCAAGGCCCAGCTATGCCAACTGTGTTGTATAAGCTGGAACACCTTCAGAACAGAGGGTGGGAAGAAGGCAGATCCACAGATAACAGCAGAAGCCTGAAAAAACGTGTCATTATTGGAGTACAATTTGTCTGACTGTTTTGACTTTGCTGATTTTTAAGTCTTCTGGAAATGGTTTACATTTTGTTTGTATTTCAGTAGGTACTGGGATGATGGGAGGAAGAACTGCTAAGTCATAGGTGAAATCTCATGTTTACTCTGTAAACCTTTTCTTGAAAGTATTTTCAAAAGCTAAAGCTTATCAAAGCATTTTTCCATAATGTGAAATGTTCCTTCTGAACACTCAAGATTAATTTGAGAATAAGACAGAGAATAAGCCATTTCTAAAACTTCAGATGTCCTTGCATTGTGAACACTCATATCCCACGCTGTTACCCAGCATCTTTGAATGTTAGAGTTCTTGAAAGTGAAGAATATAATATTTTGCATTTTTGTGGGTCACTTCATACTATGTTTTTCTTTCTCTAAACGAATTCCCACAACATAAAATACTTCCTTTTTTTGCTTCAAAACATTTGAAGCAAGTGGTTTTCCTTTTACTTACAGTTTTTCAGTTTAAGCTGCCTCTCTTGATGCACATTAGATTAGACTCAGATAAAGTTTCTGTAGAAAGGTATCCCCAAGACAGGAAAAGTGTAGGCAAAACCAATAACAACAGTAAACTATTTCATAGGATTTTATGCTTTTTTTCCCAGTCATTGCTCTACTGGCGACTCAGAAAAATGTTGCTGCTTGCCACTTTAAAATAAATTTGTGTTTAGGAGCACAATTGCACAGTCATAACCATCTGATATGGAAGTATGGGCTGCTTCTGAAATCTGGCTCAGCCTCCTCCCTCTCTATGTTATTGCTTAGCAAAATCAATTCCCAGAGCTGATTTGCGCAGCGGGTCCTGGCAGTTCTGTATGCGAAGGATGCGATTATGGTGGAGCACAAGACTGATGTTTGGCAGAACTCTGCTGGTGTGTTCTTATGAAAGTGGAAGACCCCCTTGTGCTCAGGGTGCTTGGCCTGGACTTTTCACCCTTAGGAGCTGGTGCTTTGTGTTTCTGAAGCTCAGCATTGTAGATGAAAGATCTGTTTTATTTCTGTTTATTTAAGCATGCTATTAGCAAGGAATAACTCTATTCAGTTTATAAGGATTCTTTCCATAATGTAGAGAGTTGAATGTGTGTTAGTTGGCTTGTGGAGCTTGCATTAGTGACATTTAAAAAGCTAAATAATATTTCCAGTGTTGTAGTTGCATTTTCTCACTGTGCGCAAGTGTGAATGTTCAGTGAAATGACAAAGTAGGTTTCTGTGTGACTTAAATGTTTCTTTTAAAATTTTGTTGCTTTTGTTAAGTCTGTTGCTTTATTATTTTATTTGTATGTCAGTATTGTTATATGACTAGATTGTTACTGTAAGGCAGGTTTATAACTTTCAAGTTTGCTAAGAAGAATCAGTGCACACGCATCATTACAACTGACTGATGCATACTTTGAAAGTTAAATCTAAAGTTACTAGCTCAGCATTTGTTACTTTACAGCCTGTGTGCTATTTGGCTGTTATTGAATTTTTATTTAATTTATTGGTGAAAATACTTAGAGCAATAGACTGTGTTTTAAAATGTAACGATCTCTTAGGAGAGGCTAAAAATCCTTTCCTGAGTAGTCAACCATGTGCCGAATCTCAGGACCATTTTTGCTGGGTTAATGGGCTTGTTTGTCTCGCTTCTAGACGGCAAGAAAAAAACCTGTCACATTGGCATGTTTGCTCTCTGCTTTGCTGGAAGGAGATGGGGTAGGGCATCCAAGAACTGAATTACTGACTTCATTTAAGCCAGAGCAGTTCAATGGTGGCATCTGATCGGCTTCTCTATAGCCTGTTGTTTTTTCTGGGAGGATGCCGGGAACGGCTGCTTGAACCGACTAAATGCCGCTTCCCACATTTGTTCACAGCCCATCCCAGCAAGTCGGGACTGCTACTGCCTGAGGACTAAAGGGCAGAGGGGCAGCTGTGTCCGAGGGTAAAAGTCCAGCTCTCCGTAGTAGGTAATGGCAGTGCAGCCCCAGCCCCAGCATTCTCCTTCAGCAGCCAGAGAAGGCTGGTTGTGGTTGGAAGGGGCTGGGTGGCTGCTTGCTCAGGAAATAGCCTGCAGTCTCAAACCCAGAGATTTCCCTTGCAGATGCCAAGTGAGGACTACTGTGATTAAGCATTCAGACTCTGAGCAGTCTGGGTGTGCCCTTGAGGTCTCATAAGAATAAGGGTCGCTGTACGGCATCTTCTGCTGAGAACTGACATCTGTGCTCTAATAGCATTTTTCTCTGGACCCTTCGCTGGCACTGATAATATCTGAGGCACCCCGATCTACCCCGAACAGTGCAAGTATTATAGTTCAGAGTTTTATATTGGTAATGTGGCTGTTGAAAACAAGTGCTTATGCTTGCTTTGTCAGAATTTCTGAATAAGCTAATGCTCAGTCTTTTTTTCTTTTCCCCCCATTAGTGTAGGAATTTATTTATTTAAAAAAAAAACCAAAAAATATTAGTATGAGACTTCCTTTCCTTTCAGTATTAATCTTTGTCTTGTCTCACTGGATGCATGCAGCAGCTTCCTTACTTTGGCAGCCATTTTCTTAAGCACCGTTTGAGAGAGGCTCCTGCCTTTGGGAATGCTTCAGCTTTTTTTTTTTTGCTTTTTTTTTTTTTTTCTTTCTTTTTCTTACATATTTCTGTGTCCAACAGAAGGAAGAATTAATTTTCTGGTACTGTTCTTAAATCAACAAGTTGGAAACTGTTAGAGATTAAAATACAAAACTAATATATATTCTTTTTAAGAATTTGTTTCTCATAGTCATTAGAACACAATGAAAAATATGACTTTGCATTGAACTGCTGTTTCACTTGGCACAATTGTATCTCTGTTAAGTGATCTAGTTTTGACATCTTGTACACTTCATAATTGTGGTCAACATATTTACTTTTTCTGAGGCTATTATGTGTTGTTTTTTTTTTTTTTTGGTTAATGTTTATGTTTTGGGGAAGAATTTAAAATTAAAAGTTTTACTTAAGGAAAAATTCTGAAGTTCAGGTTGATATGATAGGAAGTGCGCTATTACAATATGTTTCACCTTTAAAGGAAAGGAAGTAATATGTGTGGACAGGAATTTGAGTATGTCAGATTAGTTTCTTCAGCATTTTAGGACTAGCAGATTTTACCCCTTTTTCTATAGCATTTGTTGAATTCTTGCGTTTTTAACTTGACTTGCAGAAGCTAGACTGATCTTTTAATTGAATTCAATTGGTTGAATATAGTGAGAAGATGAATGTATTTTACCTGCACACACACTTGGTTATTATCAAAAACAGTTGTTGCATTTCAGTAAAATCTGCTTCCAGGCTTACGTTAAACAGTTGGCTAGAGGGGTGAGGATTTTACTTACTTTTTCGAGAAATTCTGGGCGGGGGAAGCAAACTGGGAATCAGTATATTATAAATGAAGTTTATTATCAAGATTGGTTTTAGCACATGATTTTATTGTTAGCCAAGTAATATTTTCATAAGCAGGCAGGCTTAGATTGGGATTCCTCTGTCTGATTACATTTGGGTAGTAGAGTATGTTAAGTCTAGGAGTTACTTTGAGGGTCAGTGGTGCAAAGTTTAAGGCTAGTTTGAGAAGGTGCATGTTCACTTGACTGCCTGCTTACAGTCATCATAGTGCTTGTAGCCTAATACAGGAGAATAGTGAGTTTATTATTACAAAACAGAATTGTGTAATGTACATAAATTTTGCAGGTCACATGCTTTCTGGTAGCCTTAGTTGATCGTAAACTCATTAATAGACCAGATAATGTATCGGGAAGTCAAATCGATCAAATAGTGTTGCTTATTTGCCTTTGTTTTTGTTGTGTTTCATACACAGTGCAGGGGAAGCTCTCATAGATTTTTCTGGATAATCATCATGACTGAGTGCCTCTCTGAAGTGCCTGTACTGATATTAAGACTCACAGTACGGGAAAAAATGGGAGGAACTGGAGATCCATGTAGTTGCAAGGCTACAGTCTTGTTGGGATCACATGTAGGTGGTAGGACAGCTCACAGGACTGTGGTGTTGTGGTGGATGAATACAGGTTCTTCAGGAAGAACCAACTGGATGGCAAGGATGGAAGTTGCCCTTTATGTGGGAGAGCAGCGGGATTGCATGGAGCTTTGCTGTGGAGCCTCTTAGAACCTTATGGATCAGGGTTAGAAGGCAGACCAATGCAGGAATTGTTGTTGTGGATGTTTAGGAGGCTTCTGGTATGCATTGATGACAAATTCCTGGCCCAGATGGTGGAGGAGCTGACAAGGGAAGGCACTCCTGCTGGTCTTCACACCTACAAACATGTGAGATGTGAAGGTCAGGGGCAGCTTTACCTGCAGTGACCAAGGGATGATTGAATTCAGGATTTTGAGAGGAGGGGGCTGGGCAAGTAGCAGGATCCCAACCCTGAACTTCAGGAGAGCAGACTTTGGCTTGTTTAGGGATCTGCTTGAAAGAGTACCATGAGATATGGTCCTTGAGAGCAGTCCAGGAGAGCTGCTTATTTTTCAGAATGTATAGCGTGGCTATGGCAAGTTTTCACATTAAAAGTTAAGCTTCCTATGAGGAAGGGAGGAAAGAAGGACAGATGGTTGTAGAAAAGGGGCATACACCAGGATGCAATTTGTGCATCTGCTGCTTTTACAACCATTCTTAACTGCATGCAATTCATTTCTCAATCACAAAAAAACTTCTTCACAGAATCCTCCTTCAGGTTGTCACTTTGAGGCATTGGGACCCTCCTTGATATGTTATTTTCAAGGAAGTAATATCAAACCAACCATCATCAGATTCATGTTCAATGCAGTAACAGTAGTTTTGGCAAATATAATGCACTAGCATTGTCAGGCTGAAGAGCTGATATAAAAACATGAAGAGGTACTATGAAAATCTTACTTGAGCTTTTCAGCTTGAAGGAATAGAAGTTATAGTGCTTTTTGTTACCTTTTAGAAGCAGAAGTGACAGGTTTATTCAATACTAGACTGCACTGTCAATACAAGAAGTAGAAAAGAATTCGTGAGGCTTTCCTCAAAAATTAGGGGTAGATAGGTAAAGGCAGATTTGTCTGCTATTTGTTACACGATTGTGAATAATCTAGTTGGATTAAAAACCCAAAAACTCTTCCTGCAAGCTGCTAAATAGCATATAGGTGAGAAGGAATTTGCTTGGTGGGGTACATCATGCACAATGTCAGTTATTAAGCAAACTTTAGCAAAGTATGGCAAGTACTTTGGCAAAGTATGGCAATGCTGTTAAGTCAATGTATGTCTGACTTTCATTTGCATTTCGGAAGTCATTTTGGCAAAACAAAGAAAAGTTGCAAAACTTACACCCAGATTTTCAGTTGTTATTGGCATGCTTTTTTCTACTTTTGTACATTTTGTATATTTGTATTTTCAGTATTTTATTTAGTGCTCTTTAAAAATTAATGCTCTAATTGGTATTTGGCTGTTCAAAGAAGTGTTTCCTACCTATGTCACTGCATTGGTATCATTTTTAGGTGACTGCTGTTTATGGCATTTGTCACTAGTCTTTTCAGACTGTTGTTCGTTAATGTGTTGATTAAAAAGTATAACCCAGTCAGTATGGATTAGTGGACATACACAGGAGATTGACAGTCCCCGAAGAACAAGATGTTGCGGCTTGATAATATAGATTCCGATTAATGTGAGGAATGCAATATATTCTTTTCATACCTGAAGTATGTGGAACTCTTAAGTGGAAAATACTTCACTTTTGGATATGAGAGTTATGCTAAAAGCAATAAATAGAATTTTGCAGGAGAAGAATTTGGCAAGCACTCTTCAAATAATAACTTTCAGTAGTTGTAGATGACTTACTGATTTCAAATAGGTACCTAGTCTTGAGGCTGGAATTCGTACCAGAGTGTTTGTGCAAGTTTGAATTCAGTGAGGCTTGATGGTTCTGATTAGCACAGTTGTCTGGCCAAAGTCACTTAGTACTGTCACTGCTGCAGATAAAAGGTTTTGAAGGCTGGTCAGTCAGATTTTACATGACAAAATACTGTTACTAAGTGCAATCTTGTTTCTTTGAAGCATTCTCTACTTTGTATATACAAGTGCTGACACCTAATTGGGTTGTCCTGGTTTTGTTAAAAAACAAGTTTCTCTTCTAGTGAATTTTGCCTGTCAGCTAAAGCCTTCATATTAGCTGCATTTTCCTGGAGAACCAGACACATGTTTTGGTAAACATAGCAATGAAATGCAAACTTATTGATAAGCACGGGTGAACATCTCGCGAGAGGGGCAATGAGAAACTGGTGACCAAGAGACTGACCGACGGTGTATAACATTCCATTCACGTAAATACTTCATATAAAAGTGGGAGATCACGAGTATCTCGTTCCTTTTTTCCTTTTCCCTTTTTCCTCATGGCTGACATTAGGAGAGGACCTTGCTGGTCGTCCCTGTGAACTGAGGCCTAGTGAGAGACTGAATCCAGCTCCGGTTGGCTACAGAGTCTAATCCAGGACTTTGGGTGCTGGCTCTGCAGTTGCTGAGACTTACAAGATTGGTTTTGTATACTTTGTATTATTTTCTCTATTCTTATTAGTAGCATTAGTAAAACATCTTTAATTTTTCCAACTCTCTTCTGTCTGTCCTTCCTTCCCTCCCGATCGCCTGTCCTTAGTGGGAAGGGGGGAGAGGGAGGGGCAAAAGGGGGAAGTGGGGGGGAGAGGAGGTTAATGATACATCTGCCAGGGTTTTTGTTGTCACCCCACAACCTTAACCCTCGACATGGGTATACAAAGCTCTACAAAAGAGAAAACTGCAATAAAACTTCAATAAATTGCTGTTCAGCAATACTGAAGACTTCTGCTCCCTCTAGGTATGGAGTCTATTTACACAACTGCTTAATTTGTAAACATGACAGCAAGAGCTAACGTTATGCCTGTAACTATGTCAGATCGACCTTGTGTGCATTGATGGGTCCACACATTGTACTGAGAAATATAAATGTGAGAACAGGCAGCTTGCACTTTCTGCTTTAAATCACTTGCTGTATTTAGACATGAGAGGAGAGAGAGAAAAAAAAATTGTTCCCTGGAAATCTAGGTTTCAAGGAAATCTAAACTCATCTATAAGAATATTGAAAGCACTGTGCTACATCTGGAAACTGAATGTACAGCTGTGCTGTCAGGCTTTGAGGTCCACTCAAACTTTATACAGTGAAACTCCAGCTTCAAGAAGAAAGTATGGCTAAGTAGGCTGTGACTGTATTCAAAAGGAATGTGTGCAATAACTTATGTGTAGGTAGGGAAAAATAATTTTGAAGGTGATTGTACTCTGAAAGTAGCTGGAAGAGGAAGAACTCTGACAGGGACAGTTTAGAAACACAAGTGATGGGATTATTGTAGTGCTGCTGGTAAAATTTGCGATATAGTTGTTTAATTCAGATACCCAGCATCTTACAAGGGTGAACTCTATGTTTTATTTGAGACCTGGCCTCAGGCAAACAGTAGGAGAATAGGGTGGAAAGCTGTTTATCATAGTTCTGGCATCACTTCAGCAGAAGTACTACTTCTTCCTTTGGTATTCACATAACTATTTTGAACATATTTCTTTTTTTCCCAAAGTGTGTTTAGATTAGATAAACAGTAATAATTATGTCTGTCCTTTCCCAAGTTAACTGTATTCATTCCTGTTTAATACAAGCATGTAAACTGCTGCTGATTAGTGGTATTAAAGATGATAAAAGGAAAAAGAAATGTAGCTGCTGATTCTTGGGTGGTCTGTGGTTATATAACCAAAATGAGGGTAATCCCTGTGTTGTTGCTAGACTTAAAGAAGGCTGAAGAAAATTGCTGTGACACCATCTTACTACCAATCTCTATTCTCAGACTCGTATACCAGGCAAATCCTTCTTCTGTTTCTTGATTTGAGGGTTCACTTTTAACCTGTTCCCCCCATCTTTCAATACAACCCAGTTGAACAACCATTTCTGATGCATTTAAAAACAAACAACAAAACCAAACAATCAAAACCAAAACAAAAACCCACAAACTGAACTCTCTTCCAACTTTTACAATTTTATTCCCATGTTTTATTTTTAAATTATCAGACTACATGTTGATGACATTGCTAGCCCTTATGTAAGGGAAGACTCCTGGGCTCCTAGAGATAAATGTTAACTTTTGTGGCTTTGTTATGCTTATGGTGGGTTGGTGGGGGTCGGTTTGTTCGTTTCATTTTTTGTGGTGGGGGTGTTTATTTTGTGTGTGGTGTGTTGTGGGATGTTTTTGCTGGTGTTTTGTTTCATTTTTTTGGTTGGGGAGATTGTTTGATTGTTGGTTTTCGTTTTTGTCATGGTTTAATCCGAGCTAGCAATACAACCACAATAGCCACTCACCACTTTCCCTACCCCCCAAGTAAGGGAGAGAATTGAAAGGGAAGGGAGAAGCTTGGATTGAGATAAACACAGTTTAATAAGATAACAAAATACTAGTATGCTACTAGTAAATATATATATAAAATAGAAATAGAATATAAAATAAAAGATACTGAATGCAATTCCTCACAAACTCAGTCCACACCAAGCAGCCAGTCCCAGGAGGCAGCACCTGGTCCCAAACAGCTGATCTTGAAGAGACAAAAAAAAAAAAAAAAGAGCAGGCGGGCCCAAAGGCCTCTGCAAAAGGGCAAAAGACCAAACTAAATGTCCCAAACAGAATTCTCCTGGCTTTGACAAAAAGAGCAAAGAACGCGTGAGAGAGAGAGACCAGAAGATCCCGACTCTCCTTAAATATGAAGCATGATGCTAATGGGATAGAATATTCTTATTGATCAGTCTGGATATCAGTCAAGCTCTGCCCCATCCGTGCCCCCTTTCCTCAATGCCTCTCACCTGTGGGCAGAGTGCCAAGTGTCCTTGGCTCTCAGACCAGAGCAATTAAAAACATTAGCTCTGTGCTTGGATGTTATCTCTTGTTCTCAAAGTAAGTCCAAATAATGACCATGCTAGCTATGAGAAAGAAAGGTTTCTAACTGCATGAAGAAAATTAACTCATTTTCAGTCAAACCAGCACAGGGGTTTTTTTCACCTTAAAAGTGAGGAAAATCACAGAGGAATGGTTAAAGGCTAAGTGTGCAAATATAAAGGACTGTAGGCTTCCCATTTTTAACAAAACTGAAGGGACTTCAATTTTTTAAAATAACTTCCTTTTCTGCTTTGGCTCACTGATTTGTATTATGGAGGAGGAGATGTTGGCAGTAGAAATGGCTCTTGGCAAGCGTGACTGAGTACCTGCCAGGGGCTGGGGAGGGTGGAAATGCTGTAGGGAAATCCAATTCTGTAACTGTAGCTGCAGTGAGTGCTAACTAGCATTCCTTGTGCACTGGTATGTCCTATGTAAACACTGCTCGATCAGGTGAGCATCTATCAAGTCTACTTCTTTTAATGGTGAGTTTAAACACAACCTTGAATTCTGGAGTTCAGTGAACAGAAGCAAATGGTGGAAAACGTAGTGCTTTTTTTCTTCTACTAAGGCAGATAGTTGAAAGAATTCTTCTCTTGGTCAGATCCTTAATCTTATACTATACACTTTATTTCAAGATCACAAATTCTGATTTATTTCAGTTAATTTCTTATGTACACAAACTGTCACTTTGTATTTCTATAAAATGCCTCTCACTTGTTTCAAAGCTGAGAATTGATTTAGAATAATGTGATAAAAGGAAGTTGAACTTTTTAGCAAAGATGTTAGGGAATAACACTTTTCATACGATTTATGTCTCTTAAGATGGACTGTGCACTGCAGTATATTAATACATTATATGTAGTTATGTACTGATGGTGAATTTCATTCAAGTAATTGAAAAAGGCAGAAGTAGACCTTATAGTTACATGTTGGTGCTAGAAATCTCACTCAGTTTTAATCTTTACATTTGGAAAAAAAGGTTTTCAATGGGATCCACATCTACATTTGTTTGCCATGAAACATTTTCTTAAATTATCCATTATCTTTAGGACTGGTCCTACAGACAATTGACAGGTGCGTATGTTTAGATGGAAAATTGTTTTCCACTGGGGAACTGGGAACAAAAAGTGATCAAAACATCAAATGTTATTATGTTCATAACTTCATTAATTTACGCCACTGGTTTCCCTGAAATACAAGTCAATTCAAAGTGGTTTTGTTTTAACTTTGTATAAATAGAGGGAGCTGTATTGTCTGCAATAGCCAGACTGAGTACAGAGAAAGCACCTGGTCACTCTCAAACTTAATCCAAACTTAATGCCTCTTTATTGATGTGTATGTGGTATGAAAAGAACCCTGTATCTCTAGTACAGTGCTAAATAGAATAGATGCCTGTTATTGGGAAACCCTGTGGAGTTTTTCATCTCTGCCATGACTCCATTGCGTAATGTGTGCTATATGAATATATTTGCTTGCATAGGCTTGGATACTTTGATTTGTTGGTCTTTTATCTGGTTCTGTGAATTTGTTGTATGTCAAGTATACAATTTTACATTTTTGGCAGCAACCACTGTTATGGCTAAGTATATGAAGTTAGCAATCCAGGAAGAAATTTTGATCATGAACTAAATGAATTTTCTTACAGAAGTATGTGTGTTTTGTTTTTTTAAGGTGAGGTTATAGTGGAAACTGGAGATCTGTTGCCGTGTAAGATTTGTGGAAGGACTTTCTTTCCAGCGGCACTGGTGAGTGGTATGAGCACTGTTGGCTCTTAGATCTGATAAATTGATAAGAGAGTTAAGCCATGGTCACTATAACTAAATAAAGCACATCTGGGTGCTTGGTTGTGGTGTTGGTATGGAGTTTTTGGGTTGTTTGTTTTCTCACAAAATATTACCCGTTCTAGTTATCTCACTTTTGAAGCTTAGAAGGAGGTTATTTTTATTTCAGCATCCCAGCACTTTCTGAAAATACCCGCTTCTAAAATCATCTTCTCTACGGTCACAGAATCATTCCTTGCACATGTAAGCCCTAGCATAATGCAGTTTCAGCTAGTAAATTAAGTGTCTTGTTAGGTACCTTCAAAATGTTGTGTTCTCCAGTCTCAATAGAAATTGCTGTCCTTCAGCATGAGTAAGGGTTTCAGACACCTTTGATTTGTCTTGACACTCAATGCAAATGCTGTCTACCTGCCATCAAATTTTATTTGCAAGGAGCAAATACATGCGCCTCTTATTTTTCTTCTTCATTTTCCAGTTTTTTGTGAGAATGTATATGCATTTGTGACTTCTGTAGTCCTGTTCTAAAAGTACTGGCTGGCATATATGTTTGACTGAAAGCAATCTCATCTTATTCATCAAGAGTTGGGCCTTGTTTGCTGATTGATTCTGTATTGTCCTTTTGTTTTTTTTTTTTGCTTGTAGAAAAAACATGGACCTATTTGCCAAAAAACTTCTGCCAAGAAAAGGAAGACATTTGATTCCAGCCGGCAGAGAGCAGAAGGAACTGACATTCCCACAGTAAAACCTCTTAAGCCACGGGTATGTTATAATTTGCTCTGCATATGAACATTTTAGGAAAACTATGTATGCATAGTAAGAATGCTTATTTCTGCTGGCTATTTGTGATAATTAGATCAACTAGGATCTGGAAGAAATCTACTATAATATTGTGTACTGAAATAAGGCACATACTTGGCTTGAAGTAAGAGCTTCATATATATAAAGCTCCCTCTTTTTTGGCTTCTTAGCCAGAACCACCCAAAAAACCTTCCAATTGGAGACGAAAGCATGAGGAGTTTATAGCAACTATACGAGCAGCCAAAGGACTTAATCTTAAAGACGGTGGAAAACTCCCTCCACCACCTCCACCATCATATGACCCTGGTATGTAAAACAATCGAGTTCTTTATGGATTTGTTTTTTAAACTTAATTTGTGAAAATTTAAATTGGAAAGGAATTTGTTGGAATACATTATTCACAAGTTCTTGAAGATGACTATCTGATTATCCCTATGCAGATGCTGGTTTGTGACTGTGGGTCTGGCTGACTAGCTTCCTTGCATAGCAGCTTTCAATGCTCGTTACTATTGTTTTCAGTGCGTTGAAAGGTAGTTGTGGTCAGTTTGCAGGTTGTTACTGTGTTATAAACCATAGGCTGGACAAATTGTTTCAACACCTCACTTCTTTCCACAACAGTGTAACTGCTCAAAAAGGGCAGGATACCTTTTTGATTAGCTGCCAGTGCTGGACACCCGCAGCCTGTTCATATTGTAGGAATGCAGGTCATGTATGTTCTTCAGATGTAGTCTCTCCCATTTCTTGCTGAGTTCACATTTAGTTTCCTGTATGTAGTGCCTGCTCTAGTGTGCATGTGATCCTTCCTCTTGTGGTGGGGGTACTTGTGTTTTGGGTGAAATGTGTGGGATTTGTATTAACAAGAGAGTGACAGTCCTCAGGTGCCTTCAGAACCGAGGCCGGGTAAAGCATTTAGGCAGTCTGATGTGAGAATAAAATAGATAATAATAGATACTAGATGTGATAGTAGTTTGGGGAAGATATTTCTTCTTCTTGTCGTAAGAGCTCAACCATTTTGGAATGCCTATCTCTAACTAGCTGCTAGTCTTTTTCCTTTCAAAGAAAAGAGTTCTGTATTAGTATTTCCTAGTTAATTGCATGCTTTGCATTTGCAAGCAAGCAGTATCGCTGATTCTTTGATCTCCTGTTCCACCTTTTCCTCAGAAGTGCGGACTAGCCTCCTGGTATAAAGAAGGACCTTAAGTCACCCCATTTGCATTGAACTTGACTGCATATGTGTACTACCCACTTATTTTGGTTAGTTTGTACTTTATAAAGGTTACACTGAATCCTAACAGTTCTTTGGGACAGTACAAACAGTACTTCCAGATAGCCAGGTGGCTGTCCGGTGCTAAGCATTTTACAAAAGAATGAAGATACAATCCCTGATTCTTCAGAGTGTACATTAATCCTCTATAGTCTGATCCGTTTATTTTAGGGGGCATTCAAAGTCTTTTGTGGGAACTGAGCTATGCCCCAGCTAGTAATGTCTTTTCTTATTATCTAGAGGGTTCCATAGCTGCTTTATTGAACTGTTTAGCTTTATTTTTAATTTTTTTAATAAAACTTTGAGCCTGTCTTGGTTTGACCATATAGATACTATGGTTCTTTGAAGTTTCTGTCTCTTAAGGTATAGTTTGTGTTTGAGTATTCTGACAGTAGTGGAGTTTATATAAAATAAATAAATAAAAATCTGTTGTTATCACATTAGATTCCCAGGCTGTCCCTTCTCTGAAGGATTTCTGTGTTCTTCCTGTGTCCTTTCCTCACACTTCTTGGATCACAATTCATGGCTTGGTGGCCACTACATTATTTGACTTCCTCAAAATAGTTTGCTAATCTAAAGGGATAACTACTTAAGCCAGATCTGCTGCATTTGGAGTAGTAACATGTAATACAATTCTTAATTTTAATTGTATAATATTTAACTGTAATCTCGGAGGCAGTGATTGTTGAATCTCTCACGGGTTTCTTCAATACATGTCTAAAACCACCTAGGATCATACTAATTTAACCTGCTTTGCCAGTCTCTAGTTCTTCTGAAATTGATGTTTGCATGGTTTTGAATGCTATAATCTGGGGAATTCAACATCGATATCTCTAGACACTGAAATGTCTATCTGAAATTGCAGTCCAAACATTTTGCTTTCCAAGGGCAGTGTATTTTAAGGAGTATATTTCCAGCATACAGATGGGGGATCTTTTAGTGTTTTAAACATTTACATAGCCTTTCTGGGGTTTTTTTGTGGTTGTTTTGTTTCGTTTGGGGTTTTTTTGTTTGGTTGTTTTTTTGTTTGGTTGTTGTTGTGTGTCTTTTTTTTTTTTTTTTACCCCAATATTAGTAATATTTCCTGCAAGTAGTACTGTTTGTAGTGTGACTAAACTAATCTTGAAAAATCATACAGCCATCAATTACCATGTTTTGCTTGTCTCTATAGATATCTCCTAATTTTTACTGGATTTCCTGTGATTTTTTTTTTTTTGTTAAATTCCAGATTTTTTTTTTTTTTTAATTCATTTCCAGTGTTACAGTTAGTATTTCTCATTTCTTTCAAAATTGCCAGAGGAAACAGATTTTGTCTTTTGCTCTTTGTATGGGAAATGTTTTAATGCTTTTTCTTATCCTGAACAAACTGAACTATGTTTTTTAATTTATATATATACTTTTTTTTTTTGTAAATTTTTTTTTTTTTAGCCTCTTCTGTTCTCAGCTTCCTTCCAGCCGATATCCCTGCCATGTCCATATACCTCTTTGACCACCTTCTCTGCTGAATAGCATCTCTCAAAGTATTTCTGATTTTTCTTAGGTTTTTTCTCTTCCTCAACTTTCTTTCCTATTTCTCTTCTCATTCTTATCCATCGAACAAGAAACATCTTTTGTGCTACATGTGGACAATATTATGTTCCCTGGTAATCTGTATTTTGTTTTCAGATTTAAGAGACCTTAATTTTCTCTGGGGGTGGGGTTGATCTTAAAAGACTTTAAAACACTTTATTTTTTAAAACATGTTATTAATGTTAGATTTTTATGTTTTTAAGATTACATTCAGTGTCCATATTGTCAGAGGAGGTTTAATGAAAATGCAGCTGACAGACACATCAATTTCTGTAAGGAACAAGCAGCACGTATTACTAATAAGGGAAAATTGGCAGCTGATACCAAAGGGAAGCTTCCTACTCGAACACAGGTGAACTACAATATTTTTCTTGTAACTTGCAAATCAAGCTTGTTGAATAGTATGTTGTTCTTAAATGGAATTAGCTATTTTGTTCTGTACTTTTATTACTTGTGCTAAACTGAAATTAGGCACTAAACATGGAAGAGGTTTTTGCTTTCTTATGAGAGTTGCAGAGATCCATAGATCAGATGGCAGTAGATGCAAAGCCAAAGTCAGTTTCAAGCGTAATTCAGAGATTTGTGAAAATGGCATGTAGGGGTAGCAGCAGGAAGTAGATACACAGTGATTTTTAAAAAAGTTGAACTTCTGTTGTGCAAGTGTTCTGAATCCGATTCAAGACTGTTCCTTAAGGGGACAAACAAAGGTAGGTAACTACAGAACAGCTGTCAGAAATATTTTGGCTAATTAGAGACTTAGAGGAATTCAGGCCTATTAAGGTGAGAGGTACAGTAGTTACGATGAGAACAAATGAAGGATTAAAGCATATATGTTTTTTCCATTTAGTGGTAATGCTCTTTTTTTTTTATGGAAGCTGTGAAGAGTCAAATAGAAGCAGTTACTTAGTGATTCTTGCACTATATTCCAAATCAGTGCTGGGACTGGTTCAGAGCACACAGGTGAGAGGATCTGAAAGACAAAAATGATCCTGTCCTTAAGTATTCTTTTTAAAATTAACTAGTAATGAGGTGGTAATGTTAATCCCGTGAGTTCGCTATGGAAAATGATTAACAAAGCTGTAGAGAGGGGAAAATAAACGAAGACATACAGTTAAATGAAAAAAACAAAAACCAGTTAAATAATCTGTCTTACCTAGTATAATCTGTATGTATGAAAAAGCAGAGTAGCAGAAGCCATTCACATGATCCTGTACCAGAAACAGTTTACCTAAATAGGTAATCACAGTCATTTTCTCACAGTACCTGAGACAACTACCTGTCTTGTTATATAGATAGTTTGATTTAATTGCTCAAAATTTCTAGGTTGTATTTTGTTACAGTGCAAACCTGCTACAGTTAAGAAGATGCCTTCTGTAGGATCAATGCCACCATCATCATCACGCTTACCACAGCCAAGTGGTGTTAGCAAAACGGTTGTAGGTATGAAATGAATGTTACTAATTCTCCATTTCCTTTCTAAGTATTTGTTCTCAAATTATGTAGTAAAAGCAGTATAACTTTAATAGCTGGAAGGATTTCTACAGCATTGCCCAGTGATTTAAACTGTTGAAGTAAAAAAAATCGTAGGAGTTCAGTGTTACACAAGTGGATAAGATGGTGTCTATTTTTCATAATACGATTTTTTTAATCGATGTCTTTGTGACCTTTTTTTTTTTTTAAACTTAAATATATAATGGCTATATAATTTATTGTTGAAATTGATATAGTAGTTTGTAAAAATTCATTTAAAGTTGGAAGGGACACTGATGACCATATTTCCATCAAGACTCTTGAGCACGTAGGATTCTTTTCTGTTTTATATATTGGGTCAAATTAAGCTTTCTTCTGAATTAAACGTGCAAAATCATTGTGTGTAGTAATGTATAATTGTAGCTAATACTCTTCTCTCAATGGAGTTTTTTCTGTTGCTTAGTTTTGTAACTAATTTGTATGCTGAATATGATTGTGAATTGGTGAAAATACGTAGTCAAGCCATGTATATTATAACTATGCAAATACTGGTCTTATTCTGATTTCAGATATCATCAGGTATCAAACATGTTCTGTTTGTACATACTTGGACATTCCAGACTTCTTTCCTTTTGCTTTTTGAGGAAAGTAATTGAGACCCAATGTTTTTTATTGGAATAGAACATCATGTTTCCATTGGATATCTTCTGTAAATTTTCAGAAACCTCTTTGCTTTTTCCTGGTATCTTGAAACTTGTTCATATCTTGATATTTCTAAAGCTCTTGTTTTGAATTTACAATTTAAAACTAAATAATAATTGTATCTTTCCAGCAGCAAAATCTTACATTTTCTTTTATTTCCATGCTTACTTTCAACTGCAAGGTGCCTCTTCAAATAAAGCACTATCTTCCTCTGGATCCAGTGGGAGCAAAATTCAGACATTATCACCAGCTCACAAAAACTCATTGGGAACAGCGAGCCCACAAGCAGGGTAAGTTTCCATTTAGCGTTGTTGTTTATGCTTTATTTCATATTTTAGTTGTGCTAGTTCTAGAAGTCTCTGTGGTCTGTTTCACTTGCATTTTTTTTTTTTCCTGAGAGAAGTGTAGTGTTTTTGAATTTATCCTTTCTTTATAAACACAATTAATGTTTAAGGAACATTTAAGTAAGCAGAGATTTATTTTCTAATCTTAAAAGAACACCAAAAGAGAGCAAGTGATAAAAATAGATATAAAGTAGATTAAAAAGTTATAGAACATGCAGAAGTGGTTGAAGCTATAATTTTTTTCTTTGTAAAAGTGAAGAGACTTAAAAAAGGAGGAAACATGAAGCATGATTTCCTTCAATTTGTGGAAATTAAATAAAGAGGTCTCTGCCACAAGCCAGTTTTGACAGGATCTTCCCTCTTAGCGCAAAAGGGTGAATACTTTGCCTCTTCCCTTTCCTGTCTTAGAATACTCAAGAGGCAAGAAATGAGCTCAAATAAGGCAATGGAAACCAGTACTCTACAACAGCAACAAGAAGTGGTAGATGGTAGTTTACTGGAGTTCAGTGAAAGTGCTGGTGCAATCAAGGATATTAGTGATATTTCGCTGGCAGGGGCAGTCAGTACACACTGTCTCAAATAGATATATGGAAGGGATTGAAGAAAACTAGCAGAATTTTACAGAAGACTGAGGAGCACCAAGGAGTGCTGGGAGAAAACAAAAAATACAACAAAGCGATTGCAGTTTTAACATGGGTGATTGAAGGAGACTTATTCTTATAAATATGTGTATCAGATTGGTGAAGGTTGTATAAGGTGGAGAAAAACAACGGCTTAGCCTTGTGAGGAAGAAAAAGAACATTCTGAAAGAACTAATGGGGATGAACAGCTTTATTAATTACACATAACTAGTGATTTTTAGTTTATCTCTCTTAAGTCTTACAAGTTATGCACAAGCTCTGTCACACCTCCCTCATAACACTGTGTAGCATGAAGATGTAGTTTTGTCGCTCCATGTTCTGCCCACTCATACTAAGTCTTTCAGACACTTACTGGAGGTAAAGCCCATGAGGTTGTCAGAATTCTTTTTCTTTTTATTATTTCCCTCCCCTCTGCCCTCCAGTGTCTTTGGTCTACAGTTCAGCTTCACTACTGTTTGTAGGCATCTATACTTTGACTGTCATAAAGTCCCAGGCTCTGTTACTCACTGATTTTTATATCCCATTTTTCCATTTTCAGAAGTTGAATTGACACCTACTGATGAGTGGCAAACAAGTAGGTCTGCAAACCATAGTAAAAAATGCTGGGATAATTTGAAGGCATGTGTCTGACCCCAGTGGTGAATCCCAGCTGCCTGGAAAGGCTTTTTCCTGTTGATAGGGTTTCTAATTGCCGTCTGTATTGATTTGTGGGTGGGCACAGATTTGGTCTTCACTTCCTAACAAGGAAGCTATATTAATTTTACTAGTCAGTTGCTCGCTGAACTTACTACTTTGTATTCTGTAGTCTTCCATTTCCTCTTCTGAAGCTTGGAGGAAGAATTGCGACGTGACCAAGCCAAACAGCAGTTAATATGTGGAGAGATGTTTGCACAGGTTCTCTCTGTTCACACATGCTATTAACTGCAAATAGATGACTTCCAGTTGGCATAGCTCTCAGATAATTATCTCTGCTGAGAGGCAGTGAATGTTAGCTTGGCTTATAACATCACTTAATTGCCTACATGATTTTCCAGTGTATGGATGTGAGTGTTTCTGCCAGCAGTCCTTCTCACTTCTCTGTTCTGAAAAGCTTGTGTTCACTTCTTGTCTTTGCCAACCAGTCCTTATGATTTCTTACTGGCCATTACTAACTAGGCTTCTCACAAATGACTGTTAAATGTGTCTGTTTCTTAAGCATTCTACCTGAGACTGAGCAATTCTTCCTTTTGCTTTTGACTATGTTGCATTCACTTCTGAGAACAAGCTAGTCAGAATTTAAGTTGAAGGAAAGAGGTGTAGGAGCAGTTACAACATAGAAGTGTTAAATGCCTGATATTGGTCACTTGTGACAATTTTGACCTTAATAATCTCAGCCATAGTATTGGGTTATATAGGAAAAATACTTAGGGTTCTATTGAAATACCTACAAAATTACATCAGAGCAGGGACTGAGACACTAACAGTCAACATCCTAAGTGAGAATAGCTAATATTGTAGCGACACAGATTTTAAACATTAAAACATCTTATAGTTTAGGCTGTAGTGAATTTCAGCTAGAATTACTTTATAAATAGTTTATATTTTTATTTTATATTATTTTATTTTATAAAATAAAATAAAATCGATTTTAAAGTTTTATAAGAAAACCCTTTATTATGATGAAACGAGGTATTTCTTTCGCTATATTTACAATTTAACCAGTAAAATGACAAGCCATAGGATGAGATCTGGGATTCTGTTGTACCAAAGTCAGGCAGAGCCGATGATGTCATGTTCTTCCTTCTGAGTTGTTAGCGAACTGATTTACCAAGCACAGTGTTGCACATGTATTGTTTTAAGGCCAGTCTTTCAAACGGAATGTTAAGAGATCACAATTGATTTATTTATTTTCCTTGACAGATATTTAAGAGCATACACACTTTTTTGACCAGCCTAAGTTCCAGTTGTTGCTATAAGAAACAAGCTCCTGCAGTTTGCCCTAAGGCAAGCTGTGTTGTTTTGTTTGTTTGTTTGTTTTACATATTTTTGCCTATATTTTTTTTAACTCCAGGCTTGGTAGAGAGGTAGTGAGGCTTAATAGTAGGATTACAATTGTATTGTGCAATATCAAGGATTAATTATATGGATATTGGAAGGAAGAAATTGAATCAGACACTGCTACTTTCTGTAGAATCACGCTACCTGTTCTCTGTGGCGAATATGCAAAGTGGCAAGAAACAGCCATCTGATGGCTAATGCAACAGCCAGTGATTAAAATATACAAGCGTGCAGTTTCCCTCTTGCTCTTTAGGTGGCGTTGTTGAACTGCTGCGTGACACTTCTGACAGACACATGAAGCTGTTTCATGTGTTTGTGTTAAACATGAAGGCTAAAAATTAGCTGGTTCTCTAAGGTGTTCAGTTCTGTAAAGGAAAGATTCTAGAACTTCATTTCATATGAAGTGCAACTTCAATATTGCAGTAAAAATTTATATTTTATTTATTATTATTTTATTTTTTTATTTGCAAACAAATTTTATCAACTCCCTTATTTTAACTCATTTTTTGCTATACTATTTCTTTTTAATCTGAATTCTCCTTTTCTGTCCTCCAAGTGCAGGAGTACTGAGAGAGTACGCGACAGCATCATCAACATAATCTGGGTCAGTGTTAGTGAGGCTTACTTTGTACATGTAGATCAAGATGTGTCAACTGAGCTCTGCTGTAAGAACTTTCTTTTTCTGCCTGGACAGAGTAAGAGCATAGGAAGTTATAAGTTTTAATGGAAGTGTAGCATAAGGGCATCATTTCTGAGTTCTAGAGAAGCAAGTGAGAGGGCAACAGTAGAATGTGACTCTGAACTGTAGTCAGTATGAAAAACTTCATTCATTTCAACTTTTTGATGTTGAAGAATTGGGAAAAGTAAAACTAATTCTACAGAGATTGTAGTTAGTCTTGTATTTTGATAGTGAATCATGTTAAGATCCGAAGTTTGATACATATTTTGTAAGAGTACAGCACTACCTTACATTTCTTGAGGGGCAGGGCAGTTCTAGTACCCTGTCAGAAGTAATCAGATCTTCAGGAGAAAAAAAGGGGTGGGTTCTTCCTATCCTAAGGCTACACAAATGGGCTAACTCCACCCTTGCATGCAAACTGTTTTGCATAGCAGAACTTGACACTGCTGTTTGTGCCAGCCAGAGATCTGCATGTACAAATTGTCTATGTATGTTTCATTTATGAACAGTATGGTGGTGGTTTGTTGTTGTTGTTTTTGTTGTGGTTTTTTTTTTCTTACTGGGACTTGGATAGTTATGTGGTTTTCAGTATAGAAAATGAACCCTTAGAAATTACTTTGTTATTTTTATTTTATTTTGGGGATAAAACATACTATTTAATGTTAAGCTGATCAGCGTTATGCCTTTTGGGAGTCATGTCTATTAATGACACATCCAGTACTGTCTTACAGCTGAAATGAAATGTGAGTTGCACACTTAACCAGTATCAGTAAATTTTAGGTTACATACATGTTTGCCATACAGCATGTGTAGCATTTAAAGACTTTATATTTTTAAAATGGTTTGTTTCTTTCATTAAGACTATAACTGACATAGCTTTGTTCAATGAAATCAAGGTAAATAAGAAGTTGTCTTAGTGTTCTTTTCATTTCAGAACATTTTTATGATTGTGCTTTTTTTCTTTAGTACATGAAAGTGCTGTCAGCTTTGGGGTTTGGTTTTGTGTTTTGTTTGTTTGTGTGGGTTTTATTTGTTTGTTTATTTGTATTTAAGTGTGGAAGAATACTGTAGTTCTTTATTTGGCAGTATTGTGACTGTTTCTAGGTTATTGTCATCTGTATTCTACGCTGCAGGTACCTGGAGTTCACAGATTATGTTGACAAATTGTTAAAGGTTTAGAAAAGAGCTAAGAAAATCATGATAGGTTGGAGTATATGGCTTGCCACATGAAAACCATCAGTCTTCCTTCTCAGTCCTTGGGAAATATTTAAAGAGTATGTATTTGCTCAAACAGGAGTTGATTAAGCATTTCCTGAGTTAATTAGTTTGAATTATAACATTTGTTTGGGAGGCAGAGTGGGAAGAACAACTCTAGGGAAGCTTATATTATACCCTGCATTGTTTGGGACTAAATTGTCAAGACTAAAATCTCCGTGTTCCCTGCTGACTTTATAATGAATGAATATAATTTAGTATTGTTGAATTTTTCTTCCTTATGGAGAGATTTCCTTTGATGCTTCACAGATGTAATGTAGATTGCAAGGTTCACACCAGAAGCTTCCCAAAACCAAATTATGTTGCAAACATATGGGTTCTGTGCCTTTTAATATTAATTTATTGGAGAAGGAGTATGAAAAGTTGTATGATACGAGTGTTGGAGGTACACAAGAGCCTTTTTTTTTATATAAATGTTAAAAGCTATATTGAAAATAACACTCTTCCTTGACAGCAATTAGCTGTTTAGTAATTTTTCTTGCATTGTAGTTTATTAAGGCTATGTGACAAGAATCAGAAAGCTGCACAGTAATTTTAAGAAATTATTTCTCCCTTTGTGAGGTTGTGTTTTGTTGGTTTTGTTTGTTTGTTTTATCTTATGACATCCCTTGAGGGGTGGGAAGCTTACAGAAGAGCTAAGCTTCGCTTACCCAGCCATTTCAATCAATCTTGCTTGGTTTGTTTCTTTACAGTTCTTTAATTTCAGAAAGACCAATAAAAATACTCTGTGTCATCATTTCCCAGATAAGGCTTAAGTTACTAGGCTTTTTTGAGAATAAGAAGAAATTTCTGTTGCATTGTTAATGTAGACCTGGAGATATAATGGGCTTTTTTGTAGGTTTTACGGTATGGTTTTAGATGATAAAAATACAGAGCTTTGCTTGAAGACCTGATTTTTCTAATATACGTTGTAGTTTTTCAAAAACTAAAGTTATTCATATGATAATGTGTGGGAGGATGGTGGTTTGTTTTATTTTGATGGGTTTTTATTTAATTAATTTTTTAAAAATTTTATTTATAGTTTATTCTTTTGGGTTTGTAAATGTTATCCATAATAGTAAAAAAAAAATGTTGAATTATTGCCTGTATGTATAGTTCTATCTATTATGAAAGGGGTTTTTTTTAATATGAAAATGAAGTTGTCTTTCTTTCAGGCTTTCCTCTGTTCTTTTCTCATCTCCATAAAAGAAAATAAAATGGAAGGCATATTATTCTCTTTGGGCACAATGTTCAGCCTCTACAAACAAACATAAGTTAAAAAGGAAAAAAATTCCTCTTGCTAGTTCTGAAGTTAAGGGGGCTCATTTTTACATCTCTGTTAGTAACTTTCTTAAGGTATTAGAAAATGACTTGTAATTATGAGCCCCCTTTTCTAGTTGTGATAAGCTAAACCTTATAAAAGCTATTCCTAAAAGAAAAAAAGCCAAATGCAACTCTGTTGTCCAAATTGTGAGGATAACTGACATTAGTTTTTTGTTTTGTTTAAAAAACAAAAAAACAACTGGAAACCTAATCCAAATATAGGGCTATGAAATCCTCTCTTCTTTAAAGTACTCTTTTGTTTCCTGGACTATTGAACTCTAATTTGCACTTTTTTTAAGTTAATGGTTGTTCCTTGAGAATATAAGTATTTAATTTTTTTTTTTTTTTTTTTTTGCAATAGCTTAAATAGAAATCTAGCAATCTCCTTATGAGTACCCCTTTATATATTTTAGTAGTAAGATGGACAAGTTAGGCCCACCACTGCGAACTGGAAGAGATGTGCAAAGGTTTTATGACACTGACACAAAAACAGGCAGTACCATCAAAAGACCAAATGAGTTGTTGCCTATTAAGAAGTAAGTATTACAAATCAGCTTGGTTTATCTGTTTTGCAGAAATGTTACTCTAAAGCACTGGAGTAGTAAAAGTGTGACCTTGACAGACATCTACTGCCCAGTATGTCTTCAATATAGATGCTGTGGGAGAAGAGTATGTAATGTAATTAGTATAAGTATCTGTTTCATACTAGATACACAACTTCATAGGAGGACAGGAAAGGTGAAGGCTTTTCTCAGACTTGATTTCTTCTGTCACTGACTCATAATGGACTGAGTAATGAACGTCTATAGTTGTAAACCTGAGATAAAACTGAATTTGCATGATGTAAAGCTGAAGTAAGCATTTAAGTCTGATAGCTGCACAAATATCTGCCTTACAGACAAATATTTTATGACAATGTAATTTTGTTCTCTTAAAGTCAAATAGTTGTCTATCTATTACTTCTGTAAGATAACCAGTGTGGTCCAAGCAAGACAGGCTTTGTGATGAGAGGTAAACTCTTGCATTAAGTCAAACTTATCTCATAGAAAGACTTCCGAATATTCACTAAGTTTAAGATCTAAGTTGGGAAGAAAGGCCATTCCAATCTTTTAAAAAGGGAATAGACACTATATTGTTTTTAACCCTTTGATATAATTTGGAAGATGCCAAATTCAAATGGGCCGATTCTTTGTAAACAATACCTTAAACAATACTGCGAAAGAGAAATTAGTAATGATTTATGTGTCACATACATGGAATGTAATACTTTAAATAGTAGAAAAGTGTCCAAATCTTTTGATGGTGTTATAGTGTTGTAATGAAAACTGAAGTACCTTTGAGGCAGGGCCAGAATATTTGAACTTTGGTTTCTATTTGAAGAAGCAAAAGGAATGAAGGGGTGCGGGGGGAAGCTTTTCTTAGACAAACAGAAATGTTGTTGTTGTTCCTTTACATTCTTGGTTAGAGCTATAGATCCTGTGAACTCTCAAAAATTAGGTCAGTTTTTCATTTTATAATGCGTTACTAAGATGTTGAAAATTTGTCTTCATAAGTTGCTAAACTTGCGTACAATAACCCCTATCTCTGGAGCGATTTTGCTTCTCGAGAGAACTTCTTTAAGAGTAGAGGCACTTATTCTGCTCTTCATAACATCGTTATTGTTCTTAATGCACAAACCCAGTGGACATTTATATAAATCTGCCTTCTTTGCAGGAAGCTATTCAATAGGTTATGTGCCAACAGCACTGGACAGATGTGAATAGCTACTAGCCATTGTTCAATTCAGTGTGGTAGTGTGGATGGTTACAGTTCACAGCAAAGGATTTTGGACTTTGGCATCCATGCATGCTGTTAGTGATAAGGAACTTATTTATGATTTTGCACAGAACTATGAGCTGTTGGTGACAGTGACAGCTATCAAGAATATCTGAAAACACCCTGTCTAGGAAGGAAGCTTGATATTTCAGTATTTCATAGCAAAATCCAGCCACATTGTAAATGCATAAATAAAAAAGGCAAGCTTCTTTTACAAATTTCATTCAGTTTCTAGTTTTGCAAGTAGTGGTAATTCAACTAGACATATGACATGAGCTGTTTCAGGAAGGGAGGTCCCCTTCTATCCTCTTTCTTTTGAAACTGAGAATGGATAATAAACATCTTTAATGGTATGTCCAGATTTTAAGAGTTCAAGGTGGCTTTGGTACACAGCCTCATCTGCCATCAGGCTCCATTAATACTTCATGTGATACAACTTAGATTAGGGATTTAGATACCTTTGCAAAAACAAAACAGAAAATACAACCAAACAGATCAAACAACAGAACTGGAGAAATAAATAGAAGTGGCAGAGGTTGGGCAGATTGGAAGGGACAAAGCTCTGGTGACAAAAATGGAGATAATCAGGAATGTCTGACTTTGTTGGAAGACATCTGTATCTAGAGATCAGATTACAACTTAAGGATGCAATTTCAAGATTTCTCATCATGAAACCTCATGCTAATTATGTGTCTAGATCTGGGATGAATGAAGTTGTAAACAGTGGCAGCCTGCTACTTCTGTTGATTTACTCATCAAAATGGCAAAAATCATTGCAGTTAATTATAAGACTCATATTAAAGTTTCTAGTCTGAATATAAATTTGATTTTTTTTTTCTGTACATTTAGAAGATGAATTGGGAAAATAAAATCTATAGAGATTATGCAGAATACTATGTTTAAACATTTCAGAATTAAGATGTCCCATAAAACCTTTAATGAATTATGTTTATCTGTTCATGGGACTCTTCATCCCTCAATAAACAGTGTGGACAGTGCACTTTCAGTGTGGCTTTTGAATATTCTGCCCTCCCCTCCACCCACTTACGAATCATGGTTTAAGGACACTGTGATTTCTGGGAAACTTCTCTAGTGTACACCTAGCATTAGAGTATCAAGTGAATTTTCAGACTACCTAGTGAGATGAGGGTATGTTATACATATTTTAGAGAATGGAACAGCTGAAATACAGGAAAGAATAGTGGACAATTATTCGTGTTAATTTCTTTCGAATACCTAGGATTCCTAGCATTATGTTAAAAAAAAAAATTGCTAATTCAGCGTACACCTTGAAGAGGCTTCACTTAAAGAAATTAATGCTGTTAGTTTTGAGAAAGTAATATGTTGGTCCCAAGTTGAAAATCCAGAGACAACTGAGTCAGTAATACTTTTGAAAAACTTAAATTTAACTTGGAGTTGTCTGAATAGGAATTTGAAGCACAGTCATTCTTTGCATCATTGTCTGATCATCCCTGATCCATTATAAGTACCATTTCTGTGTCTACAGCTGAATTTTTCTTTATGTGCTTTCCTAGCTTCCGTAACAAGTAACAGTTGAGTATGTTTGTTCCACTATTGATCTAGTGAATTTTACTCAGTTGTAAAGAAAGGTTTCTCTTCCATGTAAAATGAGATGAGGGAAATGACACAGAGTATTTAGCATCTGTACTGTTGTGCATACTTGTAGCAATGTAATTTAGGTTACACTTAGAACTTTTATCCTGGCCCTCTGTAAATTCTGAAAGACTGACATAACTTTTAATAGTCTTCCATTCTGATAGAACTTACTACTTTTTTTTTTTTTTTTTTTTTTTAATTAATAAAACCATCATTAGACTCTCCTTGCTAAATACTGGCTGGTGTTCTGCTCAGTGAGCCAGAATCTTTGGTGGTTCCACTCTACCTGTTGCATGTAGAAACTATTTGTGTTAAACTTGAATACTTTAGATACGTATAATTTCATACAGAATCACAGAATGTTAGGGATTGGAAGAGATCTCAGAAGATCATCTAGTCCAATCCCCCTGCCAGAGCAGGAACACCCAGATGAAGTTACACAGGAATGTATCCAGGTGTGTTTTTAATGTCTCCAGAGAGGGAGACTCCACAGCCTCCCTGGGCAGCCTGTTCCAGTGTTCTGTCACCCTCACTGAGAAGAAGTTTCTTCTCAAATTTAAATGGAACCTCCTGTGTTCTAGTTTATACACATTGCACCTTGTCTTATCACTGGTTGTCACTGAGAAGAACTTGGCTCCATCATCATGTTTGGTTTTTTTTATAATGTCCATGAGCCAGTCCCATTTATGCATTGGTGTTCAAGAATGAGAACAGAAAAACTTGGTCATATACAAGAAATGACTTGTAGTCTGTCAAGGTAGACATTAGAACACACTAACTAACCAATAGTGCAGAATCTACCTGTATTTTGGTGTGATAGCAAGTGAAACGCTGTTCCATTTAGCTTGTCATTGTAAGACTGAAGTTATAGTTCAAATGCAAGTTCATGGCAAAGCTTTTCTGTGTGCTCTGGGTAGGAATTAAGTGATATTTTTATACAATTAATTGGTGTGTAGATTGATGAACTAATTTTTTAAATATCATTTGTAAATGTATATTATTTTTGTGTGTATATAATTCATCAGATATTTACTCTCTTTCAGAGGCACAACAAAAACACGGACATCAACCCCTCCTAGTGTGGCAAGAACCATGAGCACAAGTGCTCTAACAAGCAAAAGAAAAACTAGCAATTCAGACAGTTACTCAAGGTAGCATTTAACTTTGTGGATTTTATCAGCAATAATACTTTTATTAAAAGGGAGTGCTTATTATTAAAGAAATTGGGGAAAATATTGTTCTCTGCAGTTAATAGATAACTCATGATCAATCTTATTTGACATGTTTAAGATACTTAATATATTTTGCGTATTTAGCATCTAACGGAACACCTTTGTCATCAGCTTTCTCAGATGTGCACAAAAGGCTCTTAGAGATGTCGAAAACCTCTTAGGAGCTGTTGAAAAAATAAAGAAGTGTACTTCCAAATGGGAAGTGAGTGGTTCAGTTGAAATGACATTAAATTTGCATGCCAAGCACACAAATTTTCTGATGTCTGCACTTTAAAAGGGTAGGATAAAAATCATATTGCTGTTTTAGTCTTTCTTGTTTTAACAAACTAAGTTTTAAGTTTTCAAACACTCCAGTTAATCTAACTAGTGAATCAAATATTTGATGCTTCTCCTAAAATTTCAGCATTTTTTGTTTTCTTGAAACAAAGAGGGGTATCTGGAGATAAGTAGGGAAGTCTGGGTAGAGATATAAGGTATATAATAAGTAAATAAATAGAAAGTGTAAGTATGAAAATGTCAGTAACAATAGTCATTCACTTCAGAGATTAGAATAATCTTGCATCAAGTTATGCTAAGCTGTATTACAGAGAATGTTCTTTATCTTGGAATTTCCAGGTCTGATGGTAAAATGGGGTATGACAGTGGAGACCACTCAGTCAATGGAGGAAGTTCAAAAAGCAGTGAAGGAAATTCAGCTGTACATTTATCCAAGTTCTGCCATGAATGTGGAACAAGGTATCCAGTGGAATGGGCAAAATTTTGCTGTGAGTGTGGAATTCGAAGAATGGTTGTGTGAACATATTCTTAAACGCAAAAAGAAAAAGAGAAATCAGAAGCATCTGCTATGTACTGCTGCATGGAAAGCTAGAGCACTCCGTCCAGTTAGATTTCATGCTGCAAACATATTGAAACATCACATTGTAATTTTCTGAGTGCAATCTTCTGGTTACACAGTTATTTATAAACAAATATATATACTGTATATAAAAATAGCAAGTACCTAAAACTGTGCCATTCAAGGAAATACTCTTTAATCCCTGTTAGAAATATATAAAATTAAGGTAAAAATGTGTAAAGTAACTTAGGTAGCGGAAGTGGTTCAATGTAATTTTTCTTGTAAATCCTACTAGGTAAAGGATTATTTAAATCACCTATGTAGGATAATACTTACCCATGTGTAACTAGCCATGAAGAACTTGGGCTTCAAAAGTTTCTCTGTGAAAGCATTTCCTTAATATGTGACAGTAACTTAGATGCTGTGTTGTAAGTGAAAACAACATGAGCAACTCCTTATAAATTCCTAGTTAAAAGTGCAAAAAGTCTGGATCCTTTTAAACTCTTTAACAGTGGTATCCCAATTGGACTTTCTAGTAACATCCTAGGGTTTTATTTAAAGAATTGAAGTAGAAAAGCTACCTGAGAACTTTATTCACATGTAAGATGGAAAGCCACAAAAAAACCTGTTTCATGTTCTGTTTTCCAAAGAGAATGTTAATATTTGTATGTATTTATAAGGACAAATATGGTATCATCTTTTTACTAAGTTCCTTTTGTTCAGAAATACTTGTCGTCTTCCTCCTGTGCTCCACTACGATTAGCATCTACAACTTTTATGCTTTTTGTCTTCAAAGGTTTCCAAAGGTCCTGCTCCTTTTTTCTCCTCCCTCATTTCCTGAAGGAGAGGCAAAGTCTCTGCTTTTATCCTACCTAAATGTTGAACTCTTGTTTTGAAAACAGCTTTATTGATGTATCCAATACAAAAAAAAAAAAAAAGAGTCCCATTAAAATGTAGGTTATTAGAACAGTAGAACTTGATGTACATAGTGACTTTTGTATTCTTATTCCTGTGCAAATAGCACAGCTCATATGTGAGTGCATAATGGAGTAACTGTGCTCCACAGGTTTATGTGTTAATACCTTACATGTGTTTTTTTGCAATCTCGTTCATTCTTGGGCTCTAAATAGCAGTCTCTTAAAGTTAGGGACAGACTTTGTATTAATTTGTTGGGAAGAAGGGTCAGGCCCTGGAAGAAGTTGTTGTGGTTTATTTTATAAATTACACAGGATATTAAAACCATTCACAAAACAAATCACTTGTGTCTGAATGTAGCGATTTGTTTTGTGAAGTTTTGCTTTGAAGTGCTGGCACCATCTTATGCATGAAAAAACAATCTGAAAGAACTTTATTGTGCCTTTCCCACAATAAATATACTCGTTTTGTCAGAAATGGTTACTTTCAGGTCACAAACACCATTAGTATCAATTTATATAATTTCTTTCTAGCTTATACAAAAAATAATGTAGTGTTTCATTATAGCAGTATGATAATTGTTTGCATTTTCAAAACCTGTGATCACCATCAGTGGGGGCCAATTTTGAAGAAAGTGTAATTGAAGAAAAGCATCTCCAAAGCAGGTACCAGTCTTGGAGGGTGGAGAGATCTAAGAGACTTGATGTAGTCATGTTGCAGGCCACAAGCTATTGATGTTTTAGAATTAGTTCAATGATGTTGAATTGTCTGACGCTTTTTATACAAAGAGATTTTGAGAGATTATCCTTCATTCAGCATAGTCTTGTTTTATTATGTTTTGTGTAAGGTGGCTACTGAGCATGGAAGGATGGATGACTGGTAACAATAGTTAGAACTGACAAATCTTAGCCAAATTATCTTCTAGGTAGTTTAGGTTCTAGGATCCATATTTTGTCACATTCATATCTGTACTTGGAAAAGCTGGAATCCTGTGTCCTTTGCATAGATAAGCCTGCTTTAGAAAATTTGCCCTGGGCTTGGGTCATGGAGGTCTGCAGACTGAATTATTGCAAGCTGCATGTTCATCAGCAAAGATCCAAGTTCAGAATAGGTTTGAGTTAGTGAGGAATCAATTCCTTTGTCTGGGTCAATGAATTTCCAGTTCTTGTTTCTGCTGAAAAACGCAGCTTACCATTTAGTGAAAATGCTTTCTACAAAGAGAAAGTTTAGTAAGGAAATAAATACCTCCCAGGATTTCGAGGATTACCATAACTGTATAAAAAACAGTGACTGTTTCTCCTTTGAATTGTAGGTGGCAGGTTTCCTAGTTTTAAATCAATCCACATGCAGTTACCTTAGTTTCTGCTTTTTGAGCTGTTTGTGTAACTGTTTGCTTCCAATGCAGCACTTAGTAAATTACTTGAGTCACAAATTTACTTCATTTATAGTTCTTTGATTTATAGCAAGGACTAGACAAGGGATTAACCTGAACTAAAGAGTTTTTAAAAGATTTCCTGATCTTTCAATTTGCCATTACAAGAAGGTCTAGTGAAACATAAATGATTGTTGATAGTAACATTGGGTAATGTGTGTTTAAATCTACAATAACTATAAGCAGACAATGGAAATATAATTGTCTGGGCTGTTTACCACTGTATAGTGAGACTATCAGAGGCCTAATATGTTTCCATTTCATCAACTGGTTTTGTTACTGAGTGACTGGAGTCTCTGGTGTTACAGACCATAGACGGTATTACACAGGTTATCAGCACAGATCACTGTGATTCCATCTCAATTGCATGTTTGTTAGGAAATAGTAGATTTGTTTTAATAATGCTCCTGCAAAACTAAGTATGGGAAACAAATTTGCTATATTTAAATAAAAAATAAACTGTTATGGGAGATGGACTTTGAATTTTGAATCTTTAGGTACATTACATGTGTCAGGAAGTTCACAAATTTAATTTATAACAACCTAGGTCCAAACCCTCTTGCCCTAGCCCTCTCTCCTGTATACTGTATATGGATACATACACTGACAGTATTCCAAAATGTCTCAAGAATAAAAATATTTATAATTGTGAAGATAAAACTGCTAGATGATCTGTGCACCACTGATGCACTTCACTGATGAGTCTGAATTTACCCAGTGTCAAGCTCTGGATGCCCTGTTGACAGATGTTTAACTCAAAAGCCAAAATTCCTTAGATAGTGTGCATGAGCACACCTGTATTTTGTGAGAACTCGTAAGTTATACAAATGTAAAAAGTTGTTTCGGTAAAGCGAAGTTGATACAAAACAGAACTGGACGCTGCTGAAGGATTGTGAAACCTCAGACAGCAAACTACTAGTAGTTACTGTCCATTTAAAGTGAACTTTGTTGATGTTATTCTATTAATAATTCCTATACCAATGTCTGACCCTATTATAGACTTTTACTGTCTGCCACATCTTCCTAATGTGCTTACTTAGGTTCTTCCATTCAATTGAAAAAGAAAAAAAAAAAAAGTCAAAGGTAAAATTCCATATAAAGAAACAAGGAAAAGGCTGTTTTTGAGGTCTGGCCTGAGGATATTTGTATTTCCATTCTGCTTTTGTGAATATCTGTTATACAAGAGACATCTCTGTGCCAGAAAGGAGCACAGGATCATTGGAACTCTACTGATACAAGTGCAATGGAGTTATGAAAAATACCAGTTTCGCTAGTAGAAAAAACATAGCATAAGGCTTAATCTTTACATGATGTGTCATACACAGGTTTGTATTTATGCATGATACCCCAGGTAGTTTCACATCTGAAATCTCTAAATATACAGCAACTTTGGTATAATGCTACAGGGATAGTTATACCCCCAGTCCTACACACCGCTCCAGGGGAGTGGGCATGGGGAGGTGCTTTTCCACTGTTTCAGCTTGTACCTATGAAATGAACATTTAGGCAGAACTTTTCAAATTTGCCAAAGAGACTCCAGGAGTCACTGAGCTCCCGAGTGGGTGTGAGGGGCTCACCCCGCAGGGCTGAGGCAGAGGAGGTGGTGCAGGGGGAGCTCCCCATGGTGCTCCAGGCACCGAACCCCCCGCAACGCTTTCTCAGGCTCCTCCACAAGGTGGTAACTCCAAAATGTATTGTAAGAAATGACTCAGTCCTCAAGCGTCATGGGAGTTCTCTGTTGTCTGAGACTAGGTCTTAATTCACCATTGCAACTGAGAGGTAGCGCCTGAAGCGCCGTGTGCAAAACAAAGGGTTTTGTGATGCCTGGTTATGCAATCAGTGGAAGGAGGTACGGCTGCAGTAGTTTAAATGATAATAAATGAGGTCTGTAGCAGTGCACACTGGTGTAGGCCATGTAAATACTCTTGAGTATAAAATGAAATGGTATTGTCTATGTATTGCAAAGTTCTCAAGAAGTGCTAGTTTCCATCACATAGACTTCGTAAATGTGCAAAGAACAAACTTGTTACAAGAGGTTTTTTTTAATCTTGGATGACAAATGTGTGTTTTATAAAAGCACTTTTGGCATTTTTTATTCTTTTCAGTTTGACTAAGCTATGAATAATTATATGGATTGTATGACAGTAGAATTTTCATTTTTGGTGAAAGTGGTTTTGGTGACTGATGAAAATAGTTTTATTGCCTTTCACATAAAACTCACTCCAACTTGTGGTGGTTTTGTTGCTGATGTTTTTGGTTGTTTTTTTCAACTTGCTAAGTAAGATTTGAGTTACCTCATATTGTTGTTGGAAGAAATGATAGAAAAAATATTCTCTAGCTGTATTCAGCAGTTACTTGGTAGGTATTTTCTTCCCAATATTCACAATATAAGAGATTACTCTTGCTTACTAGTTCAGTGGGTTGTTTTGTTTTGATATATCGTTCTAGAATATACATTTCTGGAGGATCTTACTTAGCCTCATTCCATTTCATGTTGCCAGAAAATAGCTTGTTCAGATTTCCTCTAAATTAGTGTTTCTTCTTTACAAAAATAATCAATAGGGAAATCATATTTCTGCAATGTGAACATTAGCTTTTGAGTTAGCAAATCAAATATTCAGTCTGATATAACTGAATGTTGAACTTAAGTTCCAAATACTAGTGCATGGTTTACCATAGTTCTGTATTTGGATTTGGATTTCTGGCAGAAGCAGGAATGGATTTGGGTCTAATCTGTAAAGTGCTGAGTGTTCTATGGCTGTTACAATACCTACTTTATATGATTGCTCTAGCTCCTGGTTTCCATCCTTCATATGATATACTTAGTATGTATCTTCATAAGTTTATTTATTGATGTTCCATGTTTTTCAATGAAGTGTTTATTCATGTGTTTGAGGTGATTGATTTTGTCAGCACTGTGTTTATTATAGTTTGCCTTGCCCCTCACAACATTGAATATTTGTGTTTGTGACCATCCAGTATTTTTTTTTTGCAGAATTCCTGAGTTTGTTTGCATCTTATTTGGTATAATGTGTTTATTTTAAACTGTCAGTTCTATTTTAATACATGTAAATCACTACCCAATGCTAATTTGCCACTTGTTAACAATAAAGCAAACATGCCAATAAAACTTTGTGATTCACACATTTTTGGAGCCAAATGTGAAATTGTCTTAAACAAAATAGCATAAGTATAGGTAACATCATTTCAACTGTATGAATATTGTGATGTCTTTGCTCTCAGGTACACCAGCCCTGATGTGAGGATCATCCACTGTCCTCTCCTAGCGATCGGGAGAGAACCACTTGGTTATTCCTTTCAAAGGACAGGTCTTTTTGATTGATTTGTGAGATGACATTTGGACAACTCAGTCACCTTGAAAACTACTCTATACCAGATATTTAAATCAATGTGACCTGCTTATATAAAGTTAACTCTCTGTCTCTTCTTTTTCCCAACTATATAGTGACCTTAGTTTATACAGAGCCTATCACTGTCATACCTGTAGTAAACTATTGTGGTTTTTTTTTTCTTTTTAATAAGGCTGTAAGGTATAATATAAAATCTAAGCTTGATCTGGGCTTGTTCTCCTTCATGAGGTTAGAGCACTTGTGTTGATGAAATGATTAAGCAGGGAAAAAAATAAGTTATATTTTTCACTTATGTGAGCAGAAATTGTAATAAGGGTTTGGGTTCCTGATTTTTTTTTGCTAAGTACACATGAGTAGAGACCAATTCCTCTTTTCTTTCAGCTTTTTAGGGGAAGGGCCCTCCTACTGGGCTCTTCTGTTTACTTCACCACACCCTCTTCAGAGGAGGGCAGATAGATTTTCCCTTCATTCTGGATGGAATTCATTTATGTGCCAAGGGTCTGAGAAATCTGTTGTCACTGCTGAGATTCCGTGAGATTCCTCATGCTGGCATCCTTGTTCTTCTAGTTCATCATGAACTGTTCCAATCAGATAGCAGGAGAGAAAACAAACAACAAAAAGAACCCAACGAAAACCTCAGCAGCTGCTGAATGAAACCTGTCATAAAGCAAACATCTCTTTTTCTCAGCACAAAGCTGAAGAGATAGAACTGGAAAGAAACACATAACCAGCCAGGAAAGGTTTACTCCTGCATCTTCATCTAAGAACTACAGCTCTAAACATCTGTTTGGTGGTGTAAAGTAAGATCTGAGCATTCACTTCCAGTGGTCTTCTTTAATCTGGCTTCCTAAATACCAGAATTTCTTCGTTCTCGTTATCAACCACAGGGCACCTAACTAATTTTTACTGTCAGAAATGCACGTGATCTTGCTCACAGAAGTTAGTCACCCCTTTCTGCTTTCTCAGCAGCAACAGTACTAAAGTTAATTTTAATACTTTAAATACCTAAATTGTTTTCCCTTGACACCTTCCCATAAATTCCCTTTATTTCTAAATTATGGGTTTGACCTCCTTGTATTCCTTCTTTGCTGTGGCCAAATAAATACATATAGAAATGGAAGTGGCAGGGAGGTAGGCATGGTGGTGATACCCTGCAAGGTTTTCATCTCTTCGCCCATTCCTCAGAGCGGTTTATTGCTATCACATTTCTGATTTCAGGAGAGACCCAAGAAGGTTCTCAAAGGGAAGGAACAAATCACAGAACACAAGTCACTGCATTTAGCAGTTAGTCTTTGCATGCATGTGGTGACTCAGGAAATTTGGCAACACAAATCAGGCAGGATTTTTATTAAGAGATACAATGGGGGGGGGGCGGGAGGGGGATACAATTTCATAATCACTCGATTTGAATTTCTTGTCTGGATCTAACCTTGGTCTTTTTAGCAGGACAGGCCTGAAACTCCTTGATTTGCCTCAAGATTTAAGTAGTGGGCTGCTGCTTAAGTCATTTATGCTGACTGAACTTCCAGTTTTCTAATAGCTAATATTGCATTTGTTGTGTGCTTTTAATTCCCACTGATCTTTTCTTGATAAGTGATTATTAGCAAATAAACCTTGGCTTTAAACTGTTCCTGAGTTTCCAAACAAAAGCAACTGTTCTTCAGTCTCTGAGACGATTCCTCAATCTCCTGGGACTTTTTCTGTAGAAGGGATTTCCAGAGAAGCCCTTACAATAGCGGTTACATTCTCTGATCTGCAGTATGATATTGGGAAATCTGTTTCCTGTTACGTAAAAGAGTTATGGGTTGGGTTTGGGTTTGTTGTTTTGTTTTGTTTTCTGTGTTTGGAGTTGAAGTTGCAATCTCTTGCATCAAGAGCTAAAAAGAATATGCGAGAGTCTCAGTCACAGTTTTACAAAGATACTACTCCTACCTCAAGAAGTGTCTTTACCGTAAATAGATTATGTGTTGAAGGGAGTGTGTTCCAGGAAAGTGTAACGCTATGTTTGCTTTGCTCTCAACCTCTTCCCTCACCATTAGCAGTAGGGCATGCCAGGTTTCATGGATTCAGTACAGTGATCTTAGTCCAAGTCAAAGGAGATCTATGCAGTTCTTCGAAGCATGTCCCACCATTTTTCAGGTCTGAATACAAACAATTTTTCAGAGTAGTTCCACAGAAAATTTAGCACAGATACAACAATGTATGTTGCCTTATTCTGAACCAGGAAACAACAGGCTGACTTAACTAAAAACTTCCTGAAGTATTTAGTCCAAGGCAGATTCCTGGTATGGAAATACTTATCTAAACTGGTGAGGTTATGAGCAACTAAGAAATGGGTATTTTGTAATGGGAAGTCCCAAGCAGCTGGAGGTTACATTACCAGCTGTGCTTTTAATGACTAACTATGAAAAAAGGCTAAAAAAGTAGTAATGACAACCAAAAAGTCAGCAGCCCAATTCCATAGGAGACAAATATTTTATTACCAAAGGAGTTATAATATCAAAGTAAGAAACTGTAAAAGAGTTATAAACAACTATAAAAATACTTCTATTTATCCAAAATTAAATATGAACACTTTATTAGTTAAATGCCAATATATTATTCTCTGAAAATATTCACACATTTTATGTCATGTTTGTCTAACATGTTAAACGCGTTATGTAAAATAATTGCGTATAAGAAATCACAATCTGAAGGCAAGAAATTCTAGCTTCTCCTGCAGCGAACTCTGATAACCAAACCCACAAGGCTGGTGCTGCTTCCAGTCAGCTGAACAAACTTGCATTCAGGCATCTCCTTTCTCGCTTTCCGTAGGTCTCACTGTCTTGCCAGTAGATGTGTGCTACATCTCTCAGAAGTCAGTACCATTCTTAAGTTTTTCAAAAGTTAACATTTTCCCTGTTTTTCCAGACATTAATCAGTTTGCAGACCCATTAGATACCCATGCTGACGACATTATTGCATCAGCAGAACAGACCAAGATGTGCTGCTTGTTTGGTAAATTGTTCCTTTTGGTCCTTGATGTGTTTATATAGACATAAGGAAACCAGCTACTTTTCCATACTGTTTTCTTCACCTGCAGCTTCTAAGGAGGTTTTATAAATTGCAGTAGGTGTGTAAATAGATTGCTTTTGTATGACATTACAGCGTAGTTACTCAAAAGATCAGAAAATTCAAAGTCGTCTCCAGAGCACGAAGGTGGAACACAGCCTTCTGCAGAGTCCTTTGTTCCAAACACTGGTCTTTTATTTCCACTTCTTGGACTTCAGCAGCTTGGTTTAGCTGTTTCTGCTTATTCCATCTCCAGGAACAAGACATGGTAGCTTTCCATCAGAATTCTGGCATAAAGTGTTCAATATAAGCGAGCAGAGTTACTCGAAGAATGCACGTAGAATGCAAAGATACCAAGTAATGCCACTTTGGAAAAAAAAAAAAAAAAAAGGCAGGATTTGCCTGGAATCACCTGGAAATTATTTTTTCAAATTTATTCCAGCAGGATCGAAGGCTAGATGTATTTTCTTTCAGTTCGCAAAATTCTTGGTTACATTTCTTTTTGGACTGTTCACCTGTTTCTGTATCTTCTTTATTATGTGTATTTAGCTGTGTGCAAACCTGAAAAGAAGAGTTTGTATTGTTAATTGAGTGCTTAATTAATTAAGTGCTTATTCTTATCATATAGACATCTTTTAAAACAAACTGATTCCATTACATCTTAATAAATAATAGAGATACCTTACATGGTAATTAAGCCAGAAAGCTGGGCTACTCATGAAATGTGCCGTGGTGGAACACAGCCTGTGTCATTTTGATGCCCTCACTCTAAATACAGCCCTGACAGCCCCCTGCCCACGGAACTGGGAGAATGTGGCTTTAACACAGAGCAAATGTGGGTGGCCGAAACCAGTGTGTGCAACTGAGAACATGTACATCCTCTGTCAGTGGTTTAAAATTTATCCTCCATCATTTGAAGGACTGGAAAAGTAAAGTCAATTAAATCATGAGCCAAACCTCAAAAGATACGAATACATGTGTGGTACCTTGAGGCTGGTGGAACAGGACAGACCTGTTCCCAGAGGTTGGTGCTGTGGCCTGGTGTTCACGATCCCACTCGGAGACAAGATGACTGTAGTTCTTGTCCATATTCAATGACTGTTCATGGTTTTTACCAAATGACTTTAATTGGTCTTTAAATAAAACCAGGCATCCAGGAGGTTAGGCGTTGCAAGGGTGACACACTTTGAGTTCTATGACATAACTGGGACACTGTTCATGGTAAGGCAAACGTTGGATTCACCACAGGTGGCTAAGCAAAATACAGACACCAACATTACTGTGAAGATCTGGTCCTAGATTATCAGAGTTTCTCCATTTCAAGGGAAAAAATACTGAGTTAAATGCAGCCTTCAATCTAACTATGTAAGCTAGTCATAAAGAATTATAGCCTGTGGTGCCTGTGGGGAGGCTTTTTGATGTTGGTCAATATTTCTGTGTTCAATAAGTAACTGTGAGCCACACTTAAAAGAATGTTCTTCCTTTGTTATGGTAGTCTCTAGATCATTGCACTAGATTTGAGTGACATATCAAAGAGCAGATTTTGCCAATGACTACAAATGCAAATATTTTCATATTTAACTGTTCTTGTTGAGTTTGAGATATGGTAGTTAAAGATCAAGGATCAAAGGGCTTAAGGAAAAAAGAGGAACAACTAATTATTTGTTGAAACAAATTTAAGCATTGATGCTAGGATAGAATCCCAGTAGGAAGTAAAAGATATGGTTTTATACACTAGAGAAGTTCAAGGCCTTCTTTGCACAAGTGTGGTCTTTGTCTCTCACAGGAGAATGACTTAAAGTATCTCAGTATTGAAATAGAGTGTAATTTTTCATTATAGACTTCATAATCATTGACTTAGTCTTTGCAATGGGCTTAAAGTCTTATAACAAGACATAACGCTATGCAGAGCAAAATTCATCATGCATTTAATGTGTGCATGATAGTTGCACCTTTGAGAGGTAGATATAAATGTCTGCACTGAAAGGCCCTAAGGAATAACCCACCTACTTCCAATAAACTGTAGACCATCATTGCTACTCACCTTTTCTTTTTTATGTCTTTCACATTTGCACTGTAGAACCTGTAAAGTCCCACATGAGACTAGTGCTGCTTTCCATCTGAAGTCTTTGCTGATTTTTTGCTTATGAAAGAATCTGAGCATGTTGCATGCCATACTCTGTAGTGATTCTATTTCCTGTAAAGAGAGCAGGAAAAATATGTCCTGAAAAGTCTATGTGCCATTAATTCATTATAATGTTGGTTTGTTTTTAAGAAAAAGCTCCATCAGTTAACATTAGTTTATTTTGCTTTCATAGTGTCAATCTTTTCCAATAAACCACGACTAATCTGACCTACCTGCCATCTATTAAAAATGTTTAAAGTATCAGTTTGTAGTAGTAATAATAATAATAATGTATGGATGTTAAGGAGAAATTGTAGCCAAAACGAAATCGCCTGATGTAGTTAGGAGAACAGTGAATGATTTTTGGAGTCGGTCCTTTTATCAAGTTGTGACAAAATTTGCAGCAGCAGCTGAAAATTGTGCTTTCCATCATTTGAGATCTGCCCAAACTATTACTTCTAAAGCTTTCAGTTCTGAAGTGAAAAGCTTAGCTAATAGGTTTTCTGTTGAAAAATTAAAACAGATGTTGGGAAATACCTATGTTTACTTCTATTGGCAAAATCAAATAAGTTTTCCGTACTATTTTGGGTAATATAAAATAATCTTTATAGTAGGGAAAAATAAAGCACTTAAGCACTTAGATATGGAATTGCTTAATATTTTAATTTTTAAAATATCAACTCATTTGACAAATTGTATGATTCCAAATTCAAAATAGGAACAACCCTGAATATCATGATTTGACTATTAAAAGACAATTTTATTCTCTATCACAATAGATTGGACTGTACGAAGAACCCATTTGAGTTTGTTTTCTCTAAAGTAAATATTGACAAGTTAGATTTTACCTGAGTATCATTGCAGAAAAACATTTTGCTATTTTCATGTTTTTTATTCTTGCAGCACCTGTCACGATACTCTGCAGACATATTTACCTGTAAAATATAAAATGTTTAATCATGGAAGTACTTTTAATCAAGTGAGCCAAGTTTCTCACTAACAGCTGATTATGTCAACAATAAATTGTTCTGTAGGATCTCCTGAGGTATAGCAGGGTTGGTGTAAAATTCTGAGCTCCCACAGAATCATTTTGGATGGAAAGGACATTTAAGATCATTGAGCCCAACACTGCCAAGTCCACTACTAAACTATGTCCCTAAGCACCATGTCTACACATCTTTCAAATACCTCCAGGGATGGTGACTCAACCACTTCCCTGGGCTTGTTCCAATGCTTGACAACCCTTTCTGGGAAGACATTTTTCCCAATATCCAGTCTAAACCTCCCCTGGGACAACTCGAGGCCATTTCCTCTCATCCTATTGCTTGTTACTTGGGAGAAGAGACCAACACCCTCCGTGCTACAACCTCCTTTCAGGTAGTTGCAGACAGCGATAAGGTCTCCTTGGCCTCCTCTCCTCCAAGCTCAACAGCCCCAGTTCCCTCAGTGGCTCCTCATAAGACTTGCACTCCAGACCCTTCACCATGTTTGTTGCTCCTTTTTGGACACACTCCAGCACCTGAATGTCCCGATATGATTTCTAAAGGTATTCACAGGATCACACAGAATCACAGAATGGTTGAGGTTGAAAGGGACCTCTGGAGGTCATCTGGTCTAAACCTCTGCTCAGTCAAGCAGGGCCAGTTCAGATGGCTTTTAAATATCTCCAAGGATGGACACTCCACGACGTCACTGGTCAACCCGTGTCAGTGCTCAGTCATCCTCACAGTGAAAAACTGTTTCCTGATGTTCAGAGGGAAACTCTTGTGTTTCAGTTTGTGCCCATTGCCTCCAGTCCTGTCACCGGGCACCACTGAGGAGATCCTGGCTCTGCCCTCTTTGTACCCTCCCTTCAGGTATTTATAGACATCAATGAGATTCCCCTGAGACTTTTCTTCTTCATGCTGAACAGTCTCAGCTCTCTCAGTCTTCCTTGCTTGGATGGATGCTCCAGGGCCTTTATCATCTTTGTGGCCCTTGGTTGGACTCTCTCCAACAGCTCATAATTCTCTTGTACTGGGGAGCCCAGAACTGGACATAAATCTTTTCATTTTAAATCTCCGTATTCTATCAAATTACTTGGTTCTTTGACATTTTAAAACATACAAGAATATTTAAATCTTACATAGATATCAAATACCATATTTGCCAACATTTGTCTCAATAAATGCATGCCCCACTCATCTAAACAGATTGTAGCTTTCACTTTTCATATGCACTAACAGAAGATGTCCTAAGCAACACATCTTGCTCCCTTTGTGTGACCATAATCTTTTACCCATTGTTATTCAATTTTTTTTCCTTCTACTTTCATGCTTATCATTAAGACGACAACTGAACCCAACTCAACGAAATTCCTTCCATTTCTTCTTCAGCCTGTATCCAGATAACCTAATACAACCATAAGGGCTTTAAAAAAGGCAGCTCTTGACGATACTATATTAGCTCTGCTCACTTAGAGATGCATGTGAACACATCAGACAATGTAATTCTAAGTTTTTTCTGCTTGTACCATAAGAGAATAAAGCTTTGCTGCAGTCACACAGCACCAAGACTTATAAATAAATAAATAATTAGTCACCCTAAAACCCGTATATCTGTGGCTTAATTTGCTAACTCCTAAGGGATTTACCCATTCTCACTGACTTTCTCAGTTCATCATTAGTATAACGTACAGTAACAATTTCTGAAGACAGTTTATTGGCTGTGACTAAGAGAAGTCCCAGCTTCAGAAAAGGCATTAGTGAAAATCAAATTAACTTAGGGAGGTCTAGTATATAACCCACTAGTCATCTCCATAACTGCCTCCAAATATCAGGATGAAGAACTGAAAGTTATTACTTTGGCTCTGTAATTGGAGAAAAGTTCCTAGTGGACAGTTGATATTATCCAAATGGCATTGTCCGTAGTATTTGGTGTTAAGTTATAGTGACAAGAACATACACTATTTTTACAAAGAGCATAAATTAATCTCTCTGAAACTGGGAAAAATAAAGACAGGAAAATGAAGAAAATTGCAGAGTAGTTGCTTGTGTATACCTTTTCTAGGAAGGAAGAGCTTCAGAGTTCAATAGATTCCCATTAGTTTCACAAAGATTAGTTGATTAAGGTTTGCTTATTTATTTATTTATTTATTTAGGTAATAGTTTTAGTTCTCATACAGTCTCCTAAGAGACTCTATCAGTGATAATATTTATTACAACAAAAAAAAAAAAAAGATAAAGACTTTTCAAATGCATCTGGATGATTGGCATTGCTCTGCTGAAATCCTTGATGGCACCCTGGGGCACCAAGAGCATCAAGCTGCAGCCTGCAGTCAGGGAGAGGAGAAGCATTGCCACCTCCGGCCCAGGACACCCATCAGGCTTCCCTGATCCTGCAGCTCCAGCAGAGCTGGGATGTGCCTCGTGGCTTCCCACCACAGGAAGATGGCAGCATCTGCTGCCCAGAGGCAGCTACTCCTGAAATTGCAGGTGGTGAAACACTGGCACAGGTTGCCCAGAGAGGTGGTAGATGCCCCAACCCTGGAGACATTCAAGGCCAAGCTGGATGGGGCTCTGAGCAACCTGATCTAGTTGAAGATGTCCATGGTCATTGCAGAGGGGTTGGACTAGATGGCCTCTGAAAGTCCCTTCCAGACCAAACTATTCTATGATTCATACTGTTTTCTCTTATAGGTCAGCTATCTTATAATACCTGTTCACCAACAGGTTTTGTTTTGTTTTGTTTTGTTCTCTAGGAAACACTTGTCTTTGTCAGAAATAAGATGACAAACTAAAGGGGCTGCTTCTCCATTCTAATATGGCCACTAATATTTTCTCCAGCTTTGGTGCCTTGTTCAGAATAAGGTTGTTTATCTATGGATAAGTGCCTTTCTCACTTCACGATCTCAAGAAACAACATGATCAGAATGTTTTTGAAGATCAAATGATCATTTCCTGACCATAAAGTATTTCTTTTCCAGATGAGGGCTGATGTGTCTTGGTAGGGAAAAGCTGTAAAACACAGGCATAATGCTCTGAAGGATGGTGGTGGATTGTAAGTGTGAAGAAATGCAATGGCTCCTGATTTCACCTTTGGAAAAGCACTGTATATCACTCGTATTTCATGCAAATAGGTCTTGATTTAAGACTGCAACAGAATGGTGAGCTCTTGTTCAGTGACAAATGGTAACAAAAATCCCGTTTTCATAGAAATGCCTCTGGTAGCCCAATTTTAGAAAGCACCCTCTGCCATGGAAGTGTTCTTGGCAGATGAATTTAATTGTTAATAATTCATGCTGAAGAGTTGGAAGGTAGGTTTTGAGCATGGATTTGTAAACTGTTAAGACACTTTTTTGCAAAGCTGTAATAAATCTGGATGATAAAGCCATAATGGAGGAGATTTACAACAGTCAAAGTTACGTTTTTCTACACTGACATCTAGAAAAGTTGATTCTGTGTGGGCTAAACAAGATAAATTAACAAGTAAAACACAAAAACGCTTTTGTTGTACGAATTTTGTGCCTCTGCATTTATATTCAATGGACAACACAAAACTTTGGTCAAGAAGTTTACAATCGGTTGAAAAAATTACAGGTTGTATAATGCTTTCTTCTCTTGATAAGAAGATGTAACAGAAGTAGTCATTAAACTACTTCAGGAAAGAGTACTCTTTAATGTAATATTATACTATTTAGAGCCTAATGGTTCATGTGTCTAACTGCATGGTGTGCAGGCAAAAATATCTGTATCACAGTATTCGTACACGCAAATAGGCAGCATCCATAGATTTCAGCGATTTTAAAGAAACTGAATTGTTGCAAGCCCTCAAATAAAGCCACCATTCCAGGATAATGTCTGATTTTATATTGGTCTTTTATTGTGTGTTAACATTAGAGCTTTTTTTTTTTTTTAATTACTCTTTCCTATAATCTAAAAATAATCAACATTTTCTGAAAGCCCAAGAGCTATTACCTACCAGCTCATTGATGTCGTAGCTTAGTATATTCTCATACTTCACACGGATTTCAGTTGTTTTATTTCCCATTGCACAACTAGATGAATTCACTGGAGACAGAACAAGGAGCAGTGGCAAAACCCAAAAGATAGATCTAAAAAAAGCTGGATTACAAGAAGAGCGGTTAAGTACATATTAAATGCCATAGAGTGTTAACCAATATATTCTGTAATGTGTTTACATATTTTAAAAGGGATCTTTATACAACCAAATGACTTGTGCCTTGAGGGAAGGATTCAGATCCAGATTAAGACACTATTTGGGTGTCTAAACTCCCTCATACTCAAGGATGATTTAGCCAGCATGGTTAATAGCCTACAGCTATTGAGCTGACCAGGCACTTGGTGTCTACTTGGGCTGAATTCATCTCCAGGCTTCACTGCAAGCACTGACGAGGTCTCTCCATTGACCATAATTGGTTCATAATCATCTAATACACATGTAGACAATTAAGTGTCTTAGTCAGGTATCTGTAGACATTGAAGTGTCTTAATCTGCAGCTGAATCCCATCCTAATTACCAACTTTCCTTATGACAGAAAAAAATCTACAAATGCCCATGAACACATCTTTACATCAAAAGTGTCTTTAAACATATTTTTGGGCTGACCAAATAGACAAATCCATACCAGTGGCCATAACATCAGTTAAGGTGGTAATACACCCTCTCTGCAAGATTTCAGCAAGGTTCCCAGACTAGTATGAGCTGTTTCTACCCATCTGTGTTACTCAGTAAGAACAACAACTGAATACAGAGTAACTGGGGTTGCAGCAGGAAGGGCAGAAGGGATGCCCTGACCCCAGCTGCTATTTTCCATCTTTTCCATTGAAGATGAGAGCATTGGTTATAGCCAATCCAACACTTGGACATGGGTGTCTCTGGACTTGGAATCACTAGTAAATCCCAGCTGCAGAGAGAAATCTCGAATAACTTAAGAAGAAAGCCATGGAACTTGACCATAATCTTTACTAAGCCACCCAACCTCCATGATACAAGAACTGCTGTCACACACATCTGCCCTTCATAGAAACACAGTCCCTCACAGCCCATCCCAGCTGAATTCCACCATACACTGCTGCTCCAAAGCAAAATGCAAAACACTTTTCCTGACTATTAAAGCCTTTCTTTCTGATAGATGACTTGTGAACACACCGTTATGTACACCTCTGTCCTAGAAACAGGACTGGATTTTTTTTACCTGTACAAGATGAATTCCAAAGTTCTCCCTGTGGCAAGCTGCCTGATAAACTATAATGGGAAATCTGATGGCCCGGAAACCAAATTTTCTAACCTTTTCTTATACTAATCAACATATTAAATCTAGCCTAGAGAGCTACATGGATCTTAAATGTACATGTAATAAATATAAAAACTAGCTACGATTTTCAAGCTTCAAATGGATATCTGAACTCCACAGCGCTTTACTTTTGTAGGCCTCTATGCTAACTATATCTATGCCAAGTGAATTATCAATTTGTAGGACTGAGATTTAATATTTTAAAAGAAGTGTACAAAAAATGCAAGAACTCAATTACAACACATTTTTCTAGTATACCATTGCACCTCTTGGTTCCAGTGGGAAAAAAAAAAACAAACAAACAAACAGAAAAATAACTGCAATGCTTGTTTCCAAGTAACAGTGATACAAGTAACTTGTATATGCTGCTTCAAAATTATGCTTCAAAAGACACAAATAATGATCTTCTACATTCAAAACAATCTGACAAATTCCATCACTTAAAACTTGGCCTTCCAGCAACAAGTGGAGATAATAGGTGAAAACTGCAAAGTCACTTCTTTTATTTTTATGTTCTCTGTATTATACAGATTATTAATATTTTTTTATATGAGGAAATTACAGAAACAAAGCAGATAATTCTGAAAGAGATGTTGTATGCTCATGACCCATTGCAGGATCATGATGAAACCTGTGCAGATGTTCCTAAATGAGTCCTTTGGAACACATTAGACGAGTGTCACAAAAAGAGGCCCTGGAGCTTTTGACTGAAAATTGAAAGGAATTTTCTTAAAGTTGGGTGACTTCAAAAGAAGTGGAATTGTCTACGCTAAATATGATCAGCGCTTCAAAAGAATGGGAGTGTGTATTACTGGTAATACTCCATCCTTTTGGTAAACTCCCAAAAACCTCGTAAGTCATATCTGGAAAGCCCCAAAAATATCTCCCACAAAAGCCAGGAAGAGGTAGTATTCCACTATTTCCAAATACAAAGAAGCCTCTCTTGTTTTTCTAGTTAAAAAACCCCTCTTGTGCACTCAGCCTGCAAGTGGCACTCCAGGCGTGCCCTTGCCTGAGGCGGGTTCCCGGCCGGACCCCGGGGGTTCCCTGCAGCAGCCGGCTGCCTGCGGGAACCCCCGCCTCCCCCAAATCACTGCATCTCCGCGGACGGCACCCCCTGCCCCGGCCCCCCAGCCCGTCTCCGCAGCCCGCAATCCCCGAGGGGAGCAGCTAATAGCAGGAGTTTCCCGCTCTGCAAAGGTGCGGCCAGGCGCTCCGCGGGTCACTCCTGCCGCCCTCCGGCTGGGCCGGCCCGCGGGCGAAGCATCCCCGGAGCTGCTCCAGGGCGCGTCCTGAGGGGCGACAGGTGCCCGCGGTGCAACGCGGAGCAGCGCGGAGCAATGCAGAGCAATGCTTCCCCGCAGCTCCCCTGCCTCGCACCGCCCCGCTGTCCCCGACACTCCCGGGCCCTGGTTCCCGGCAGCGGGAGGGATGGGAATCGGGCGCTTTTGCTTTCATTCTAAGGGCAAAAGGAAAAAAAAAGCAAAACTGGGAATTTCCCCGACCGTCACTGCGGGTTTAAAAGGGCACCGGGCGGCACCTCGCCGCCACAGCAGAAGAAGCGGCGGGGCCGGGAGCGCGGAGACAGCGGAGCCGGTGAGGAACCAGCGCGGCTGGGAGTGCGAAGGGTTGCGGCGGAGCGGAGCCCAGCCTAGCCCGGGCGCAGGTGGAGCGGGGCGTCCTGCGGAGCGGAGCGGCGCGGTGCGCAGTGCGTGCTCCTTACCATGGAACATGGTCCGCGGGGGGGGTTGGCAGGGAGCTGCGCCGGCGGCTGCGCGGTCATGTTGGCGGCGCCCTCTCGCCCATGGTGTCCGCAGCCCGCGGAGTGCCGCGCAGGGGGACGAGAGGAGCTGGGGCGGCCGGGCGAGATTCAGCAGCACCCCGCCGCCCTCCTGCCCTGGGGGGCCGCGGCGCTGTCAGAGGCGGTTGCGGGACGGCAGGGCTTGGCTTTTCCCATGGGGCTTCCGCCGCCGGCAGGTAGTTTCACTTTCTGCTCCGCCGACGGCCGCGGTGCTCCGCGCAGCGGCGCCGGGCTCCGCGGCCTCAGCGGGGCGAAGCGAGCGCGGCCGGCCGGCCGGGCGCCAGGGGAGGAGGCATCCCCGCTCCGCCGCGGGGGAGGTTCGGCGGGCGTCCCGGGCTTAGCGGAGAAGACCGGCGGCGGGCAACGGCTGGGACCGGGGCGCACTCGGAGAAGGGCGATAGCGGCGAGCGCCGTCGGGATCCCCGCGAGCGGCCCGGAGCGGCTGTGGCGGGGCCGTGCTGTGCCGGCGGGGGTTACATAGAGCCCCGGCTACCCGCCCAGTACCGTGTGCGCGGCCAGGGAGGGAAGGATGGACCTTGGCAGCGCGCGTGGAAAGAGCCGCTCATCCGCGGGGAAAAAATCCTTAAAAAAAAATTTTAAAAGGGTGGAATTAAAAAAAAAAAAAAAAGACACACGTGTTCTGGAGTCGCTCTTTTGGAGGAAACAGACTTGGTTTGTGAGCTGCTCCGCAGTGCCCTATCGCTTGCTCAGTTGTTCCTGAGTGAGTCGCGGGAGGCGGGACTGCCAAGAGGGCTCCCTTTCTGGTCGAGGGTTACCCCAGGATGCTGGCACCAGATCAAAAGAGCAAGGTGGATAGCTTACTGAAGACCTCGCCCATCCACCCCTGTCCCCAGTAGCTCATCTTGAGAAATCTGAGAGGGCTAACAAGAGAAGGTGGATGGCTCAGGAAGGCGTTTAAGTGTAAAGGAAGTTCAAGTTCTAAAAGACATAACTGTAGCCAGATTTTTTTCTTTTTTTTTTCTTTTTTTTTTTTTTTTGTAAATTGAGAATGCGAAAGTTTATGCTTTGGTGAAAAGGCTTGGAATAAAAGAAGGTATGAAATGTCTTTGTAGCAGCCCCTTGACATCCCCTCCTGCCCAATGTACTTTTTGAATGATGAGTTCTACATCACTTTTTCTGCTCTGCAGCAGCACAGAGAGCTGATTTCCTAGCCCCTCTCCCTTCTTGTAAGGGATGGATACTGGGGTGTGAATATCAAGAAGCAAATATACAGACTTGGCAAAGGAGTAAACTGCTCAGGATGTTTTCCTCCTGTTCTCTCATCCTGGAATTGTGCCACTTCATTCACATGGGAGGAGGTACTTAGTCCTCTTTACTTGTCTCTGGACTACACTGTGCTTTGGATTGGATACATATATCTCTTGAGTTTTTCTTTGGAAAAAAATTGAATCAATCCTCTTCAGAACTAATCCGATAAGATCCAAGAGTTAGAGTGTTTTCCACCCCTTCAGCTTTGAGAAGGTTGACTTTTCTAACAATTTCACATCACTACCATACTGTTTCGGCAAGGGACAGTGATCAATATCAACATAGCTTTATACAAAGAGCGGGCACCTGCCTTTGCTTGTTCCCTTAATGTGTGCTGGGCTGGATGTGAGGGATGGCTCAGATCTTGAATCTGGACAAGGATTTTGCCCCACTAATAGCTACATCATCTGGTTCTTAAATGTTTCTTAAGCTGTCACTCTTATTTTCATATGTTGCCTTCTCTTCACTTTTCCTCCAAACATCGTCTGAAAACATCCCTCTGTGAACATTTGAATTTTCTGGTGTGGGCAGGTCAGCGAACGCCATGGAACTCTTCTTTTTTAGGGAAAGAGTACCTGGTGTAATGCAAGCAAATTTATGACCAGCTGTTTCTAGTGTATGACACTTAGAAACTAGCACTTTTAAAACTCGGAGGCTTAGAAAAAGCTGCATTATAAATCGCCAGTCATGCAAAAACATATCCACAAGATCAGTTTTCCTTCTAGGCAAGTACTGATTCTGATTTCTTGTGATAATATACGTGTGCTCACAAAATCAGGTATTTTATACAGATGCTAGTAAGTTGTCAGGGTCTAAAGTATAAGGCAAGATGCCTCTAGCTGCTTTGATTATGGTAGATTTCTGTCTGTCTGAACCATCATAAAGACAGATTATCGTTTCAATTTCAGTTTTAAAAAACAGTAGGATTCATGGCAGAAGTCAGGGTAGTAGCTTTACTCATTAATGGGAATGTGATTCTGAAAGGTGATGCTTGAGTTTCAGTAGTTTTGCTCTTTTCTTTGGTAGTGGCAGTGTCTTGTCGGCTGTTTTTAAGAAGAGGAAGAGTCTGTCTGTTGAATGTATGTGGAACTTTTGCTTTAGTCAAAGCGACAAATAGGTGCTGTGATCTGTACATTCGCCCTAATCATGTATTTAGATCTCAATCAATTCGTGTTATGTGACCTAACCTTGGACCGTGGCATACACGTACAATATAGATGTTATTTAATGTATTCATGTGTGGAGGGTGTTTAAATATGCAAGGTTTGACAGTAACTTTTATATTTTGAATCATTAGATGCACTTCGTTTTTAAAGTATGTCCTTTAGTGATTTAGTAATGATTTTTTTCTGAAAAGATTACCTGCAGAAAGTTCAAGTGCAAGTCTTCAGAGGACTATGTTCAGCAGACACAATTGCCTATTTTTTAAAGAAAGAACAGAAACCAACCAGTTGAAATTTTAAAATAAATAATTTAAGACTGATTCTATTAATATCACCTTAATAACCCATTTTAATCAAGAACTGATGAAAGGAGTCTTGAAGGTATAAATGTTTAGTCTGAGACTTAGCTAATCTAAAGGACTGATACCGGTTTGCCCATTTTGAGAAATGCAGTTGGTGCCGAGCTGTAAATAGCGAGCAATCCCTCTGGAGTTGAATTAAGCCGTGGTTTGACTGTGGCTGTGGGTAAAAGCTTCACGGAAGGAACAAAACTGAAACATTTCTGTAGAATTTCTCAGGTGTTAAGTGTCCCACTTCTTTTTAATACCTTGACAATTTATAGGGCTGTCTCTTTTAACAAGAGATATGTTAGCTTTACTATGTAAATAATTTGAGTAGGTAAAATTAAAAACAAGCAGCTTCTCGAAAGATGTAGTCTAATGCTGGTCATTAGTGCAAATGATTTTTAAAACTGTAAAAGAAGGTATTGCAAATTGCATAGCTAACAGCTGAAAAGCACCAGTAATTTTATCTGTTCATGGATGAATATATTCAATGATCCCGTTCAGCACATTTTCCGAGGACAGTTTATCTAAATGAGTTCAAATTTAAAGATCCATTGTCTCCTGACTTCATCAAATTTATTCTTAGAAAAGTAGCTATTTTGGCATTACATATTAATCTCTACCGGGATACTAGTATTCCTGGGTAGCTATTTGATCGCAAAGCACATGATTTCTTGTTAAGATTCAGTTCTCAAAAGACTAAGTACTTCTGGGAATGTTGCTGTCTTTCTGCAGCTGTTACTTGTCAGCTTGAAAAGACATTTTGCTCATGACTTTAGATTTTACCGTCAGCTGCTTGCAAATATACAGTACCAGTAGTAAATGATCGTATTATTGGATAAAATTAGTTGAAAAGTTATAAATTTTTTGTTTTATTTTTGGAGTAAAATGTATGTGTTGCAGTCATCACAAACTGATGGAACTCATGAAAGTGTGGCCACTGTTATTAATGTTGTTATTTTTAAGAATAAATGTGTTGGGTACTTATATTATTCTCATCTAACTATGGAGGATGGGGAGAAGGAGAAACATATTCCCTCCTACCCACCCTCCAAAAAAATCCAAAACCATAAGAGGATCCCCGTTTAACTGGGATTTGGAGTTAAGTTTATTGTGCACCCAAAACTCGATACTCAGGTCTGGGAAGTTCTAATCTTCTGTTGAATCTAAGCAAGGCCAAAAGATCTAATTTTGTCATTGCACCAGACCACCCGTTTTGTTGAATTACTGCTGCTACTTTTTCAGCGCACATCATTTGCTCTGTCATTGGGGTGTGTGCTGAAAAAAACATGAACAGGCTGATGAAGTGGTTTTTAATGCAGAATTACAGAATTATATCGTACATTCACTCAAATGTTAAGTATATATCTCTTTTGTGTGTGTGTGTGAGAGAGAGAGAATTCAAGCTAATTTTCCCAACTGAGGTTCAGAAAGAAAAAAGATGGTTTTGGAAAACTATTAAGATAAGAACTGTAGAAGCGTGGGAAGCTCACAGGAAATTTTTGTTGTCAAGCTGTGGAAAAGCTTATTCCTTTAATAGAAAGTGGTAATTCTTTTACCTTCCTGTCTTGTAGTACAGGAAGATGCCAATAAAGATTTTATCACAGTAACATGCCCCATAAAGGGATTTTGATAAACCACCCCTGGGAAGGGAGAGTTTCCTAAGAGCAGCACTACCCCTGTTGAGGAGATGGTGTAAGGCAGTAGTAGTGGGAATCAGGATCCTCACTCCTGGCTGCCAGGAGCGCTGCCTACATTCTCAGCCATCCATCCATCCCAGAGCTTGGTCTCCAAGTCTGGCTTTGCCCGTGCTGGTCTGACAGTATGAGGAGGCTGGTACCTCTTCGGGCTTCCAGCCTGCAGGTTATGATGCTCAACCCAAGGAGCAAGAAACATTCCCCTGCCAGCACCTTCTGGGCTCTCACTGCCCCTCCTGTTACAGCTCTTCTTGAAGTTGAATTATTGTATTTTAGGGTTGATTGCAGATAGGAAGCACGGTGTTAGTTCAGCTCACGGAGGAGAAGGCTCAATTTCAGAAATGCACATCTATCTTTAAATGAGGCAGAGCAGCCTCCACAATTTCTCCAAGAGCTTTGGTCCCCGCTCACCCAGTGTTGCGACAGACAGCAGGCAGGCATGGGGATCACTGGGCTTTGAGGGCAGGATACAGCCCTCCTCCTCTTTTTCCTCCCAGCGATGCTGCAGGCCAGGCATTGGTCAGATGCCTGCAGAAGGGCCATGGGGCACAACAACTATTCCTGGTTCCATTTGTTGGTGGCCGGGGTGCGCCCACAACCCAGCCCTTACTGTGCCCGAGAGTAACACCAGCTGCTTGCCTCAGCTCCGTGGCAATGAGAGGCTTCAGCAGGGTTCTCCACTGCACTGAGTGGTGACTTTTGAGCCGATTGTCATCTGATTTGGTGCCTCAGATGAGGTTCTTGTGTGTGGGAGACGTGAATATTTCATCCGGGAGAAATTATGAAAATCCTGCATCTGCTTTAGTGAGCCACAGAAAAAAGAAGGGTTTGGGGGCGTTTCTGACAATTTATTTATTTTTGCTTTTCCTGCTTTAAAAAGTACTGTTTCAGGGAGCAGGGGGGGAGATTTGGTGGCAGCAATGGTCTTTGCAGATATTTGCCCATACTGAAATTATGAAACTTTCATTGCCTTTCAGGGTCTTGGAGGGTCATTCGGTTTTGGTCTTGTGCTTTTGAGAGTTTTTTTCCAAAATTAGAATCGATTACATTTTATGATTTGTGTGAACCTATGTGTCTTTTAGTGGTGGCTCTTTTTTTTTACAAAGTTACAAATACAAGTAGGAAAAGGAGTTTGTTGAACTTTTCTTTTTAATGTTCTCTCCTTTCCTTCCTTGCCCATTATTTATCTTCAGAAAATGTGGTTGGTGAATAACAGCCACAGCAAATTGTCCCTGAAATATTACTCCACTTCTTTGTTTTCTTTTTCTATTTTCTATTTTAATTTTTATTTATTAATTTATTTATTTATTTTAAGAGAACTGGGACTCTTCCTCCTGATTTTAAAAGCAGGCAGAGGTTCACCCTGGAAAGTGACAGCAACTTTGGTGGATGAAAGCTTTAGGTGTGTTACTAAATTCATTGAAAGACCTTTTTTTTTCAATCTGAAAGTTTTTTGTTTTGTTTTTGTTGTTTTTTTTTTTTTTTTAATAAAATCCCTTCTCTGAATAAATCCTTGTTTTAGGAAAGGATATTCTGTCTCTTTCATGCATAAAAGAATTGGCTAGTTTCTCCAAGTGTGAAAACAAAATTGAATGTGATGAATTCTGTGAACTTCAGGGTTTTTAAATTTTGTTAACCATGCCTTCCCAGTCTTGACAACTTTTACTTGATTTTTTTGGTCCAGCAATGTGTCTAAATCTATGCACTTTAAAAAATTTCATGAAATCTTATGAATCTTATGAAATGCACTCTGAACTACCAAGGAGCTGCACTTATTACATGGTAGCAAACTATCTTGAAGAGGAAGACTGTTCTTAAAATTGATTTTAAAAAAAAGCGATTGATACAAAGAAAGTGTTTAAAACAGAGATCATGTGTTTTAAATGTGGACTTTGCAGGCCTAATCCTGCAAGCATGTGGCTGATTAGCCCTGATTTCAGCACTCCTAACATACAGGCTTCTTTTTAAGCAAAAGATTAGTTAGCAGGTTTGAAGCTCTGCTGAAAATAAAGCATCTCCACCTTGAGGTTTTGCGTTATTTCTGATATTTATTTTGCTGCTGTCTGGAGTTACACTAAAATAATTTCAAACACATCTCTATCTTTAAAGATCCGCATGATAAATGTGCCTTTTTCTCTTGTTAGCAGTGAGTGTGAGATGTGTGCATGGTTAGAGAGAGAGTTTAGAAGAAAGCAAAATTACCATTAGAATACGGTGTGCTAAATGCAATTTACCCAAATAAACATCACTTGGCAAATTAAAACAGTTGATGCATGATGAGACTTTAATTTGCTTTTTTACAGAGAAAGTACGCTTAAATATTACATGAATACTTAGCAAATGTGTTTTATAGGAACAGTGTACAGGTACTGTGTGTTTTGTTTTATCATAACCATTTTAAAGGGCTGACTTTGAAGCAATCAGTGGATACGTGTGCTTGTTCTGTGGTGTTTGAGCCTTTCAGTGTCTTTGATTTATGTTGCCTCCTTCAGCAGGGGTAACAACACTGGCTCTTGAAGATGACAAGTGACCTGAGATGAAAGTGTGTGAAGACTTACACATTTTTCCAACCTACAAAAATAGATGAAATAACAATGTAAACTCTAAAACTAAAAGGAAGAAATGAGTGAGTGGTCAATAGTAACTTTTTTACTGTTTAAAATTACATTCAGAAATTGTTCTCAACATTTTCAAGTCACATTTTTCAAAGTGATGGTGAAGGACCAAAGATAAGCATAGTTGTCCAGACTCTCTTTTCCTTGCACCGTAATTACTATTGGCTAATTAATCAGTCTTTAATAAGCTGTTGTGATTTCAGGAACTTATTCTATAATATCCTGCTTTGCACTGAAGATCTGAGTCTCTTTCAAGGTAGATTCCTATTAAAAAGACATTTAATTTTGAAGGATCAACAGCAATGGCAGATGGAGCTAATGACGGTTAGTAAATCAATAGAAAAACTTTCCTGACTCAGCAGTTTGTAGCCTCTTCCTCTCAGGAAGTATTGAAGAAATGTACTGTACATCTCCTATTTCTTATCCCTGGGTTATTTGCTTGATTTCTGGGCCATCCTGTTATGGAAGGAAAAATAACCTATTAGTAATTCACAGGCTGTTTCACAGACAGAGTTCCATTTTGCCCCCTGTTCTATTTGATGTGTTTTTATACGGGTACTGAGAAGCTGTGGCATTTTCAGTGTGTGTCACACCCAATGTTGTCTGTTATCTTTTCTGACCCAGATGATACAATTTAGTGCCTTTTTTCTGTGTATGGTTAAGATTAGGGCACAACTGTGAGCAAGGCAGCTGAAGATGTTTCTAGGTAAGACTGTGTGACTGGGACATCTAAGGACCTGAGTGGGGGTTGCAGTAGGGGGACACAGGACTCTTTGGGAGTGCTAGTCCATTACTGGCAACCTGGATCCCTAAATTAGGAGTGGTTTTATAAAGCAGTAGAACTGCCACAACTTCTTCCATGGAGGCAGACTCTTGCAGACATCATGGCATCATATACGCTGTCTTCATTTGCTTCTGAGGGGCACCCTAGAAAGTGATCCCCATGCCATGGTGTCTTCACATTTCTCTTATGATCCCTTAGGGCACTTCTGGTACTGCTGATGCACCCATACTTGGGGTACCCCTGGGAAAAATACCAGTCTCAAATCCATGTAGCATCCTTCTCGGGCTTATCTTGCTTGCCCCAGTTCAGTATTCCTTGTCCCCTGCTCTGCTTATAAGGGTCTTGTTTGAATGCAAACATTACCTAGTCATGCTCATAACACAGTTTGTGAACCTGGGCAAAAATTCTTCCCCAGTGCTTATCGGTGTATATACTACCAAGTCAAAACCTCAAGCATTTTCTTACATGGGTTTGGAGCTGGACAGGGTCTTCTAGCTGCAGATCCTGAGACATGAGTTAAAACTGCTGTAGCCTCCATTTCCCTGGCATGTAAATCTCTTCTCCTCACTGGGAACAGCCTTTAGGTTATAATCAGAGCTCACTGCTGTCCTTAGTTTGGGAATTTCCTGGGTTTGTGTGTTTTCAGGAAAAGAGGCTCTAGGAAGTGAGTGTCTAGGAGACAAGATAGAAAGTACTAAACGTTCTAATTCTAGTAAAAGGAAAAAAAAAATCTTTACTGTTGTATAAACCAAGGTACCTTGGTTCTTAGCACTCAGAGATGATAAACAGAGAATGTACCCATAAAAAGTTGAAGTCAAGGTCTCAATGCAGTAGAGAATTCAGCTCCATGGCAGCCAGTGACGACAGACCCCTCAACAGCAGCAGCAGCCTCTCCTGTGACCTCACCATAGATGAGTAAAATACAGAAACAAACCTGTGCTATATGAGCAGGTCACAAAATTTTTAAAAGCCAAGTCTGTCTCACAAGCAGTATTTTAGTTGATACGGCAGGGCAAAGCTAACATTATAAAAAGAGTTTGGACTGAAACTGGAACAATCTGAAGATATAATGGTGCTTGGACATCATCATTATCACCACGACTTAGACTTCGTCTCCCAAGGAGCAATCTTTCTTGGGCAGTGCAATTCAGTATGTGAATATTGGTGTGCATATAGATTACCAACAGGTGTCTAGTGTATAGGAAGGGCTAGCAGTTATCAGCTTTTCCACTTTCGCTCCTTGAAAGGTTACCAGCCTCCTCCTATTCTGTCCTTCCTGTTCACACTGATTGGAGTCCATGTGCAGCAGCAGGCTGTGTTCCTCTTCTAATGTGTATCCTCTGTTCATCTAAATGCCACCTGAGGAAGGATAGTGGAATAACTGTTCACCACGTGCTGAAATCTGGCTTAAGGTTGCTGGAAACCTGCCTCTCACTGACTCTGTCAAAAGATATCTTCTCACCCATTGCCCTGCAAAGAAGGGCTCCATGGTCAGTAACTTTTGGTAGGCAAATTACCTAGGAGCCCACCAAGGAAACTTACATCCTACGGTGACCCTTCAAGCTTGTCTAAATCCAAGATAGAGATCTACCCAGGCAGTCAAGAAATTACTGTGATCAGAAGAAGACAGGGCAGCCTCATTAGGGAGGGGGAACAGGAGGACATCCTTCTACTCCCAGCCCAGGAGGTGTTTCCAACATGAGCTTCAGAAAGTGATCAAGTCGTTTTCCTTGAGGCACATCTATAGAGAATCACATGGGATGCCTGCGTACATCCGTTGCCTCTTTGAATTCAGTGGGATTCTCGCCTCCCAAGTCCTTCTGGTGCCAATTAAATCTATTATTCTTTCTTTTCTAAAAGCATTTCAAAAAGCTTCTAGGTCCAGAAAAGTAAAGAAATTGTCAGTATTGTTAAGGTTGAAGTCATTGCTACTAAGCACAGCTTGGATGAGTGCCTTAGGAACAGCCAGGGTGAGCATGAAAAGGCAGGACAGGGCCTGACCGGCTGGCAAACAAACATTAATTATTCAGGATTCCTTCCCTCCCTTTTCAACCCTGCACCCAGGGTGTGCACCGGTAATGCAGCCCTGGTGTGCCAACCTGAGAAGAAACTGGCTCCATATGAATGATATTGGTTGGTGTTCCCAGGAAGCTGGGGTGTGACAACCTTCTCTTCCCAGGGCGTCTGCATCATCTATGGGCACAGAGGAGTAGAAGGCTATAGCATTTTGCTTTTTCCTCCAGAAGCACTTTGTAAGAATACTTTGCGGTCATCTTGCCCTACCACAGACAGGAATTAAAGACCATAAATAGGGCAGATTGACATTTCTTTTAAAATAGTGTTTAAAAACCAAACAAACCAACAAATAGCAAGTGGGCATGATTTTCCCATTGCAACACTAATTATGGAAATGTTGGAGATCCTCTTGGAATAAACTCAAGGGCTAGCCTGCTTCTTTTTCTCTAGCTGTCCTTAGGAAGCCTGACAAAATGAAGTCAGCCTGGTGATAAACTCCTTCTGCAGAGGTAGCCTGTGGCACAGGTGAGAGTCTGGCTCTTGTGGCATGAGATGGGATGATGGTGGGGTAGAACAAAGGTGGGGTCAGTTAATGACTTGCCTGGGCTGACAACCCCAGGAGTAGCAGCTGGGATGAAGCTCTGCTCACCTCCTGAGCTACGTGTGCCTGTCAGGGACTCAACCGCTGCTCAGCACCTTGACCTCTTATGGCGTATTGGCATCACTGCACTCAGGGTAAACAAGGAAAGTGGTTGTTTAAGAATAAAATGACAAGACCATGCATTTACATGCAGTGCTACCTGGCACCATGGGTGTCAGCCACAGCCAGCTCCCATGGAGGTTTTTGCTTGTTAAATTACATCACCACATTTGACTGGTCCTGTTTGAACAAGGGCACCAGGCACTTGGGAGGAGGAGGAGAAAAAATGGTTAGGCTGGAAATTACCCTCATCTTTCACCCAGGCAGCTCTCTGCATGTTGCTCTGGAGGTGAGACAGGTTCTGGTTGTGCTACATGTGAAATGACTGCCACGTGCTGCATGTCGATCAGATAGGTAAGTCGGGTGTGAGATGGTGAGATGTACCTAAAAAAGGGGTGGTCTGGTAAGGAGTTGTGAGCATGTATGAAATAAGAATGTGCAGCTTGTGCTGCACTATTTTATGGACCATGTGGAAATTTCTGGCATGATGCTATAAGTTAGACAGTCTGCAAAAGCTGAAGGTGTAATCAGGAATACAGGATGCTTTGGCCCCAAGAGAATGAAATTGCTTATATGATGCTTTGCTCACTAGGGGAGATCTGGCTGCTGGTTCTCCCTGCAGTATTCATGCTTTTTAAAATTAAATTGTCCATTTCCTACAATTCAGAAGTACTACTGGAAGTAAGGACTGGGATTCACATATAGCTTTTATTTTTCTGTAATAAATGCTGAAGATGTAGGAGATGAAACAAATTTGCACAATATAGGTATGGGAAAAATGAATAAAGCGTGCTTCGCTAGGGCATCTGTAACTTCTGTTATTATTAGGATATCTCACAAATCATTCTTTACTTAAAATATCTTCACCAAAAAAGGTTGAAGGTCTTTGTTTCCCTTCTAAGGCTACTTGGAGGGGAGGAGGTGGTCTGGGTTAGAGTTTTTAAGATGGAAAAATCCCCCAGGGTGACTGTAATGCTTAGTTTTAAATATGTAAAACTGATGATCGAATAGCTTCTTGGCTGCTACTTTCTTCTTGTGTCCCTTTACTTTTAAACTGAACAAAGGCATGTATGTTCCCAGCCTAACAATATTATTGATAGATTATTTTAGGAAAAGTTAAGTAAAAACAGGCTGGTTGGCTTTTGAAAGGAGGACAAGCACTGAAGAAAATACTTGTTAAGATGCATGTAACTTGTTCACTCTAGTTGCCCACAAGCAGGAGAAAAATTAGCATGGCTCACACAAAGCATTGTTAATGTTCCAGTTAAAACTTGGTATGATCTGTCAGCTGTAGCAAATGTTTGCATTGGTTATTTCAGATATATGTCAGTGTTTGCTGGCTCCGCCTGCGTGTGTAAATGTTAAAGGGTTCCATTCCCTCGCTGTTTGAGGGTGCTTGCAGTAGGATGAGAAAGAAGGACCTCTACTCCAGAGCAGTGTGGAAAGCACATGGCAAAGGCTCGTGGAAACCACTTCATTGCTCCACGTGGGCAGGGCCAAAGTAAAAGGTGTTGCATAGAGTGGAAACATCTGCATGCTGTTTCTGATGTAATTTATTATTTGCTTTGTTCTTTATCAAAGAGCAATCTGATTTCCCTTCCTCCTTTTCAAGAACCAATGAAGATTTTGTTTGCTTTCCCCTTTCTGTGCCGTCTGTGAGACGATCAATTTTTTGTCCTTGGAAGGGCATGAATACAGATTGTTTTCAGAGATAGATACTTCTGAATAAGATACGCCCAAAAAAAAGTAATATTGGTAGAAGTCCAAGACTAGAAGATAGTTTATTTGATTTGTAGAGTGACAAACTGGTAAGTGCAATTCTAACTGAATCCAATGACATAGACCACAGTGATTATTATATAGTTAACTGCTTCAGCTAAATGCCACTTTCACCTAGAACTGCTATCTATAATTATCGTGGTGGCTACAAACTCAGAACTACCACTGCTAAGTGTCCTTCCGGTCTTTCCTTTGACACAGAAAAAGAAGCATGCAGATATAAATATTTTTATCTAATAGGTCATTTGCCTCTTGCCCTGAAGAAAATGACTCATTAGGTAGAAGTAATGCTCTACAGTGTCACAAAGTAGAAGATAATTATGGAATATGAAGACATGCTGGAAACCATAAGAATTATTTATGATACGCATATATTATCTCTGGTGGAGCTTCAAGTCAAACAGGTCAGTAAGCCAAAAACTTCTGAACTCTGCCACTTAGGTATTGAGTAATACTGATGGTTATAAGGCACCCGATATTTTTTAATCAAGGTGAATAATCATACATCTCAAGATGCCATGCTATTTCAGATGCTTTTGGAGAACAAAAACTGTATGAGTTCAGAATAAAAGAAATTTATTCAACAAATATGCTTTTTGTTTTTGACTACCCCCATTCTGTGGTAGAGATTAATGCAGTTTTAATCATACCTGAAATCACACTTGAAAGTTCTGAGTGGTCTTTAACAAAGAAAGTTGCCTAAATTCAACAATTTACAAAAATAATATATCTTCAGTCTCATATTCAAAGCCACAAATGCCCAACAATCATTCTGAGTCCTTGTCGTCTGTCTCCTAATATAGGTGAGTGGATCCCAGCTCCGAGGTTGGGAGGGACATGTTACTCAATGCTTGTTTAGTCTAATAGATTTTGGCCAACACATACTGGGTAAAACCTGGCAGTCTAGGTAGGCTGCAAAGTTAAATTCTGCACAGACATGTTTACCTTTTTGTAGACAACAAAACTTGTTTTGGGGGTTACATCAAATACTGTGGTTTGATAACAAGACCTGTAGTCTCATCAGTTTGCAAATTTAAGTGGCTGATGTTTTACAATTTCCCCATAGCTCATTGCTGGCTTAGGCCATATCCTTAACCTATGCCAGTTTAATAAGGTAAGACACGCTGTGTAGTTTCAGAAGTTTTAGTAAGTGTTCCTATAGCTGCTGGTTTATTTGAGATTATAACACTCCGACCTCCTGTTGCATGTAGTTATCTGAAATTGTATGTGCTTCATGAATGGATTAGGTGATTTTCACAGTAGTTTAATTTCTACTAGTTGCCTCTGAATACACCAAAGATTCCTAATGTGCTGTATTTTAGAGGTGTATCCTTCTGGATCTAGATTGTGCATTCTTGAAAAGAATGCAATTAGCAAAAAATAAAATAACCTGTACAGAAATGGCTCAGTTTCTGGAAGACCTATTGTCTTCCTAATTAATCTAAAGTTCAGGTTTGCAAATCTATTCAGGCTATGACACTGAGAAGTGGTGCCCTAATGATTTTTTTTAAGGTGTTTTGATATATGAGGGTGTGAAGTGCTGACACTGAAGGATGTAAAATCATATTTTATAAACTTCAGTGATTCAAACATTTATTAAATAATTGACTTCCTTACAACACTAGGTGAAGCTATAATGCAATAGTTGTTTGACATTGGTCTGGTAAGCTTCTTTCAGAGTTTCTTTACTTCTTCACTTAGAGCTTCTTTCTTTTTGGTAAGAGATTTATATCAGAATTAGACAAGCCCATTGTCAACCCTTTTCTCTGCCAAAAATCAATGAGATATTAGTTCTTGTGGTCAGGAGAAAAAAATTCAAAGGCTCAATAGAATAAATAATCTTGTTAGAAACAGGATTTCAAAACCTTAGGCCAATTTTGGAAATGTTTAATTGTTGTCAGTACTTTACAAAAGAGAGCTTATTTAGAGCCTGTTAGTACTTGGCTTGTAAGCAAATACATTGTGCAAGGAATCCTTCCCTACCCACTACATCGTCATTGCAGTGTCCTCTTCTTAGCCTAACGCTGCCTTTTCAGCAGTGCTCTTACTGGATTCATACCTTCTTATCCCAAAATGCAGTTTTCATTGGTTGATGTGAGCAGCAGGTCAGTAATCATGAAGATAAGCAATTCCTCCAAGTTCTGTGAAAACTGGCAGCTGGGTGGCAGAAACGCAATGCCTTGACTGGAGTGGCTTTAATATAAACTCATACTTTGTTGTACATCAGATAATCAATGTGGGAGAGAGAATTATGAAACCTTGCAGTTTGCAGCCAACCTGAAGGGCAAAGCTAGAGAAAAACAAACGTGTGCATTTGTGGGTGGGATTTTTCTGTACATGGCTCTGTACTACCACACCTCTGTGCAGGAGCAGGGCTTAGGGGTACGTCTGAAATGTCCTTACAGCTGTATGATTCTTCTTGATGTTTTTTCCTAATGGAGCAGAACCAGAAATTGCGTGTGCTTTTCTAAACACAAGTTCAGAAGTGAATGACACTATAGTTTGTTCATAGTTTTGTCCCCAGGTTTGTGTTGCCCTGAGAAATTATGATAGGTCACATTTATGAACATGTATGAGTTTGTATGAGCATTCATGTGTGAGTTTTGCAGAACTTAAGAGGGGTACTACTGTTGAAATGATGTTTTCTGGAGCCCTTTTCCCGCCTTTGTTTCTCTGAAAGTTGTTCTGTGCGTTTGAAAAATTTATTAAGAAAATATTTTTGCGGATGTGGATGCTCTAAATATTTGTTCATTTAAGGGTTTTGGAATTGTTGTTCTGCAAAACACTTGTCGGTGGCCTTAAGACAGCTGGCTGATCATGTTGAGCAGGCACAGCTCCAGACATGGAGTGCTTACATGATGGTATCTCATGCGGTTCTGCAGGGGAGATATGGATCTTGTGTGACTGCAAATGGCAGTGGTGAGCTGTGTCTCTTGAGATACAGTCCTTTGATAAAAACATCTCAGAACTTCCATTCTAATATTAGATAAAGGTAAAACCCCCTGCAATAAAAGTACAGCCACCCAAGGCCTTCTTCTCAATGAAAAAAACCAACTAAACAAACTGGAACAAGCCATTAATTTTGTATTATTTTATTTGCTGTTTTACATATCCATTCTAATATTTTTTTTTTTTTTAATTTGTTAGATTTCATCTTCTTCAGAGGTATGACATGGCATCATGGTGGTCTAATACATGATATATATTTTAAATAGATTTCTCCCCGGCCTAATTAGTGAGGATTATTTTATATGAGTAAAACTCCAAGATGCTGAGTCTTTCCATCTGTTGTCATGATTTTGAGTACAGCCATGTCTGAATGGTGTAGAATTTTTTAACAACTTTTCAGTCTTGAAAACTGGTGACAATATAAACCAAGAGTTTCTGTAGGCTAGCGCTTTATTTCTGAACCTGTCACTGAAGAAAGAATGAGGAAGGGAGAACAGCAAAATTATTCTAGGGGACTTTCTCCTGAGAGGACGTCAAACACTGCTGTTACAAATAATTACAAGAAGTAGTGCAACCTTGTTTGACATCTGTGTATTTGCAAAACAGGGCTCCAAGTAGGGATGCTTAGGCTGGGTGAGGATGGGTCCTTGTCCTTCTGATTCTGAGCTCTAATTCTCCAATTTGTTCTCAAGCAGAAGAGGATTTCTCTGACAAGCTTTCTTTAAATGAAGGATTAAAAAATAGAGAATTGTGCTGAGAAGAAAGAGGTATAAGCAAAAATGGATTTCATTGCTTCAGTGCAACCTCATGTACCGGAGTTGTTTATAGATTTTAACTTATTAAGAAAAAAACAAAAGCAGATTATTTCAGTCTTGGATATACCACAGGATCACCATCTCTCTGTATGAATTCTTCAGAGAAGGATGACAAGCTGTCAGCAGTGGGTAAAAATTATGTTCTTGTTCAAAAGATATACAAGTGATGGTGTGACACTGAGTATCTAAGACTTCTAGGAAAGAGAAAGTTGACAAATAAATCAGCAAGCATGAAGAAAGAATATTTAAAATATCAAAGACTAGACATCTGTTATGAAATATGAATTTCTTCCTTGTCTTCAATTTCAGACAAGACTCCTTTCTCAGGCTACTCTGTGGTCTCCTTTTGGGAATGTAGTGATTAGAAATATCTGCCTATTCAAATAATTTCATTCAGAAATGAGGAGAGAAAACAAACGTATGCTATGAAATAAATTATATAGTATTAATGTATTTTTCAATGACCTTCATTAACATAAACATAATATTGTAATGTATTAATCTTTTTCACCTTCTGTTCTCAGTCTTCTTTCCATATTTTAAACTAGAGTATCTGATACACCCTTACATAAAAGATAATCAGAGTTTTTGCTGATTATTTTAACATCTATGTGAAGTGCAAACTTCTAGACTTTTTACCAACAATCTTACTTTCAATAGTATTCTTTGTCTGTCTCCGATTCTGAGTCATTTGGAAATAATCTTTGTAGGGAGTTGTGTCTGTAATTTATACTGTTAAGAGCTACTGTCCTTCTCCAGTAATAGAATTCATGGCGGCAATGAAGAGGCAGGATGTTGCATTAGCCAAAACTTTAGGTACCCCCAAATTAAAATTGTTTGAAATAGTTTGAAAATCAGAGCTGCTTGCACTGTCTGCAAAGTTGGAAGACAGGGAAAGTACTAAGAAAACAGATGTGGTACTTCTTTTAGTAGGAAAAATGGAGAAGGAAAGGAGGAAGAGAAGGGCTGTGTGGGTGGTTGTAGACTGGTCAACAAACTCCAATTTCCAGACAAATTCTGGAATAAAAATTCCAAATAAATGTAAGTACTTGAAAGTACTTGAAAGATCAATATGAGAGGAACAAGTTGTGTCGAGCCAGTGTGTTTTCCTTCTTTGATAGGGTCTGCCTTTGTGCCTTGGACAGCCTCATTCTATCCTTCATCCTTCAAAAACTTTTTTGCTCCTCATTAATTTCATGTTTTATACTTTCTTCCTGAGTTCAGATTATTGAGGACCCACAACTCTGTCAAGTTTCCTCATTTTTATTTTTAGATGGTGCAATTTCTTTAATTTCTCTGAAGAAGTGTACTGCTTTTCTGCCAGTGAAATATAATCAGTTCCTTGAAATGGGTGTCTTCTATCTTGGTGCCCAATGTTCTTCCTCTTTTTTTTCCTAGAAATGCTAAACCAGCATGAGATGATTCTGCTGATTGACCTGCCTATATATGAACAGCTGATTCTCCTGGAAGTGCACCTGACCATTGGAAGCCTACTTCTGTCAGTCCTTTCTTCACCTTCTCTGTTAAACTGCCCACTGCTCCCAAAGTCATTAGTAGAATTTGCTTTTCTTTCCCACCACTAGGAGACAGATATTTGGTCAGCCACACGGTCACTCTTCTAACAAGAGTGCTGAGTCTCCTCACCTTTACCTGCTCACTTCCAGTGGAACATCTTCTACTACCCATATGCCAAGGGGCTGCTCCCTGGCACGAGGGAACAACACGTCTTTCCCCCACCCTAGCTGTCTTCAGGCTTATTCTGCTGCACATCCAGGCTGTATCAATTACCCTGTCAATTCTTAATTATGCTAAGTGGCATAGGTAATCACACTTAATATTTATCATGTTCAGCATCTTCTGTTTGGTTTCCTACATTTCTTTCATTGGTACAGATGTCTGAAGTGTTCTGAAGAAGGACTGTTTGGTTTTGTTTCCTGGCCACTTTGGATGGCTTATTTTAAGTAATAACCATGCCAGATTTCTCTCTCATTTCTTGGACGATATAGTTGGCAGGTCGTCAGGAAAGACATTTCCAATGAAGAGACGAAATATTAGTGGTAAAGCACTGCTGAAATACAGATTTGGAAGAAAGTGTGGGAGCATCTTCAAGGAAAAAAAAAAGTTGACAAGAATTGATGTAGATGCTTAATATGAAAGGAGCAGAAATCCTGTAGTGTGAAAGGAAGCTACCAGGCTGATCTCTTTTGACTACTAAAGACAGAGAATGGGATTATTACTCGCAGGTAAATCTAGAGACTGAGCAAAATGGGAAAGAGCTGCATAAACTAATGGGGGATTGATGGCAGAACAAATGCATGTAAATAGGTTACAAATAACTTCAGGCTAGAGACTGGAAGATGAATGTGAACTAAGGGAGAAAACACATTTATGGAGCAGTTTCCACTAGAAGAAGCCTTTAGGATATGTTATGGCAGGGGTAAAAAGAGAAAAAAACCAGCCAAACCAGAACAAAGAAAAAAGTGTAGTTACAGTATGGAAATACTCTTGCTAGGAGGTTGCAAGAGACACAGTAAAATGGCCTTCCAGTCATGAGCCTTAGAAAAGGTCTACAAAAGTCTGTCTCAGATTCATTTTAATTTTCTCTTTTGATGGAAACATTCTTACAAACCCTACATAATTAAAAGCAGGCACTGATTTAGCAAAACCACACAAAAGTCCATACTGTGATTCTTTGAAGCTGCGAGTTAAAAAGAATAATTTTCTGCAGAGAGAAAAGATTCATTATCTGGTTTTAATGATTATTTAATGGGCTAACTGCTAACTCTGGGTTATGTTTAGCTTATTATTTGTCCCAAAGAATTGATCACTCATCCTAAAATCAATGGTTGCCTAGTTAAAAGCAATTAAGATATAATTTGATTACTTGTGTACAGGTAAAATATTGTCTTGGTCTATAATGGTGGTAACAAGCTTAAAGTTACAATTTCGTCAGAGTTTTAGAGGTTTTAACAAGATATGTACATTGGTTTTGGCATTCCTGTAAGCCTCTAATTTGCATGATGTAATTTGTATTTATGTTGAAGGGCAGAATAAGGAGGCACATGTGTTTTTTGGTTTGTTTTTTATCCTATATCATCATATTTCAAAATAAATTTTTGCCAGAAAAAAAAAAAAAGATCTGTGCAAGTCTTTTTTGCTGGGAGTTCTGGCTGGCTGAGCACCCTGACACTGGCAGAATCAGCGTTTGCCACTTAATTCTTCCAGTTTGTCTGAGTAGGAGGGTAAATTCCCAGTAGATGTGAATTCGCTGATTGTGCGTTGCCTCAAAATACTGAAATAAGGCACTGCAAAGACCAGTCACAGGAACCATAATGAAAGTGTGTTGTTCTTATTTACTAAACTTCATTTGTGCTTCTGTGGATTCGTGCTATTACAAATTAGATTATTTACAAAGGGTAATTGTTTTTGTGAAAATCAAAATGAACATATAACATATGTAAGAGAAGACACATTACCACCGTTTCATGCTCAATTTATAAGGAGAATGAATTTTCAAAAGATCTTTATTGTTTATTTCAGATTTCACTAGTGCAAAAGTTTAAAATCAAAATTATTAAATTCTTGCAAGGGAGCATTATTATTCAGCATTATTACTATTTACTTAATTGCTAGCATGAATGTTCACACAGTAACAAAGATTAGGCTACTCAAACAGTTCAACCTGGGATAGTCAGATAGCCTGCTGTGGGCTGGATTGGAACTACATAGATGTTTTCAAGCCTGGAGTATGTGTGGCAGGTGATGGATGTGTTCACTGTTTTTCCTGGAGCGTCCATATTACTTGTTTTGGCTGCACTTTCCTAGGAAGCAGTTGTTTTATTTGTTCTATTTGCAGCCATGGAGGTGAAACTCAACATTTCACTGTGCTGGAACCATTTCACTGCTTCAGTGGAGGTGGGGAAAAATGTTAGTAACACTTTTCTAAGGGATACTTCTGTGTAAAATCATTCATCTTTCTTATGACAGTCTGTGGGTGAATTTTTTTTTTTTGCAATATCTATTACCACTATATAGACAAAAATAAAACACATCATATAAAAATTACTTGTTTTACTTTCTTAATGAACATCAGGAGTAGTGGATGGCATTTTAAGTGCTACAGAACACTACTTTTATGCAATAACTTTTTTTTTTTTGTATTTGTAAAGCTGTACTTTTTTTTTTAATAGTTTTCATTTAAAAAATTGGCTTTTTGCATGTGATGTGTACTTTAAGTGCAATGATGAACATGACACATGGTGGAATTCTTACCTTAATGAAAGATTGCTTATTTTGATATGCCATATCAATTATTTCCTTATATAAATAGCATATAGAAAACTTAATGTAAAAAAGAAACAGCAGGGTACTTTCTCACCAGTCAGACATAATGTCGAGTATCTTGTAAGGATTAAGTGTAGAAGATGCAGGGTTTTTTCCCCTGGTTCCTGTTTCACTTTGCTTTTTCTTCTGTTTAAAGAAGGAAAGAAGGAACTTCAGGTCATGAAGGACCATCAAATAAACATGAGCACTTAAAAGGAGTATGTCATCTTTGTACTTTATGCATGGAGAGGTGAATGGAGGCATGAAGGAAGAACAGGGATAATTATATTCTGTATGTGGCATCAGCTATTCTCCTGTTGGCTTGCAGTGTCACTTTTTATATCACCGCTATGAAAGAAATACCATTTAAAAAAAAAAAAAAGAAAGAAACAGCTCAGAAAACAACCACAAATCAAAGTGTGAATATTGTCTTCAAGAAGAGCTCGGTTGATTTAGTTTATCCCAGAGTTAGTCGCTATTTGGCATGATGCTGAGTGCCAAGGAGAGCTCTGGCAAGAAGAGCATCTTCTATCTCTGGGTGAGGAGCAAGCGGGAGCTAAAGGTGGGTGTCACACAGACAGAGCCAGGGAAGCTCTGAGGAGACTTTGATGAAGCTTTGCTGAAGTCTGATGAGGAAATGGAGTATTGTGCTGATGAACGGGGTGGTTTAGTACAGGAAGATAGTGCAGATAAAGTAATATTTTTTTTTTTTTAATTATAGTTGAGATCATTTAAATCTGTTTAATAAAGGAGGTTATCTTATTAGTATATAAATTTTGAGGCCAGGAATATCTGTAAATGTGCGACCAGTATGTCATGTTAATTGGAAAAACGTTGCTTGCGGCTAATCCTCCACGAGAGGGAGCTAGAACTGTCCTAAAAATGTTAGCAATAAAGCCTGAAAAATAACACCGCCTAAACTCGACCTGAAGCGCTTACATTATCTTCTGCCAAAGCCCACGTTTTGGCTCAAACACCACACGCAACGAGCTGGCCGTGTACAGGCTTTGCCCACCCTCACGTCAGGGCATCCGAGCGTCCCTGGGCTGGCCACAGAACAGCAGCTGGGAACAGAACTGCAATCGCTGCTGCCTACTCGTGGTTTTACTATGTATCTGAGGTGTACTGCGCCAAGGATTTATTAGCAGTGCAAAGAAACTGCTGTGACGGTGCAAAACTGCAAGTGTCTCACTGCTATTAGCCCTGTTGGGATAACTAGCAGAAAATGCTGATCCTTATCTGCAAGTGTAGTTTATTGTGCTGCATGTCTGAGGCAGTAACCGCAGGAAGCAAAGTGGGGGGGTGAAACTGGAAATAAAATATGCAGTGCCTCACTGTGCAATAAAACAGTAAGAAAAGTTTTTAGATCATTGAGCTGTATGTGTAAAACTGCACTTCCTTATGACTTAAACAGAAAAAAATCAACAAAGCCACTAATTGGAACCACCTTCTAGGAATACATGTGCTACATGGGAAAAAACAGACATAAGATCAGTTAGTGGGTGATAATGGATTTCAGAATGACTCAGAGTTTTGAAATTGACTTCAGTAAAGAATAACTGGTCTGAAAGAAGAGTCAGGGATACTAAAAAATGCTACCACTAAAAAAACTTCCTCTGGCAAGTAAATGTCCCTTAAGAAGGTCTGATGGAACTGCTGGTTGAACACATGAAGTATGGATCTAACTGAGCAAGGGTGTGTGCTGAGACAGGCCTGTGAATAAGCTTTTCCAGGGAGATTCCTGGGTCAGAGAAGTGTCCAACATCAAAGGCAGAGGTCTGCATGCATGAAAACCTGTAGGTACATAGAGAAAATGAGAAATTACGGAAAACTTTTAAATGGACAAAGTATAGCAATACCTTTGTTTTCAAGTGAGCAGTATTAAGCAAGAACAGCCTCATTTTTGCAGTGAAAACTATTGTTTATTTCATCATTGGATGTTACAAACCAAAAAACACTTTTCTGCAGGCATGAGCTGGAAGGATTTCAGGATTAGGCTTTATGTGCATGTGAAAGAGTGAGAGAAATTAAAACACAGTTCACTCAAGAGGCAAAACACCTGGATTACTGAAGGTAACTGGTCAGTGGCTACTTAGATTATTGTGTGAAGAAAGCTGCCTTGCCAGTAGGATCTACGGTGGGTTTGCCTATGTGTGAAGTCATTTTCTTGGCCTGAGCCTGATGTTTTGTGGACCCGATGGCCAACATTGAGGGACACTGAAGGCTGGTTAAAAGAATGAATGAAAAAAGTTGACTTAAGCCAGGGGATATGTTCTGGATTGTAAATTATTTTTATTTCTTTGGGAAGGGGTGTATGTATGTGTGTGGATGTACAAACACTTGCTGTACCACACTCTAGGGTGGAATTGATGGGGTGTCTTTCTCGTACTTGTGCTGAGAATAATGGGGACTGTGGGAGGAAGGTGAAGCACTAGGCAGTATTTTGTTTGTTCAGCTCCTGAAAACTTCACTCGACATATCTACAACTGACCTACCTGCAACCAGAGACTAAATTTGGTAACTTTGGTTTCACCAAGGCCAAAAAGCTTTTTTTGTTCAAAGGCTTCTTGTAATACATGCTACTGCTGGTCGCTCTACCCCTTTGCTCTTTGGTCTACAAGGAGTAGCCAAATAGTGAAACATGATACTCTTGAGGATTATGCAAACAAAGGCAATATTTGCATATAGAGAATAATATTGATGTTTGCATGTGGTTCTCAGTGTCAGTTCATATTACGCTGGGCAAGGTTATAATTCAGGCTTCTTTGTTAGCTTTGCATACTGTATAAATTGTGACTGATTCTTAAAAATACAACGTGCATCACCAAAGAGCTCAGAAATAATGTGTGGCTAAAACTTATAATCAAGGCTAATATTAACAGCTAATGCAAACAACTAGAACATTGCATAGTTCTAGTTTAAAATATCTAGTGCCCAACAACTGAAACTGTACTCAGATTTTTCTTCAGGAAGCTTGTTTTATTGAAAACATAACTTAAAGAGTCAGTGCAGTACAGTTATCCAGTTTTCAATATTAGCAGTCGTATCACAGAACAGTTGCGTGGGAAGAAATATCTTTGAGGAAGCATCATAACAAGTGCCTTAATTGTTAAGTAAAAATAATTTTCTGTCTGGCAAGGGAAGAAATACTTGCCAAATACTGATATAGGGGATTTTGAAGATTACTTTTACATAAATATTACGAAATCATAAAGCAAACATTTTAAATGAGAAATATCTTTTTCTTGTTTGTTCTTAAAAAAAAAAAGTGCACTATATTCAGCATAAGTCTTTCTTAAAGAAGGGCAAAAACCCCCTAGCAAGTCAAGGGTTAGGAAATACAGTGGTATGGTTACTGACTTTTTTAAGTGACAAAGGCAAAGCAGAGGCTGTGTTGACCTGTATGAAAGAACAGATCCATGGGACAAATAAGTTGTGGTGTTTTTTTTTTTTTTATGCCAAGCAGGAAGGTATCCTACTCAGCAGTTCAGGGTAGCTAAGGAAGATGTTTAAGATATCTCTTATCCCACTAAGTGAAATGCAACCTCAGGGCTGTTGCTTCTCTAAGGCTAAAGGCATACTTATGTAAACCTTGTATCATCGTTTTCAAAGGTTGGTCTGTAACAAAAGCTTAGTTCCCAACCTGATTATCACCAGCCATGTAGCAGAAATAAAATCCAATTTGTAGAATGAACAAATACTAAGTGATAACTCCATAGTCTTTAAAACATATGGGAAGCTTCAAGTTACTAAGAGGTATTGTCTGTCTTTATGTGTGTAGGATTCTCAGCATAAGTTATGATATGTTCTTAAATTTATATTTTCCAATACAACAAGATATTTTGGAACCAAAGCCTATAATCACTGCCAAAATATATATCATGTTGAGCATCAAGTGTCTTAAGTTCCCATGATGGTACATGTTGGTAGTGCTGGGCAAACATCCATTTGCTGGTTATCATTATGGACGCAGTTCATCACCCCTGTTGTAGGAGTCCTGCAAGGAGCAGAGAGTTGGGCTCCATGATCCTTATGGGTTTGTTCCAGCTTGAAATATTCTATGATTCTATTATTGTGATTTGCATAGCACACTGGTGATCATACCAGATCAAAGTGTACCTAAAGGTGTGGCTGGATGGAAACATGATTGCCTGTGCCAGCTCTGCCCAGGCTCACTGAGCAAGCTGGTGGGTATCACAGAATCACAGAATGGTTGGGGTTGGAAGTGACCTCTGGAGATCATCTAGTCCAACCCACCTGCTAAAGCAGGTTCACCTAGGAATGCGTTCACACAGGAATGCGTCCAGGATGGTCTTGAATGTCTCCAGAGAAGGAGACTCCGCAACCTCTCTGGGCAGCCTGTTTCAGTGCTCTGGCACCCTCGAAGAAGTTTCTCCTCATATTCAGATGGAACCACCTGTGCTTCAGTCTGTGCCCATTGCCTCTCATCCTGTCGTTGGCCAACACTGAAAGGAATCTGGCCCCATCCTCTTGACATCCACCCTTGAGATATTTATAAACACTGATGAGATCCCCACTCAGCCTTCTTCAGGATGAATAGACCCAATTTCAGAAGTCTCTGGAGCATTATCTGCTTTGGTATCTCCTAAATTTTCAGAGCTATACTTAATTTAGAGAATCTTTCTAATTACACTTGGACATAATTTGTTCCAGCTAACACTATGGTAAGGACTGGCAGCTAATACAAATCTGATGGAGTGTTAACTGTACAAGTTTTAATCCAGATCAGACCAGGATATGTACAAAAATTGTTATACTACATATGAAAATGTACGTATTATCCTCCTTATTGTTGAATTAGTATGATTTGACATTTATTATAATATCTGCTGTAATATAATGGCATCTAGTGGAAGTCCAGCGTAACCACAATATAAATTGTAAGCAAACTCGTAATGATATTAATGTATGGAGCCTTGCGTCATAGCCATCATAATCCTGTACATGATCCTGTAGTCATACAGACTTGCAAAGAGCATACTTACCTGAAAGTATATATTTCCTAAAGAAAATAAATATATGCTATTGCAAACAGATTTCATGTTGGAACCTGAGAAAGGTGTAAATTCAATGCCTTTTAGCAATTAGATTTTAGGAACTGACTGTGCAGACCCCATATGGTTAGTTTACCACAAGCAAATTATTTGTCAGAGAAAACATCATTACTGCATAAAAATAGATTAATTACAAAGTATTTATCTCAGTATACCTTCGAGGGAAACAAACCTACTAACAGTTTCATTGCAGTACAAGGATGTATGGTTATACAAAATAAGAGAAATTTAAGGCATGAAGTAAAATAATCTGTCTTCTTTATATGACAGTAATAAGTAAATACCAAGGAATGTCTGTATATATTATTTATGAACATGTTGATACGTACATAAAATAAGGTGCTAACTCACAGAACCACAGAAAGTAAGGCTGAAGCAGAGCTGAAGAGATTTCTTGTCTGGTGGACTCTTCAAAACCTACCCTTGATCTACAGTGGAAAAGTCCTTCTCTTTTCTCTGTGAGTAGGAACAAAATAAACCAGAATCTTTCCAGGAATTTTCACAGGAATAGTACAAACTGCTAATGATCGTTGTGACAATGAATGGGACTTCAATACCTCCCGATGGTGTTGCTATAATCAGAAACTGTCTAAAATTATTGGGGTTGGACTGCACGGCATAGAAGTATATGAAAACTGAATACAGGCAATAAAACTGAATACAACTCATCTGTACACTTGAAATTAGTAATTAAATAATTAAAAAAGCAAACCAAACCACCAAAAAAACAACCAAACAAAATAAACAAAACAAACCACTGAATACGAAAAGGGTAAGGAAAACAAGCTTTTATCCAAAAGATGATAAGGCAATACAAGCTATTCTGGGATGTATAAACAATGACTCAATAGATCTCTTAGATTGCTTTAATATATTCAGCAATAAAAGAGAACAAATAGGCAAAAGTTTAAAAAGATAATGAAAACTGAAGGCGAAGCTTTTTGTTAGTCTTGAATCCATTGATGTACACATTCATAAGTGTCATTGAAAAGCATGGTTTTAAGTAAATTAGTCAAAAAACATTCCCTAGAAAACTCCAAAGCACATATTTAGTGAATAACATCTCAGGTAGGATGACATTTTTTAATGATTAGTGAAAACAGTCTTAAGCTAGGAAGACATCTTTATCGATGCATATAACAAGAGGAGGTAACTGGTAAAGACATAAAATAATTTCATCTGTTTGTGTAAAAATAGATCTCTGTTTTGGAGGCTTATTGTAAATTAAGAAAAATATTCTAAAAGGGTGAAAATAAATGATGAGCCAACTGAATCCTTGATATAAAATTCTCCTATGAGTTCTTGATTGTAAGCCTGATGTTTACATGCTGAAATTACTTTTAGAGACTGTAAAATGTTAAGTGAATTCCTGCTTTTCATGCAAAATTCATCTCAGTTTTAATAAGAGACCTATGACTAACGCCATCATAATCTATGTACATGCATTTGTACATACAGATTTTTTTAATGTAGCATATACTTTGTGAACATTTGCTTAACTATAGTAACAGAATACATAGTGATGTGTGAGCATGACACATGCTGATTTATCTGGCAGTATGAAGTTAATTTTATATTACACTATTCTATATCTGTTGAATTCGAGAATGTTATAATAGCCCGTGGGATTTTCATCTGATATGGGTATTTTCCTGTTTGTGTTTTTAAATATTAACGTGACATTTTAATCAAATGTTGTGCAAGAGATTTTTTTCCTCTTTTTAAGAGTAGTTGAAAAATGAAAATTGAAAAACGGAAGACAGTTTCATGTTATTTCAGAGTATTCATGGATCCTGATGTACTTTTTTTAAGAAAAGGAAATGATAAAAATCAATTTATATTAAAAAGATTGAAATAAAAATGCAGAACAGCATACACACAGTATTTGCAGTTATAAGTTCTTCAAAAACTACTGTGGTTGCCTGAGAAACGACTTGCCTGATCACTGGAAAACAACCTATTAAATCTGTGATTTAACCTTATAATTTGGGGTAGTGAAAAGTAATAGACCATTTAAAGGTTCTCTAAAGCAATGAGTCTGGTTTAGCACAGTTTGCACAATTCCTTTTTCAGAATTATGTTTTGTATTTTTGTCACATCAAGCAGATCAGGAATAAGGTCTTCCCCTTTTCAGAGGTGTGTCTCCACAACTGGATGCTGCTGATTTGACGTTACTTATAGCACTTCTACAATCTGTTAGAAAGCTACTGACTTGAAAAAAAAAATGTGGAAGCATGTAATTACATCCCTCAGACCAATATTATGCTTCAGTGCCTTCTTCTTTCTGATGCTTTTGTCCTGAAAGGCAACAGAAATGGCAGTTACTGGTGACACTAGACACTGACTGCTTCATATAGCTTGGAAGGTATGTATGCGCATATATATACATACACGGCTAGTCTTTTACATTGGATCACAATTTCTGGCAGCAGCTAGGAAAGGAAATGTAATCTCTTTCGGTTTCTTGTTTGTCTTATCCGTTGTGCACTAGAAAAGACCATGGGTCACTCTCTGAATGGACTGTCACAGCCCTTATCATGCAGGGAGATAGGAAGCAATTGCACAGCCTAAGCCAGACTGTTTACTCAGCAGCACATAGAGAGATTTACCTGAAATTGTGCCTTATTCAGGTGGAATAGCTTTTGCCCTTTGCTCACCTCCTGGAGGTGATACCCCAGCAAAGCACTGGAGATTCTTCCAGAAGTGGTGGGAACTGACGTGGAGGCACAGCAGGACCCTGCAAAGGTGTTCCGGCTGGGAGAGGGGTCCCTGGGGAGGAGATGAGGACTTCACACTGGCCAAAGCAGTCCTGCTGCCTCCCAAGATGTTTTACTGTGGTTTCATTTTTATTTTTTATTTTTTCCTTTTTTTTTTTTTCCCAGCTGCTCCATTCTTTGAACCCATGATGTTTGTGAAGTCAAAATAACTAGTGTGAAATAAGCCAGGCTTGCTTATTCTAGAATATATTCAAAGTGATGAAAGGTGGGGTTTTGCTTGTTTTTTTTCTCTTTTTGTTTGTTTGTTTTTCCAGATGTTCATTATAGGAATTGGCTCTTGCATTAGAGAATCACATAATTTCAGTAGTTTTAGTCTCCTGTTTTTGTTTGGTTGGGGGTTTGGTTGGTTGGTTGGTTTTTTTATGTGTGTGTTTTGGTTTGGTTTGGGGTTTTCGTTGTTTTGTTTTGTTTTCCTTTTATTTTCTTTAAGGTCAGTGGAGCTCAATCACATCCTCCAAAATTGCATGTGTCAGAAGACAATAGTTGGCTATGGAGTACTCATTTAAAAGACATGCTAAAAATCTTTCAGTCCTGTCACGTCATATGAGGAGATCTTTTCAAATTTTAGTATTTGAGAAAGATGACCAGAATGGAATGTATTGTTTTATCAGAGCATCACAAAATAGAAATAGTTTAAAAAACTGGCCTATTCCAAAAAGCTTTAAGGTGGAAAATAAGGCCTTTTGCTGTGACTATGGGAGATGCTCCTAAGTCCTGAAAAGTAGAGAAAGCATATATCTGTCCCCTCTGAAATTTTCAAACCATATTAAAATTCCCAGCTTTTTCTAGACTTTTGCTTTGTAGGCCCCGAGATTGCTAGGTTTTAAGGTAGGTCTGCTTGCTGTGAGCATGCCTTGTTTAGCACGCTCTTCTCTCTGTACAGTTAAAAATTAGTCTCTGGCCAGAAGAGTGTTGGCAGCAGAGGTCAGCTGGGCAAAACCCGAGGTGTCTTGTCCAGAGGTTGCTCCCAGACTTTTATTCTGGTTCTGATAAAGCAGACTGTCACTGGCAGCACTGCTTAGCTGCACAACTATATTTTGAAGTGGTGCAAGGTACTGTCACATGCTCTACAACAGTTGTTTTACTCAATTGAGCTTCCAGTAAAATTTCAGGCTTATACTCGGAGACGTACACTTAAACTGCTGCACACTGCAGAAGACAAGAACATGAATTTTTGCATATTATTTTGTACAATGTTGTTGGCATATGACTTTGATTCATACCAGACAGCCTTTGCCTTAACGTTCTCACGCTAATTCTGGCTCTCATGAAAGAAAGGGCATTTTAAACACTGAATATACAGAGGTCATAGACCACTGCTGGCAGCGCAGTCATTTCAGGCACTGTAACCATAGTTGGGAAATGTTGCCTTTTATACTTTTCAGCAGCAAATGCACTGATTGTTCTCGGAGCCGTCCTGGGAAAAGAACTTACTAGTTATTTGTGATTTAGCAGAAAAGCAACTTTTTACTTCTTTCCTTTTGTGCCATAAAAGTAAACTTTAACTGGAGGTGTTTCAGAAGTGGTGTCCTGTCCAGCATTCCCCCATCTTTGCTGCAGGTGCCACTCTTCCTTGAGTGCCTGCTAGAAACAAGGAGCAACAATGTCCAGGGTATGCCCTACTGAAGACCGTAGCCCACTGAGGAGTGGGCAGCTTCATCGTGGTACTTGACCACGTGCCTCTGATCAGCTCAGCTTTGCCTGTGCTAGCAGGCTGCTCATGCCCTGGCTGGGCAAGGAGGGGGTCTTTCCCCAGGACTACCTCCTGCTGGGGTTGCTGCTCCTGGGATCTGGCTGGGTTGGAGCATTAGTGATATTGCGCTGAAGCCATGAGCAGTACTGTTGGTGTTGGTGAGCACCCTCTCTCCGCTCAGATACCCACCCCATCTCATTTTGGGCCAGACACAATCCGGGTCAGACATCCTTATGCTTCTGAAGCTGGAGTCCTACCTGTGCCAGACCGCAGAGGGACGAGGGTTTTTCTGCGGGGAGAGCGCTGGCAAACTGTGATTTCCTAAGTGGAGATGGGTTTGTTATTGTGTGATAAATCTCTTTGTAATTACTGCTGCCAAAGAGTCAGTGATTTGGAGAAAGTACTTATTTCTATCAATCCCTTAAAGCCTGCTGAAAAAACCCAAACAGGATGGGAAACATATCCTGGCAAGGTTTCTGGCATATCTAGGGTCATGATTCAGCATTTCATAAATGAATAATTATTTAAGTCTGTTTTTTCCTTTGTGAGTAATACTGGCATTTTACTAGCAAAGTGTTAACTTGTCTTTCTTCTGTTGACATCTAGTTGGGGCCAAGCAATTTGCATAAGCATTACTATTACTGGCACCCCTAGAGACTTTTCTGATATTGTCAAGAACAAAGCGCTATAAAGAAGCACAGAGCCAAAGATGATTGAAGATCTGTGCACAGGATGTGTGATAAATTTGTCAGCAATAAATTTCTTAATAAAAGTCACAATAAAACAGAGGAATCCCCCTAAGAATTGATATTGAAAATCTCATAGGCATTTGAATTTCTTGAACACTCTGTTCTGTGAACGGAATTTACGTTAAAATGCACGTTATCTTTGTGCCAGCAATTCAGTCTGAAAAGCAACCTGTCGGCGTTTTTCCTCCATTTGCACGTTGCACATGCCCTTGAAGTATTTTGGGCAGCAATACCAGGAAGACAGGCACTCCACCAGTATCTGATTCTTTGAACTGCATGCAGAGGGAGTTATGGTGGCTTAATGACAGTGCTGGAGCCAGACACTCCAGCCTCTCCCAGCTTAAGGAGCAAGTAATTCCTGCTGCTCACATGGTCCCTCTGATTAAGAGCCTCTTGCTCCTTTTAGGAAACCATTTGCTGCCCTGCAGTGTTCTCCAATTCACACACACTTGTGTGCATCTCCTTTAATTTCTATCTCCCCTACTCAGCCAGCTATTATACCATGATATGGAGAGCAGACTTAACCCCACAGTGATCTGTTATGACCCAGTATTTTGTGGACAGAGGCCAAAACTGCTGCTGACTCTCATAAAAAATATGACAGAAACATTACCTAAATTTCCAGGTTCAGATCTCAATTAGACTAAAAAAGCGTGTTGTGACCAGAGTAGCCTCTTTTAGCACAAACAGGGTTAACTATTGAAGTGAAGGTACATACTTTTTATTTTCTGCCATAGAAGTACAACTGGTAACCGTGATGACTCTCTATTTCAGGAGGTGAAAAATGACCAACCAGTGATGAGCAAACACTTGCAGAAAATGTAAAAGCAGACACATAATTCACAGGCCAGACAGCAAGAGATAAGACACTGCATACGAATAAGAGTATGTGGGTGTGAGAGTGAGTTGCTGAAGGAGAGGATTTAACTGCTTCGCTGAAAGTGCAATTACACAAACAGCTCTTCTGACTGCAATTCATCAGTAGATACTACCTGGTGCCACAAAACTGTTAAAAACCCCACAACCTGTATGAAAATGGCAAGCTTGCTTCCAGGCCAAATAAATAACGATCAATTAAAAATACCAACATATAACATCTGCCTTTTAAATAATCAGCTTGGTTTCTGTTTCTTCCTCAGAATGTGTTGTTCTGCTTCCAGCAGACCATATTCATTTGAATGAGACTGTACATTCTAGACAGCTATCACCTTGATATGTTAGATGGCTGAAAGTACCTTAAATTAGGTAATAATAGGAAAAATATTTTTCTTCCATTAATATCCTTAAAAATATAACTGAAAAATAGAGTACTGATATTGCTTGATTTCCATTAATACCCTATGCTGTAATAAAAGTCTCTGCTTAGCCATTTGGTAAAAGATCAATATGGGCTGCCACTGCAGATATGACCTGAAATAAGAATGGTATTACAGGTTCAGAGGATTTTTTTGGTGGTTGCAGAGGAAAAAAGCAAGAAATTCCTTCCAGAGTTGTATGGAGAAAGAGAATGAGGTATGACATGAAGTTGAGGGGAGATTGTTCCACCAAGAAGTAGCTTCAAAATTTAAAGTTGATACAAACAATTGCTTTTTTTGTGTTGGTTTTTCTTTTTTTTTTTTTTTTTTTGGTAAACTTTTCATTTTTTCACCAAGCTCTAACTTCAGCTTTTCAGGTTGATCTCTGTGGCTGGTTCCCAGGATCATCCTGTTAAGGCTGTTCTGTGCATCAGCTCTTCTAAGGAACCTTTTCAGCATCAGCATTTGATGCCTTAGAGAGCTCCTGACTGCCTGAGGACCCAGATGTGGTGAGGACCTTCTTCCTCTGCTGTGGAAACTCTGGCTCTTCCCAGCTGTAGCAGGTTCAAGCTGCAGACCACTCTCATTGCATTATCTCCTTACAAGAATTTTAGATCCATACAAGTGGAAGTTCAGTTTTCACCTCACCCAGTCAATACTTTTGCCATTGTTTTTAGTGTCGCATGTCCATACTGCCCTATTTGTTTCAGTAATGGCCACTATTTCCTTGCTAATGTATTTGGCTTTTTAAAGGACAGACTTGAAAATGTATCTTTATTATGGAGTAAGAATATTTATTCTCCCAAAGTCACAAACCTACAAGCAAAACATTTTATTCCCATGTTCCAAGCATTCTGTGAAGGACAATTTATGAGTAAAATGCATAAACATTTTTCATAGTTCAGATTGCTGAGCTCTGGGCCACTTACATGATCTTTGTGGAAGTAGCTGATTGCACTTTAGATTTCTAAAGCCAGTCTGGATTTCCTGCTTATGTATTTAATTTAACTGCCTTTAATGGTCCAGCACATATGGCCTGATGCAGTAATACTGGATTACAAGCCATCTAGTTTTTATGCTGGAGAAAGATTCAATTACTGTGACTGTTTCACCCAGCCATTATAAACTTGGCTGGAGTTTTCCATGCTGTCTTTCAAAAGAAACTGAGCTCCTTCAGTGAAGGCTTCTCCATGCCCTTGCAAATTTCAGGATGACCCTGTACGGATATTAAGTTCCACAGATTTAATTTGAGTATTAGTTGTGATATAGGCCAGTACATATTCAAATATATTTCTCTAGAATTCTTTTATACACATATATATTTCTTTTTATTATAGTAATACTTGCCAACTGGTGATACTTACATTGTCTGGGTCTCATTTAGCCAGGTGACAAACAACACATTCATAAGAGACTAGCTTTCCATTCACAAGTGTCATAGCTTAGTTTGCTGAATTATGTATCTGAACTATTCCATTTTGAGTAGCGTGACTAACATTAGATTTTACAAATTATTTGTAAAAGCAGACAAAAGTGGCTGAATCAAATTTAATTATAGTATATAAATATAGGAGTCTCAGTTGGGATCTGCTATTCTAGCATTAAACTGCAATGCAAATAGAGACTTCAATTTGTAGAGTGTTTGTATCAGAGAAAATACACAGGCAAAAGGTTGATTGAGCTCCACTCTGTTATGTTGTGCCCCTATGCTTCCAGGGTGTGAGGGGTAGCATGATCAGGACACTGAATTCCAAGGCAGTGTGTTCACTCACGTGAAATAAATTATTTCAGCACATTTTTGCACTGTACATATATAAAATATGGTTTTTATCTTCAGACCACACCGTTTCTTTTCTTTCCACTAGATTTTTTTAGAGGTAGCCAAAATAGTATAGTCCTTCCATAGCTCTGTGTCTACTCTTGGGCATGAATTCTGTTTGTAGAAGAGTTCATTACTCTCCCTAGAGTTAAAAGGAGCTGGGAAGCCATTCTGTAAACAGCTAGCATCTTGTCTGGAAGTGTGGAAGCAGAACATCGTTTTACTCACATGCTCCCAGCCTACCCACAGGTCACCTTGCATGGTTTTAGCCTTTCAGATTTCATTGCTATTCAGTACTCCACTTGAGTGCATTTCAGACCCTGCATTCTAAAACAACTCTAACTACAATCTAGGGACCTATATAATTGCACTTAAGTTTAAATGCCATTATGTGACTGAATAATTTATCACTGTATACAGCAAAAGTTAATTGATGGTAACATTAATTCTGTGGATGTTAGAAGTATTTTAGAATTTTCTGATGTTCTGATTAGCCTTTGAAATGCCTTATTTTTTTTTTCCTCCAAGTCACCCTTAAAATCTACAGAAACGTCTCAATTTAATTTTGTAGCTCTCAGTTTTAGGAAGACAGGTTTACCTTTCAAATAGGACTTACATACTTTTCCTCATGTGCTGACAGGACCAGAAGAGACTACCTCTTCAGGTGCTTGTGTTCGTTCTATTTCTGTAGCCAACAACTATGTACCAGCCTAAACTAGAAAGATACACAAACAATCCCTGCAACCACCAAGAACGCTGGTGTGATTTAAGTCTTCGTTGGAAAACCAGACCAGAACTCCAATGCACCAAGACTAGCACAGAAGCGAAGGACATCTTTAACATGATGCTTTTTGACTAATACATTACACAAAAAGACTAAGTCCACATATTTGCATGAAACTTTAAGGTAATTATGCCATTTGGGCTTAGGAAGGAGTTCTCTCACAAGCTGAGGGTATGGAAGTGACTTACCATGTGCTGACCCCAGAATTCCAGGTTGCATCTCTGTAGCATTTCTCTCCTCAGAAAAGCCAGTTTGTCCACATCTGGCATGAAGAATGTGAGCAGTTCCATATTTGCTTGCATGCTTTGCAGCGTGTTACAGGTATGATTAGCTCTGCTTTGCAGAAGGAGGATGCAAAGCAGAGGAAACTTGACCAACATTGTATGCGAAGTCAGTAACAAAAATAGGACTTGAAAGGCTTTGGAGAATCTGTCCAGTGTTTCTCCAGTAGCTACAGCCTGGGATGGGCAGTTATAAACACCCACTTGTTTTAAATTACTTGTATAAGTGCATTCTGTGATGCCCTATCTTAATCCAGTTACAATGCTCAGCTCTTATTGAGACTTTGAACAAGCCTATCATATAATGTTTATAAAGTATAAGGCTTTCAGCAATTTTGCTTTGATGGCTGCAATTAGCCACTTCCTGCAGTCACAGCAAAACAAGGAGTAGCTGCTAAAATGTCAGTAATAGCTACCTTTTCTTCTCTCTAATGTTTCTTTCCTGCAAAATTGTTTGCTAACAGTTTCGGATGATAACTTCAAAAGTCATATTTAATACCTTTTGACAAGTTTCTAGGTGTTTACACAATGAGCAATAGCAACTACCTAAATAGCTTTTCCCTGCTTCTCAATATCTCAAACACTGTGTAAAAAAACATTAACTAGTCCTTATGGCTGTTTTGTGCTGCTGCAGGAAACACATTTTGCTCATGAGTTGAGTGAGCTATAGCTAAATAGACCCAAGCTGAGAGACCCAAAATTATCCTAATTTATTCTCCTACACTGCATTAATTTTAATATTGTACAGACTGAAATGTTTTCCAGTAATTTCACTTATTTTTTTATAATGTGTCCAATTTCACTTGCATTTTTAAGATGGGACTTCATAAAATATCCTCAATATTTTGCTTTTGCATTGTATTTGTATGAAAAATATATTGTCTCTTAAAGTATAATAACAGAGTTGTACTTCAAATTGAGGTGGAAAAAAATGTGGGAAAAAAAATGGAATAATAGACAGGAAGTTTATATCTTGTGTCCAGATTATTGGGGTAAGGTACATTTATAGTTTCATTTTCCTATGCTTGTGAAGGCAATGTGAGAAGGTAAGTAATTTTCTAAGCAGGTTTAGACTGATGTGATTAGAGATAAGTAACTGCCGATGTACATAGGAAGTGTACTTGTGTGTGGAACTGGTTATACATTTAAATTCCTCTTTCTGTGTATGGAATATCCAGGCTGTATGTGATCAGACATGTTTTGCATCTGTATGACTTTGAGAATACAGATCAGAATAAGTAACTGAAGTCCAGATTGATGCCAACGTAACAAGTAAGCGATACCATATTATCTGTCCTCAGTTTTTCTTCCAGAACACTTAGTTCAGTCGAACCCATATAATTAAACACTTTATTGGAAAGAATTATCATCATTGTGATAATAATTCTATCATGAAATTATAGTCTTCAGATTAGGAAACCTTAACGTTATTTAAAATTAAGAGGAAACTTGATATGATGGAATAAATAAAAGCCATTAAACTAATTACAAACTGGAATATATTGTTGGCAGTATGAAAATTACAAGTGAAGTACAATTAATGATTGGAATAGTGACAATCAAATTTTACTCACTATGCCAAGTTTAATTTCCTGTCTTGTAAATCGCAAACAAACCTCACGAACAAGCCAACTGCTAGATTGCTGTGATTAATCAGTTTTTATAAATATGCTGGTGCTGGGTGACCAATATTAAACAATTAACATAGAAAATGTGGAAAATCAGAAATGAAAACGGTCCATCTTATTCAATATAAACTGATTTTTTTTTCGCCCCCAAGTGGGATAAAGTAGCCTTGTGGAGGTCACTGTAGAGGAGCTGCTTTGCAATCACCTCCTGCAGTACTCCTGTAGCCAATGTTGCACTCTCTAATACTCCATCTGCAAAGCCTCTGATGCGGGTTCTTCAGCTGTGCACCATTTTAGCGGCGGTGTCCACCTCAGCACCCCACCGGCAGGGCTGCTGTATCACAGTGCATAGAACCATCCTCCTGTGATCCACCACAGTTGTCCCTCTGCTCTGACCTCATGAGCAAAAATTGTTCTACATGGAACAAATCCAAAGTGATATTATTATTAGTAGTAGTAGTAGTACTATTATTATTTTTACTTGAACTAAATAATCCAAACTGTGGACCCTGCTCAGAGTGACTTTCCAGAAGAGAGCATTTAGAATGACTGCCCTTGCAAAGACATTATGGCAATAGTATAATTGCATGGCCAATTGAAACATCACCTGAAAAATTATATCATGAAGTGTTAAATCTACATGTATTTATGAAAAGTGAGATGGCAACAATTAGCCTCATGTAAAAGCATGTATCACCAATATAGAATCAATACTGGCAGATCTGTGATAAACGTTTTGTTGATGTGAAACGTCACACAGTGAAACATGGTACTAAGCAAGCATTGCTAAAACGTTGAAGTAGTCGATACTTTTACTTTGGAGCAAAGAAAGATTTTTTTTTTTTTTTTTTTTTTTTTACCAGCTAATCAGTAATGTGTAGTATTATCATTAATTTGATTTTCTGAAAAATCCTAGTTATCTCTAAGTATGACTTTGAAAAAGTGGTGGTTCTTTTCCTCCACCATTGGATTATTGCCATGTTTTAAGAGGAAATGCATCACCAGGACTTACCATGCTTGAACCTAGAAGGGCCAAGCACCGTATTGTGGGACACAGACAGTTGTGGTCTTAGCAGAACAGGTATTGTTCTGATATTGTTTTCCACAGACTCCTAAAAGACTTTTCAGCAGGAAATATAATCGAACCAACAAGTGGCCCTAGCTTTTCTGTCAGCTCTCCTTCTAGAATGCCATTATAAACCTAAGATTTTGTAGTGCAAGTATTTAATCTAAAACCAAAAGTGTGTTGCAAGAGAAAAGCTGCAAGCCCAGTAAACAAACAAAAAAAAAGCTCCGTAAAGACTGATGCCTTTCCGTATCAGAGAAATCTGAATTTAATGTGAGTCCTTAATTAATAATCCCAGTCACCTTGGAGCAGTTTTAATGGTGTCATTTCACTAGTTCTGTTCCCAAACCCTGATCCTGATCAGTCACCCAATATGAATTTCAGTCCAAGCCATCTTCCCCAAAATGCCATTTAGTAATTTTAATCTATTAAATACCATTTCAATAAAAAACCGTGCTCCCTATCACAGACTTCCATGTAAATAAAGACAAAATAAATTGAAAGGATGAAGGACAAAGGCACCAAGCAAAACTAAGAGAGAAGACTTCATCTGCTTTCTGATGCCTCTTAGGTCTGATAGATTCTTGTATAATTGATTTTACAGACAACTGGGCTAAATATAGGACCTGCCTACAACAAATGAACCTTAGAGTGTAATAAAAAAAGACAAATCTGAACATACGATGATATGCCTGAAAAGATGATTTTTTTTTTTTTCTTATTTGAAGAACTTTGAGGACTCCTTTGGAGTCTTTGGAATCTTCTCCATCTTGATAAAATAATTGCATATAACAGTGTTTCTTATATTGTGTCTGCTGCTGGAACTGTGTTCCAATCTGACACTGAAATCACAAGCGTTTGAGTATTCTTCCTGTGTTTATTCTTTACTTTGATCAGCTTCTATACAGTGGTGTCACTGGGGACAAAGGCAACAATATTCCAAAGACACTAACATAGGTAAATTTAACTTAATCTCTCACTTTAGCGTATAGTGCTTGTCAGAACAATATATTAATGTAGGACTTTCCTCAGAGTAGTCTTTGTCAAGAGTTTGAAATGTCTGAAGCAAGATAATTAAAGAATACTTAACAGTATACTTCACAGTTCCAATCTTTCTTGATTTTTTATAGGCTGTCTGAAATAATTTCAACATATGTTTCTGCAAAAGAACTGAGAAGCCAGTCATATTAAGCCATATTTCTCCTGTTGTAAAGTACCCCCCTGGTTATAGTCAACACCATACTCTGTTCAGTTTTGCAGCTCTGGCTCTCGAACAGTGATCAACACTTCACTGTTCTGTCATGGCAGAGACCTATTTATAGACCTCATACCACATACATTTTAGGGGAACTTTACAGCTTAACAGGTTGTGGACTAAATATTTTAGAGGTTGTAGGGGCATGCTTTGGGAGCACATCTTCTGGTTCGATTTAATCTGAAAGGAATTGAGGCTGAGCACTCAGAGCCTCCTCCTTGTGTGAATCTAACTAGTAAGTGGTGATGATCAGATAATTCATCTCAGAACTACACTCCTGAATGGAAATAAGACATTAATTTAGGACATCCAGAGCTAGTCAAGCATCCAATTGCTCTCTTCAACATACTTGTCGTATCCAATTCAGGAACATAATTATTCACGAAAGCAAAATATTCTGATGCCTATTTGTTTTTCTTTGCCATATGTAGGTGGGTTTTTTTTGGTTGGTTGACTGGTTGTTGTTTTTTTTTTTTTTTTTTTTTAATTAAATATTTCCCAGTGTCTTTTCTAGAACAAAAGGGAAGTGTCCTAAGGGAAGTAGAGTAGCATTGTGATTAGGCCTCTCTCAGCCAAGTTTGTGGACAAGTGCTTTGAAAAATAACCCTTTCCTAAAACAATGGATGTACTCCTGAGCAAAATTGTGCAATCCATCAATTCTGCATAGGTTTATGGATTGAAAGGAAAGTTAGAGAGAGGGAACAAACAGAAGAGGAGGACTCTAAATAGGCAATATTAAATCCCTTTAGTTCTCACAGTTTGAAATTTGCAGTGCAAGATGTATCATTTAGTCACATATGCACTCAGGGAGCATTGGTCTGGCATTGAAAATTACCTTAGTGATTCTGCTCTGAGATAGGAAAAAAAGGTTGCACCAAATGGGGAACTAAGGGCGTTGCCAAACCATCGCCAGCTCTAAATGATTTCTTCTGGTATTTTTTAAAGAACTTCTAACTGAATCTTTGTGTTTGGAAGCAAAAGGGAGAGGAAAACAAGGGAGAACATGCTCAAAGATGTTTTTCTTTGTGTGTTTTAGAATACATTATGTATTTCTATGTATGGTTTATATGAACCAGGAAAATCCAAGCTTCTACCTGTTTTTTTTCTCCCTTCAGCTAAAGGAAAATAAAATAATTTTCACAGCACAGTTCTTGAATTTCAAAAAAAAAAAGGAGCAGGCTACACTTTTCCACAACTTTAATGAAATGTCAATCAGCAAAGCATTCAAGCTTTGTCCTAGTGAGTATGTGCTTCAGTCTTATCCTGAATCGAGGCCAATAAATTGTGGTGTTCAGAACTGCTGCATATCATAGCATGTGCTCTTTTTTATGATAATAATAGACCTCTCCAATGACACAGTATCTTTTCTATCATAGCACTGAGTATTATGTGGGAAGTCCATAATATTATAATTTAATATTAATATTACAGCATAAAACATTAAAAATTCCCTAGTATTTTTTAAACCAAAACACTTATCTGTTGCATAGTTGTTGTTTTTTTTTTTTTTCTTTTCTTCAGAACTTCTAGTAGTAGAAGAAAAGCCAGCAAAAAAGCCCTAAAAAATAATCTGAAAATGGCCTGATTTTTTTTTTCCTACCAATATCAGAATATAAAATAGAAAGTTAGTTTTATGGAAATATGTATCTGTACATGTGTATTCTGAATGTTTGCCAGATAATACTTTAACTACAAAGTTTACAGTGATTTGACAACTAGAGAAGGAAGGAATCTGTCTTTACTGAAGGGAAGGAAATGTAATAGAATCTGTAAAGCCTCACTGCCTTTGTAATTGTTTTCTGTGATACAACCTGTTGATCAGGAATTACTAGCTTAAGAAATAAAGAGTATATTCTGTTTTTCCTGTGGCCTATCTCCTCTGAAGAACTACTTCTCTGTCAGTTCTGTGTTATTTGTGTTTTGTATCTTTTTTGCTAACATTTAGTTCAATGATGACACCTCTACTTAGTCCTCCAAACACTGAGAAGTGATGACTCATGCCCATAAGAAATGCAGACTGTAGAAGATTGATAGAATTGTTCCTGGGTCTAGATATAGAGAGGATGTGAGGCTCTGAGATTTCACCTGAAGTCCCTTTTGGGGCTATGCAACCCTTGATGACCTACGCTGCAGTTTAAGGTACTGTTAGATGTTGATCCAGCTCTGTTGTACCTTGAAAATAGACTTGGTGTGTCTCTCTCAAACTTTCAACAGTAAATTGTACAACAACAAACATACATAAAACCAGACAAACTCTATTGTTTCATCTCTCCAGAATGACAGAGGATAAAAGTTGAACTGTTCGTGGTATTTTGCATGAAGAATAATGTGTCCAGAAACCTATTATCTGGAACTCTGCTGATTATTATCATTCCTCATTCATGTGAAAAATGTAATACAGAATTCAGTTTTCTTTGTGTATATTCTGCAGTTCTTCTTGGAATAATAACTTAAGCTCTACAATTCTCTTACATTTACCATTTTCATTAGCATTTCTAGAAATTATCTTACAGAAACTTTAGAAATTACAATATTTGTATTTATGTCATTGTGATGCGTGAACCTGTATGTTCAGTAAGATCAGAATCAGGATTTTTTTTTTTTAAGAAGGCATTAGAATCTTATTGCAAATAACCTAAAGACATAAAAATAAAAGATATATGTATATATACACACTATATATATGGATGTATATATTTGTATATACTGCACTAGTGTATATATACTACCCTAGTATCTTTCTTTTGCCAGTCCTGTTTAAATCGTAAAGGCTTCTTACTTTCAGGTTCAGCTGCCTTCAGGAAGAAAGTCAGTTTCTGTGACAACTTTATCATAATTGTACAAATGTTAGGAGTGAAGACACATCTTACTCTAATAAGGGTAATAATCTTTGCCAGGTTGAGACTTGTAAATAAACTACGATTTTGGATGCAACACAAGTCACTGAAAATGTTGTGTGGAAGAAATGTTGTACACAACCCTGCAGAGAAATGTGGTGCAGGTCAGAAACTGTTCACCAGAGGTTGTCATGGTGTAGAGAGCCGCTTGCTCACCCCACCCCTCCCACCCCAAACAGGGGAGAGAATCCAAATGGAAGGGAGAAACTCGTGGATTGAGATAAACACAGTTTAATAAAATAACAAAACAACACAAATATACTACCACTAATAATATATATAAAATGGAAATAGAATGTAAAATAAAAGACACTCAATGCAATTCTTTATGAACTCCATCCACACAGAGCAGCCAGTCTCAGGAAGCAGCACCTGGTCCCAAACAGCTGATCCTGGAAAGACAAAAGAGGAAAAATGCAGAAAGGCCCAGAGGCCTCTGCAGAACAGCAGGATGGCAAAAGGTCATACTGAAGAAAGTTCTGAACAGAACTCTCCTCAGTGGGTCTCCATGCCAGCTCTGAGAAAACCAAACCAGAAGATCCCAACTTTCCTTAAATATGAAGCATGATGCTAATGGGATGGAATATTCTTATTGATCAGTCTGGATGTCAGTCAAGGTCTTTCCACCTATGCCCCCCTTCCTTGATGTCTCACACCTGTGGGCAGAGGCCTTGGCTCTCAGACCAGAACAATTAAAACCATTAATTCTGTTCTAGGGTGTTGTGTTCTTGCTCTCAAACTAAGTCCAAACAATGACCATGCTAGCTACAAAAAATAAAGGTTTCTAATTGTTTGATTGAAAATTCGCTTGTTTTCAGTCAAAACAGCACAATGTGATCTCTGGTTTGGGCTATGCTTGTGCTCAGGACAGGAAAGGGAACTGAATTTAAACTTTGGGACAACCTGTCTATCAGCACACTTAGCATGAACGATGCTTGGGCTATGTACTACCCGGAATTGTGTATTCTCATAAATTGTTAGCATGCTCTAAGGGACAGCTTTAGTCCATATCCATGACAAAATGTTCTCTGCTCAGGCATGGAGAGCAACATCACAGGGTATGGGAAGGAAAAAATAATTCAGCCATTTGGATGCAAGACATGGTGTGCTTGCACTTTATTTTATTTACTGGTACAGGTATGGCCTCAGACTTTACATTCAGCCCTCTGAATATTGTGTGCTATTGAGGAGTCAGATATGATGAGGGGCTGACAGATATGATGGCTTTTAATCATAGATTTGATTGGGAAGGAGTTATAAGAAACAAAATATCAAGGTTTATTAATAGCAATTTGTAAAATCCATTAATTGCTGCTAGTTTCTTAGTTTCTAAGGAAATGTACAGCAAAGCCCTCCTCAGGAATGGAAATGCCTTTAATTTTGAACACGAGACCTGAAGATGAGTATATTCATCTTTTTTCATAATTGTACTATGCTTTTAGGTAAGCAATTATGCTAACTTCACCAGGATAGAGCTTGACTACTTTTTTCTCTAGACAAATTGATTTGCCCGCATTTTCCAACAGTTTGTGAATATGAAATTACTTCTGTGGAAAAGACAAAAAGAAGGATCATTCTTTTTATATTACAAGACTGTGTTAACATACACTGTAGTCACTAACATACAAATCACTAACATACCGGCTCTAACAACATGCTTTGGATCTTTCTAATTTTTGATAATCGGCAAGGTGTATGTACTTGTTTTGGCAATAACCAGGAGATAAATGACTTATTTTTCCTGGTTAAATTCTCTAACAGTAATAATATATCTTGAACAAACACATTCAAAGAATATTCATGCTGCACATAGGTTTCATCAAAGTATTTCTATTTCTTAGTAGAACTGTCTCGATTTGTGTTTTTGATAATGGAAACAAGCATGATGTTCCCTTTCAAATTGAAAAAATCTGAATAGTATTGGCATATTTTCACTTGAGAGTGAACAGCAGTTTGTTTGTTTGTTTGTTTTTTTCTCAAAAATGGTCCCTTTCAATCCCTAACATTCTGTGATTCTGTGATTCAGGCAGAAATGTTGGGGTGGGTGGGAGGTACAATCCAGTTAATAGGTAGAATAGAAAACTTTCATTTAAAACTGCTAACATTTAGAAAAGTTTCAAGCAATTAGAAAAAAAGCCTTCTCACACAAAACAGAGTTTTGTTTAAGTTTGGCACGGACAGCTTTGCCTATAGTTAGTGACACATAAGGACTTTTTACTTTTGTCAAATATTTCATACTGATTCGTTTGTATGAATAATTCCCACCCCCAGGTTGTTTAGAAACTGCCTAGTGATATTTGTTCTCTTGGGTTATGTGACTAATTTTATCACACATTACTCAGAAACAATTAAGCTCCAAGCCAGGACCAGGGTGCTGTAGCTATGATCAAGTACACAGACACTTTGCCCATACATAGCAACTTGCACTCTAATCTAAAACGGGTCCCAACACGCCATGGGAACAATAGTAGACACTGTGTGTGTCAATAAGCATAACAGCACTAGGAACACGCTTTCATGCTGGCCTGAATCTGTCCTTCTGGCAGCAGTCAGTTTTAGTTACACAAGTCCAGGATAAGTGTATGTAACTAGGAAATACTAAGTCATTTAAAACTGTTTTAGAGGCAAATAAATCCAATGTGTGTGTGTGTTCATTGATAGATAAACGTGTGTATTAGTATCTCAGTCCCTTTCTCCCTCTCTCAATTGGGCTTTGCAATGGGGTTCTCATTTTGCTCCCAAGGCTTAGCAGTGCTGGCAAGAGGCAAGCCAGCAGTCCCCGCTCTAGCTGCAAGCAGAGGGCGAGACTACAAATATTCTGCTATCAGTAGTTCCTGGGATTTGAACATAAGAGCAGAGACCTATTTGTAGTTCAGAGCATTTATGCAGATTGTCTGAAGTTGCTGAGGATTCACAAACTGTCCTTCAAATAGCTGTTTTCACAATGATTGCAAATCAAAATCATCCCATGGGTGGTAGCAGCCTGGCCCTCGTTCCTGAAAATATTTGAATCGATGTATTCAGCTACCCTAAAATAAATTGTGCAATGAGTAAGCTATTAACTTTGATATGGAGAAATTAATCAGCCATATGTGTTCCTTTAGTGATGTCGCAATCTGCTTACCCTGTAATTAAGATTCATCACAACAGTGATAACCATTAAGAGAAATAAGTTTGCTGTAGAGTGGAGGCAAGAATAAAATTGTTCTTTTAACTTCTGGCTCTGATGTTACACATGAAATTGTTCCTCCTAGAAGGCTTATTCTCTTTCTGATGATACCCACACTGCTAGATCAAAGGTAGCATTCAAATCCAGTGAAGAACATCTGCTGTGCTGCCTCATGATTTGTCACACTGAGCACAGTCTTGCACTGATAGGATCAGAATTCCTATTCACTTCTGCTCATTGCCAATATCATAAACCAGAGAGCCACAATCTATAGCTTCTGAAACTGGTATTTTGCTTTCTGCAGATGCATTTTCTCCCCCAGGTCTATAAGGAAAAAAAAGTAGTGCTTTACTTATTTGATTTTGTTGCCTGAGGACCAGCAAATTTAGGTAAAACTATCACAGCCACAGAGTATGTTTCAGGGCCGGTTATAGCTATAGTGTAGGTTTTATTGGGGCAGGTATACTGAACACTAGGGACAGACAAATAGTAAATGACACAGTAACATGATTTTGCCTTATTTCTGTGCAATGCTTCAGTTAGCTACCACATTCCCCATATTCCAACTCCACATATCATGCATTATTATTATTATATATCATTTATCCACATATATAGATAGAGATACGCATTTCTATTCGTATATGCACATGTACAATTTGCATCTTAATTTGGGTTTGTGAAGCATGAAAGGTGTTAGGAAATATTGACTGACTAAGCTTATGTCCAGGCTTTATCTTATTCAACTGTTGTGCTTGTACAATAAAGACGCTTGTATAAGCACAGTAGCGCAGCAGTATTTTGTGAGTTGGTATGCTGCTTATACAGGACTTGCTTAACATAACTGTCTTAACATTAGGAACTAAATTTGTTGTAGCCCTAGGCCACAAGCTGTGAACTTTCACCTAGATATGTTGAACTTTTACCTGGTAAAGAAAAAGAGGGGCCCCAGAGGTGGTTCAAGTCAGAAGATAAGGGAACTACAATCATCGTCAGAAGATGAGGGAACTACAATCATCGTCAGAAGATGCATCCTTGGAAGTAAGAAAAGGAACAGCATGTCCAGAGACAAGAAACAGTCTGCCATTTCAATGGAGGGACACAATGAAGAATAGGGAGGTCCCAGACCATATTACAGTTGGCCCGAATTGGCACACAAAGGGTGGGGAACTTAGATTGTAAGGGTGTAATTGCCCAGAGATCTCTTTTTTCAGGGTCCATCTCCAGAAGCACGCAGCTGGAGCTGTAATTGATTGCTGTACCAATTAATAAAAAGTGCTACTTAGAGAAATGGCATGCCAAACTCATTGCTTTGAGAATCCTAGAGCTGAACTAAAGGGAAACGTGTGTGTGTGGTGAGAAAGGAGCCTTTGTGAGGTGCCCTTTGAATCACTGGGTCCGCCCTCCACAAAGGGACTTCAATCCTAGTGGTAAAGTCTCAGTTCCTTTGCTTGTGGCTCCTGTGGTTGGGTGATTTATGAGTTTCCCGAACAGAAGTGCTACAAAATACTAAGTATCATTGTAGCAGGTGGCCCTGGGTCTCCCAGATCTGTTGAGAGGCTGTGTTTCATCTGAGGAAATATTAGGAAGGTTAATTGATCCACAGAAGGAGAAGAGAAAGGAATGAGAACTGACAAGGAAGTAATGTTAGAACAGCACTTAACCAAAATGAGCAAGGAGAAGAGGAATGAGTGATAGAGGCAGAGGAAAATAAAAGGCTCTGCTTGCCTACAGGCAAGAAAATCTAGTTCATAATCTAGAAACTTCAGTGAATGGGCTACAGAAATTTTAATAGCACCTGTTCAGTGATTCTGTAAAGCACCTGAAATTCTTCATGACTGCAGGTGGTTGTGCTTGAATATCATCAGACTAGAATTTCAGCCAGTTTAAATAGGAGTCCCTGTGGTATTCCATAAGTTTGCTAGGTTTGCAAAACCATCTCCCTCGCTCTGCCTCTTTTCCATTCCTTTTCTGGAGCTGATGGAGAAGATATGCATATAAATAACCCTAACAATTCCTGGTGATAGTTGCTGAGCCAAATGACGGGATGGTAAGTCACCACTGGTAACTTTGTCAGAATGATTTTGCCTAAAGAAGGAAAATAGTTATTGTGAACAAACTGATTCAGGAGAATTATCTCTGAGCTGCATCATAATCTGGGACTAAACTGTTGCATTTTCATGCAAATACCCTATCTGCACTCTTGGATGTCTCCATAAATAAGCTGTAGGTAGAATAAAGTAGACCTTAGGAAGCTGATAAGATCTAAAACTGTGTCTGCATTTGTATTCTGCTTTTGCAAAGAAGCAATACTGTCTTCAAAAGGTGTGTTATGACTGTGATTTTTCTCCAGAAACAGAAATTATTTGTAAGAACATCTGATTTTTATTGATCCATCAGTCTCTGATTTTGCCCTGATTTAAAGATAAGATATATTACTATGGAATTGAGCAAGATTGGTTTTTTTTTCTTAAGTAAAACAAAACAAAAAAGCTTTAACATTTAATATAACACTTTTAAAAAGAGTAAACTGTGATTTCCCATTCAACCTCTCTGATTTCTTTTTTTTTTTTTTCTTTTAAACTCTGTGATGAACACATAATACACCAGTTATTCTGCTGCACCATGTTAACAGAAGCACTTAACTTGTATGTGGACAGTCCATCAATCTGGAACATGCTGTTGGCTGTGATCTCCTCAGGCACACAATAAAGGAAAATATCATTGCCCTGCCGCTCTGCAAGAAATCGCCCACTTTGCTTTCTCTGTCTGATTTACCAAGGAACAGTCTCATACTTGTTGTTTTGTTTTTGTTTTTTTTTTCCTAATGAGAGCATTTCTTCCCTCTTAGATTCCTTTTCCTCTCCACCCCCTTTTGCTGTACTAATTCACTGAAGAGAAGAAGCAGACAACACAGAGTCTCGTCCATGAGACTATTTTTGTAACTCATGCTGCAAGATACCCTTCATTGACATTTATATCCAGGTGTCATGGAGGCACCCCAAAAGTCAATTTTGGGTGGACAACAAGTTCCAAACCAGACTTTTTTCTAACTGGAAAACCGTAGCCAATAAACGGACTAGAAACAGGGTTTATCCAATTATTTAGCACTGTGACAACATAAAATATGGATTTGAGTATCAGTTGAGGAGATTATTGGGGTACGACAGCATAAGAATAGTGAGGATCCACAATGTGCATGCATTCACTCACAAGAAACAAAACTGCAGGCCTCTCATTGAAGGGTACCCAGAAGAAATAATAATTTGCCTGGGTTAGGCAAGGGCTCACTCAAGGATATATCCATAGAGAGAAATAACCATTCACCAGACGAGGGAGTGAGGCACACTGAATCCCGGGAAGTCTCCTTAGATGGCGTCCTGGTCTAAGGGGAGCGGTCCAGTTCACAGACCCACTGCTCCAAGAAGGACCAGTCAAAGGGGCCCTTCGGCAGGGACCCCTTTTATAGCCTGGTCAGATCTGGCTGTGATCCTTACAACATGGTCCAGAAGGTTCTCAGCTTCTCGGGGCACCTCCTTTGTTGAGAACCCTGTCAATTCACTGAGGCTCCCACACCTTCTGCCCCCCAGCTGGTTGGAGGTGAAGTCACCTTGCCCCCAGTGTGGGGAGGATGTGACTGTCAACACCACCCTAGGTGTGTATGTGGGGACAGACACCATGGGGTACAAAAGGTGTTAAAGAGCCATCAACTGCCCCATTGAAGGCTTGATCTTATCAGGGATTGTGCAACTGCCACAGCAGGAAAACCATCCACAGCAGTGCTCGATTTTACTGCAGAAAGAAACAGAGGTTTGGGTGTTATGAGCAGCTCACCCCACTTTCTCAGTATATACCAGTGCTATTAGAGGAAAATAATACTCAGGATGTAACTGACTAGTTGACTTACAGAGGTTTGTGCTGGGGTGAAAGACCTCCAGGAACAGGCAGGTAGAGTGTCTGTAGTGGGAGAGTGAATTAATACTTTACCAGGGTCAGGAATGTATTTATTTCCCTTTCTCATGACCTTTTCTGGCTATTGCATTGTTATTCCTCACAGTTCCCAGTTCTGACTCAGATATCTTGTTGAAACACATCAAAGAATATTGTGTCACAGCCATGAGCCACACATCTTGTTCATGTGGTGTGTTTTAACCTATTCTGCAACCTCTTCCTATGAAGGGATTTGTTCCTTTGTTGCACATATTGTTAATTGTCCTAGTTCTTGGGACAGTAAAAAACTCTAAAAATTGAGTTTCTGGTCTCCAGCCCCTGTTCTTGGATGGCTTGGATATATTAGTTTTCTGTTTGAGAAGGAAATGACATTTTCTGAAGGAATTCCTTCTCAGCTCAATAACACTTGAAAGTTTGACAACCTTATATCTGTCATTCTTCTCAAAGCCTGTGGTGGAAAAAGGCATTCCCACCCTACGCAGATGACCTCCTTCATTTGGCTGCTCAGTGTTGCCCATGATGTATATGTCAGACAAAAAAGGCAACCATGGTTACGTGTTGCCGTTGTCTAGAAAAAGCTTTACAAATGTTGAATAACCTAAGTCACATGGCTGCCTTGGGAAGCAGTACTATTGGATTGAGATTAGAAAGTCTGGAGGATTTATGTGCAAGTGCATGTAATTGTTACTTGGTGAAAATCACCAAGATAGGCAGTGATAAAAGCACAGTCAAAACATACGTAAGTCTAGACTTTATTTCATCCTCAAGCCTCTAGGCTCCTGTAACTTTTTTCTTATTATCAAAGTAAGAGAAATAAAAATTCCAAAAAATAAATAAGGAATGAATTTTTTTTCCACTTCTTTTGTTTTTTTTCCTAGTAAACTTCTGTTATGGTTAAAAATGTGTCTTTGTAACCATCGCTACATTGACCTGTTGTGTCGGGTTTGTAGGGCCAGGTTTTAGTAGCGGGGTCTACGGGGGGTGGTTTCTGTGAGAAGCTGCTAGAAGCTTTGCCCATATCTGTTAGACACAGTGACAGCTGGCTCCAAGAACGACTCACTGCTGGCCAAGGACAAGCCCATCGGTGACAGTGGTAGCACCTTTGGGATGACATATTTAAGAAGGTGAAGAAAACTACTGCATAATAGCAACTTTAGCCAGAGAGAAGAATGAGAATATGTGAGAGAAACAGCTCTGCAGACACCAAGGTCAGTGCAGAAGGAGGGGGAGGAGGTGCTTCAGTTTCCAGAGCAGAGATTTCCCTGCAGCCCGTGGTGCAGACCATGGTGAGGCCGGCTGTTGTCCTGGTCCACAGAGGAGCAGAGATCCACCTGCAGCCTGTAGAGGACCCCATGGTGGATCAGGTGGCTGCACCCAAAGGAGGCTGTAGCCCCATGGGAAGCATACACTGGAGCAGGACCTGTCGCTCCATAGAGAGAGGAGCCCACACTGGAGCATGTTTGCTGTCAGGACTTGTGACCTTGTGAGGGACCCATGCTGGAGCAGTTTGTTCCTGAAGGAGTGCAGCCTGTGAAGGGGACCCACGCTGGAGAAGTTCATGAGTAACTGTAGCTCACATTGGAAAAGCTTGTGGAGGACAGTCTCCTGTGGGAGGGACCCCACACAAGCAGGAGAAGAGTGTGAGGAGTCCCCCCCCTGAGGAGGAAGGAACAGCAGAGACAATGTGTGATGAAGTGACCACAACCTCCATTCCCCATCCCCCATGTCGCTTGTAGGGAAGAGGTAGAGAAATCTGGAGTGAAGTCAAGTCCAGTAAGAAGGTAGGGATGGGGTGAAGGTGTTTATAAGATTTGGTTTTATTTCTCATTATGCTACTCTGATTTGATTGGCAATAAATTAATTTCCCTAAGTCGAGTCTGTTTTGGTTATGACGGTAATTGGTGGGTGAGTGATCTCTCTGTCGTGATCTCAACCCATGGCCCTTTCATTACATTTTTTTCTCCCCTGTCCAGCTGAGGAGGGTAGTGACAGAGTGGCTTTGGTAGGCACCTGGCATCAAGCCAGGGTTGACCCTCCACATCTTTATTACCATTTAGAATCATAGAATCATTCTGGTTGGGAGAGATGTTCAAGGTAATCAAGTCCAACCATAACTTAACTCTAGCACTAAACCATGTGCCTAAGAACCTCGTCTACGCACCTTTTCAACACCTCCAGGGATGGTGAGTCCACCACTTCACTGGGGAGCTTGTTCCAATGCTTAACAACTCTTTCCATGAATAAATGTTCCCTAATATCCAATCTAAACCTCTCCTGGCACAACTTGAGGCCACTTCCTCTTGTCCTATCACTTGTTACTTGGGAGAAGGCACCAACCCCCTCCATGCTGCAATCTTTCAGGTAGTTGCAGACTACCTGAGGTCTCCCCTCAGCCTCCCGTTCTCCAGACTGAACAACCCCAGTTCCCTCAGCTGCTTCTCATAAGACTTGTACTCCAGACCTCTCACCAGCTTCATCTAATCACAAATAGTAAATACTGGATATCTCAAGAAAAATTCCTCTTTCTCAGGTTAAAAAGAAGCCACCTGTGGATAACAGCCTAGATGGACAATAAAGGAATTATAGGTCTCTGTAGGGGAAAATATAATTGTATTACAATGAAAAACTGAAAATAGGTTGCTGGTATTATTCAGCCTGGAGCACACAAAAACTAGAGAGCACTTGACTGAGACTCTGCAAGTGATGAAGGCCTCAGAATTTATTATTATTTTCTTTTTACTTTGCCATATTTTAGTGAAACTCAGTAAAGTATTAAGCTAAAGTGCAATAAATCGGAGATTCATAAGAGGAATTTTAGAAAATATGCCTGGGTGAGGCTGCGGTTGGGTGTTTGTGTGCATGCAGAGAGAAATGTAAAAGCTGCAACATTTCTCCCATGCAAAGAAATAAACAGATTGTAAGTGGAGTAAGGACCAAATATTTTATGACTGTGTACTGTTTTGTGATGTGTTTCCTACTTTCCTCTGACATTTGGCTTAGGCAGCCCCTCTTTCCATAAAGTACAGAAATGCAGGATATCTTCAGAGTTCCTCCTTAATAAACTGTAATGCCCGTGATTAGTTTATAATGTCAGGTCAGTTCAGCACATCAGAGTGACTGAAGAGGGGAACAACAGAAGTTGCTTTAATCCACATTACCAATCTATCTCATGATAGTTATAAATCATGTAACTGCTAATCTGGCATCTAGTCATAGAGTTTTTTATAGCCAAATATTCTTCTTGGTTTCTCTTTTGTGAACAGAAGATGAAAAGAATGCTTGGACTGCTAAGAAAAACTACTCTTGGTTGAGCTATTCATTACATAAGAATTTGATCTCGGATCTTCAAAGAACTTATGCATTTTTGGGTTTTTTTTGTTGCAATATCTGTCCCTTAAAAATGGGGTTAGTCAATGTTTTTTTGCTACTAAAGTGTTTCCTACTTGTGTAAATTATTTCAATATCGACACAAAGACACTTTTCTCTAGAAAATGAGATGTTTCAATCAGTTAGGTAGCAGCTGTCTTAAAGATTCTAATAGGTGTGAGGTTTTATTTTTGTGGGGTTTTTTAGATAACAAAACCATATAATATTTTAACAGCCTTAAATAGAAAGTGTCCAGTAGCATTAGGTGCTTAATATGCATAAGAAAGGTACGTTGTCAAATAATGAAAAAATAATAAGAAAAGTCAAAAATGAATGTTTGGAACTCTATAATTAATCCCTTCTTCCTCAGTGTTTTTTGGATATTCATTTCAGAGGAAAAGCTGAAGATACTGTTTTTCATTCTGCATCAGTTTTTCAATGTTTGACTTTCTGCTGTGTGGAAAAGAGAAGCTTTAACTCATTCCATTCTAGAATGAGAATTCAGAACAGGCAGTGAGCTGTGAGGCAGCCTGAGCATCTCCCTCAGTTTGGCAGTGCCGACCACAGAAAGGCAGTTCTGAGAGCATCAGCAATGCTCAGATGATGACAGTTGGTATCTTAGGACTTTTGAAGCTCTTACCTTTCCTAGGAAAAGTCTCTACTTGTCTTAATTGTTTGCTATTTCCAGTTCTCATCCTATTGTTGTTTGCTTGTTTCTCTCTGAGCATTCGTTATTCTTCACTTATGAATGTGTTGAGAACTGAAATGCTGGATGGAGTTAGTAAACTGGCAGACCAGTTCAGTGATTCAGCTAAAAATCCTCTTTTGAAGCCTAAGGCCAAATAGTTCTGCTAACCTACTCAGTAATTTCAGACAAGTTTTGTAAAAGCTGCTATTCACAAAACAGTTACAGCCACAGATGGCTTGCAGTCAGAAATAGTTTTCTTATGAATTTGCTTAGCTTGAGGGATTAATTTCATCTTGCCCTCTGTCAGCTGGGTGCAGCAAAGAACAGTTAGTTACCCACTGCTCTTTATCTTTCTAACCATTGAATGTGGGATACTCCTTTTGGTAAAAATGATGGAGAGTAATCAATATTCATTTAGACCCCATCATGCATGTCCATCTTTTTTACTGGGTAATAGGTTGGGCTAATGCCTTCGTGTTTACTAATGTAGCTCTTTGCACTTGCACTTGCACTGCCAATTTTGTGGTGCCTGTAGCTGAGCACTCGTGATCCTATGTTATTCAAAGACAGCTTTAGCTTGCACTGGCCGTAAATCCCACTACTCTGGCAGTTTGCAGGATTGGGCAATTCTGGAAAAGCTTACATGACCAAATAGCTGTCCATCATCAACAACACAGCAAGAGCAGATGAGATGGATAATGCTGTTGTCCCTCACCCCAGCTGTATGTGCATGCCTTGGTAGCAGGGATCCACATTTTCTCCTTCATTATCTCCAATTATCAACTAAAGGTTCTCTCATGGAGAACAAGAGACATGTTTAGCTTTGAGACCAGGCTGACAATTGCTTGAATCCCAGCCTAGATGCACTTGCTAGAGAGCTTTAACTTATGTCCAGTATCAAGCAGTCATGCTACACATGCTCCACAACCATCTGCACCTACCTGCCTCACTTGGTGCAAGGATATCCTCCTAATTCAGGCTGCCAATATACACTCTGTTGTCTTCGATTGTTATTCCATGGCCTGCAAACAGATTGGAAATACATCTTAAAGCCTAAAGGGTGCAAAAGTGGATTAGCTGTATTCCTTGTGTTTACTGTGGGATAATGGAAGTTTGCGTAAGGCTGTTACAACTGAACAGTGTATAGAAAAATGTTGACTACAGTTATCAGATGGTTTCTATGTAAACTTAAAACTTTTTGTAAGTAATACAACCATAAACTATGTGATGATCTTTCTATTCCTTGAATCAGTATGTATCATAGGAGATTACAGATGAGTTAATGAGTAGCTAGTTTACGTATTTTTTTCATTAAAACCCCAGACATAAATTGTGAATAACAAGTAACGAGATTTTGGCAAATTGAAATGGAAGTTTTTATTGCAATAATGCATTTTTAACCAGAAATTGGCTACAATTTGACCCATTTTTTCACTGGAAAGCAGTTGTGTTTTGTTTTTGTTTTTTTTCAGGAATATAACAAATAGGCAACTAAGAGTATAACAGATTTTTAATTAAATGCAATACTGAAAAATACAGTTGCTACAATAGGTCTATTTGAACTCATAACAGTGTATTAATTCAAAATCAAAACATTATTTCTTTGACAATTGGTTCTCTTTTAATATAATTTATTTGCAAATGCAAAACTAGCACTATCTTAAAATTCAAAGAGAACACAGTACTTATGTCTCAGTCAAACTTATCTTGCTGTAAAAAGCTTGGATATGGAGCTGACTCATACAGTGAAGTCCAGATCGTGTAGCACCATGTGGACTTAACAATTCAGACCCAAGCCAGAATACTTGTGTTGATATTGCAGTACCTATAAGATGACTAGTCTTGCCATTCACAGTATGTGTCTCTGAGTGCTTCTGTGTGGTGACCTTGGGTGCCTCTGGACTACTTCCTGTTCCAGAGTTGTCTCAGGAGGCATCAGTTTGACCTTGACTATAGCTTGTTCTTAAAATGACTGTTGCTACCATCCTTTTTTTTTCTGAGCTTCTTTCAGGCATCCTCTTGTATATCTTATGAGTTCTCGCTTTTACTGACAGCAAATCGTGCTGGGAACAGACTAATGTAATATTTCTGATTTTAATTACTAAAATTTAGGTCTGATTTTGTGTATTACAAATGATCCTTTTCAATATAGCATAAAGAGAAGACTATGTAATTTGGTGAACAGACCAGGGCAGAGTTTCATAGAATCATAGAATAGTTTGGGTTGGAAGGGACCTTCAAAGGTCACCTAGTCCAACCCCTCTGCCATGAGCAGGGACATCTTCAACTAGATCAGGTTGCTTAGAGCCTCGTCCAGCCTGGACTTGAATATCTCCAGGAATGGGGCATCCACCACCTCTCTGGGCAACTTGTGCCAGTGTTTTAACCACCAACATTGTAAAACATTTCTTCCTCATGTCTAGCCTGAATCTCCCCTCTTTGGTAAAACCATTACACCTTGTCCTTTTGTAACAGGCCCTGCTGAAAAGCCTGTCCCCATCTTTCTTATAGGCCCCTTTTAAGTACTGAAAGACCACAATAAGGTTTCCCCGAAGTTTTCTTTTCTCCAGGCTGAACAACCCCAACTCTCTCAACCTGTCCTCACAGCAGAGGTGTTCCAGCCCTCTGATCATCTTGGTGGCTTCCTCTGGCCCCTCTCCAACAGGTCCATGTCCTTCCTGTACTGAGGATTCCAGAGCTGGATGCAGGGCTCCAGGTGGGATCTCAGAAGAGGTATGCATCAGAAGCATCAGAAGAGATCTGAGATAGACGGCAAACGGTGGTAACATCTCACTTCAGCTTCTGTAACAGTCACAGCCCTAAGTCACTGAGGCTTATTTATGCCTTTTGCCATAAATGCCCCGATACTTACCAATCATTATCAAATGCTGCATATTTCAAATTTCTTTTCTAAATTAAATTTTGTTTGTGGCTTTGAAGCCACACTTAGTGCAGAGCTGGGTGCTGTTGCTGATGATGACATTTCATGCAGCCACCTTTGGAATTTTTAGTGGAAGGAAGCAGAACAGTTAAAGAGCCCCCAGCTCAGTTCTAACTCATGTAATTTCGTAGAGAAAAAATGGACTTGAGACAAGTCTTGTCAAGAACAAACAATGTGAATGATAATGGTTGCTGGCAGGTTCTGAGTGCTCTTTGCCCCCTTTTCCTACCTGAATAGCACACCTATTGAAAATTGAACTTGAAAGAATCTTGTTCTTTCGAAAATAAATTATTCTTGAATACCTTTCTGAACCTGGACTTGAACAGTCTTTCTGCTGAATATCAGAGGTGCCAGTTTTCCTTTTATCTCATACCTCTAAATGCTGTAAAGATATTTTTGTGAGATATCTGTCTTTGCTGTGAAATGCTGTGCAGTGCAGGATTCTTCATTGCTCTTGTAATATCCTTCTGTCTTGGACTATCTGTAAAGTCCCCTGACAACTAAAAATAAGAAGGAAATAATGAGTTTCATATATTAGTAGCTTCCTTTTTTGTGTGTGTGTGTGTGCTGATACCTTTCTACTCCGGGGGGATGGATGAATCTATCTTTGCAAATTTGGCAAAGGTTTTCAAACACTAAGCACAAAAACAGAACATTCTTTTCTTCCACTCTTCACAAGGCTGGTCATTCATATGAATCATCTATGTATTACTTTTTCCAAGACACAGTTAAATTTTTTTGATCTATAAGTATCTTTTTGCATAACCAGTTTTTTCCAGTGCAATTTTCTTTGCTTATTCATATTCTGTGGAGGGGTTGGTTCTCATTACTGATAGATTAGTGTGCATTCCAGCTTGAGGTGGAATAGCTGGGTGGAGAGAACAGCTGTTGATACTTCCATAACAATTTAGAAAGCCAGGGGGTTGCAGCTACAAAACAAATGAGCCAAATTGTATACCTTAACCATGTTGAGTTTGAATTTACATGGAACCAGTTTTGTTCCATTACGCGATGAACATCGTTACTGCATGAATAGCCCCATTGATCAATAAAAGTAATTACAGTCCACAGTGCTGTCGATAGAAAGCTGACAGAACCTGATTATTTTCTCCAAAATTCCACCTGCCTCTACTGAACTAGTTTTTCTCCCTTAAGGATAGCTACCCTGAACTATTAGAGCTACTGAACTATTAGAGCTGTACTTCAGTTTGGCTGATAACAGTAGGAATTTTTTTGCGAGCGTTGTGTTATATTGCAGAGATTACCACTCTGAGTCAGTAGACAGTTATGTTAATCCATAGCATTGGCCTCACTCAGTAAATCAGTCATACAAGACCAATTATTTAAGGAAAGGTACATTAAACTTATGAGTTATGTGCCCGTCACTGGAACTGCTAATAACTGCAGAAGCGTATAGGTGGAATTCTTGCTATTACACTTTCTGATACTTTAAAAAGTTTGTATTGTTGCTTGTTTGCCTTTTCCTCATGCCTGATCAGCACAGTCTGTCCTATCATCCTATTGAATTCCTTTCTAACTCTTTCCTGGTCATTTCTATTTTGTGTGCATGTGTGTGTATGTGGGCCAAAATGCAGCAACTGGAAACAGACAATGAGCTGAAGGGCCCGCATCTTCATGGAGCAGTGAGTGCAGGGAGTGCAGGTGTACAAGTGAGCGAGCAATCACCAGCAAATATGGATCCATTGAATGAGTGAAGTGGCCTCGATAGGCAAGGGGGTGAGTGGGTCTGTAAGGACCAGCTCTGTGAGTAAGCGTGTGTGTGTATCTTCTGCTAGCTACTCGACAGACTGAGTGAAGCCAGTTGATGCAGGGATCCACCTTTTACGTATGTGTAGACATATTCTCGCTGGTAGATCTCCGTTCTGGTGAGCCAGAGAGGAAAGTAGGATGAAGATGCTGGTGCTGCCTGTGTTTTCATGGTTGGTCTGAGGGTCTATCTAGGATCTGTGGGGCCAGTCATGTATGTACGTGGTGTATATGCATGCTCTATGTGCATATACCTAGTGGGAACACATCTTCAGCCTCGCTACTGGTTGGACCTGGGGACGTGGGGATGCAATGGCCTCACCTCTCTTGAGCTGTTGCATGTTGCATGGTGTATTTTCCTCTAAGACAAATATGATTTGTATACACTATTTTCTCCTGCCTGTTTAATATGGGGGTGAATTTTTGTGACTGATCAGTACATACTCTTTTACCCCCTTAAACTCCTTCATATCACATGCTGATTCATAATATTAGAGGTAACTTATGATATATTTTGAATACCACATAACTGCAATTTTGGGACGGTGCGGGGTGTGCAATAGTTTGTTTTCTGAATGCTTGTAGGAAATGAGGAATGGCTGCTGCAAAAGCAGGCCCAGCCTCTGCTGGCTTCCTGAGTGTTGTGGAGGATATTGGCATGAGCTCAGATCTTGGACAGGGGCGGGACCAGGGCACCACTCTGTGCCTGCTTGGTGGTGACTTCAACAGGATGAGAGGGGTTGTGCCATGGTGCCCTTGGGAACTCACCTGGAGCTCAGAGTCACGACTCTGCTCAGAGAAGACTGTCAAAGAGAACCGGTCGTGGTGTGAGACAGTGGTTCCCAAGGCCCAGCTGAGTTTAGAACTGCACACTTATACTCCCCCATTGCCAATAGTAGATACAACAGAGAACTTGAGATGCGCTAAGAGCATGATTAGCAGGGCACATGTGTATCCTGTATATGTTCTCACTTCTTTCCTCTGTTAAAGAAGGTGACTGCATTTCTCTGTGAGCCTTAATGAAATATAACTTCTACTTTGAAGAGCTAACCTAAGGTCTTTCCCAAATAGCAACATTTACTGACCCATGGGCACACAGAAATAAAAAACAAAGGGGACAGCATTAGGGAATCCTGTTCATCAAGGGATGAAGAATTGTTTTTAACCTGATTCTTTGTGGAGAGTCTCTGGCTGTGTGCTGTGAACAAGCCAGGGCTTGATGCGGCTGTGCTACACGGAAGGATTTCCCTGAGACACCAGAGACAAAAGGAAAGTAAACAGAAGCTGGTCTGCCCTCGACCCAGGCTGCAGGAGGGGCGTTGCCGCTGCGCATGAACAGTCTGTGAACAGTGCCCTGCAGCCAATCACCATAGTGGGGGGGATGAGTGACTGTGAGTGTAACCAATTGTAGCCTGCGCTTGCCGCATGGCCTTTTGGTAGAGAGTATATAAGGCTTGGAAAAACGTGGTCTCGGGGACATTGATATTCAGTGTTGTTTAAGAGTTCATTAAAGAGTACGGATGGTAAATTCACATTGAATTAGACTCCTTACTCTCGCCCGGCCCGCCCGTTCGATCAAAGAGCTTATGCCGGCGTCTGGATTCGTCGAATTTGCTACCGCCACATTTGGTAGCAGAGGATGGTTCGTTAGCAGAGCATAACGCTTCGGATCTACATATGGTAGCAGAAGGATGGATCGTTAGCAAAGCATATCGCTCCGGATCGAAATTACTGCGGTGAGCAGCGTTCATAAAAACGGAGCCAAGCCGGGGTGTGGGATAGTGTGCTTAGTCCGGTATCAAAAGACGGGCACCAGTCGAGCTGGCCACTCGCATCCTACGTTAAGACCGCGCTGATAAGATAATGGATATTGAAACAGCCGCGGCACTGCTGACGACTATTCTCTCTAAGAGAGGTATTGAATCGTCACAGGAAAAGCTAATCACATTGATTTTTTTAGCTCAGAAGTGGGGACACTTTGGGGAAGTTCCACTTTTGTTTTCCCCAACGGAATGGAGATCAGTGGGGGACACTATGTGGGACAAAACTATCAGAGGGGAAGAAGAGAAAGAAATTAAAGCTGTGAGAGAATTGTGGAAAACCGTATTAGAATCATTAGAAGTTATGAAATCGGAACAACGTGCCGCCCTAAGAGCCGCGGAGGCGCTTGTCCCAGAACAAACCTGGACTGATAAAACTTGTCGTCCAAAAGAAAAGAGGGGCCTGTGGGCTACTCTGTGGGGTCTGCCTGCCGTTCGGGGTGGTCGCGGGGTCCCGGCTCAGCCAATACTTTCACAATCCGATCTGCAACGCGGATTAGAAACTGCGCGGCTCGTAAACAAAGAACCGGAAGTTTCCCCCTCCGAGTCTCTGGGGCAATGCGCCAAGAAGGCGGAAGTGCAACTAGTCGACTGTCCGGATGTGGGAGGCCCTGAGTGCCGCCCTCCTCCTACCGCTCCGCCTCTGCCCTGCCCCGAGCCGGACGCCCCCCCTGCCTCCGAGAAAAGCGTGGAGGCCGGACCGGGCCGGCGCAGCCGCCGGGGCCGGGGCCGCCTCAAACTTTGCCTCCGCAAGCACCCGCGGAAGTTTTTTGTGAGCCTCCTCCTACATCATTGGGCTCACCCCAAGCAGTAGAGCAGTTACTGCAAGTTATTACCAACAAGCTTGAACAACTTAACTTAAGAGTGTCAAATGTAGAGAAAAATAAGGAACAAATTGAGTTTCAAAAACCAGCTTGCCCTTCACAAACAATGCAATCAAAAGTACCTATAGATTCTACTGACCAGCCGCAGCCCCGACGTGGCAGATGGTCAGGGGTCATCAAAGATGCCATTCTAGAAGGTGATTGGTCTCCAGCAAAATTAGCCCTACCGGTAATTCAAAATATGAACACTCAGACAGCGGTATGGGAACCACACGATTGGAAAACAACAAATAAATTCTGTAAATCATCATACAATTCCTGTCATCGCTGTGGAAGTAAAGAACACGTCCGAACGAACTGTACTGCAGCAGTTTGGTGTGACAGATGCCAGTCTAACACTCATGCTACAAAAATTTGCCGGAGATCGGGAAACGGTCAAGTGAGCGCGAACGGAGTGCGCGCGAGGACACAAAGAACATCTCCGAACCTGTATCACAATCAGTGACCAACCGTGAACCAGGCTTCTTTCACCTCAACAAGCCAAGCACCGCAGGAAGCCTCGGAGTTGATGTGGAGACAGCAGTAGATATAACATTGACCAATACTGCAATTCATAGAATACCAACTAATGCTAAAGGACCTTTATTTAGACAAGATAGTCTCATTGGAGGCCTGTTGATTGGCCGTTCTTCTGCTAGTATCAAAGGTCTTATAGTAATACCAGGTATAATTGATGCAGATTTCACAGGAACTGTTCAAATCCTGGCCTACACTCTGCATCCGCCAATTTTTATTCCTTCTGGGAGTAGAATAGCTCAGGTAGTAGCACTGGAAAACTGCCTACCAATACTTCCAGGAGTTCCTCCAGCATCCTCAACAGAAAGGCGTGATAAAGGATTTGGATCGACAGGTCCTGCAGTTTGCTTCACCTCATCAATGACTCAGCGTCCCATGTTACGTGTGCAACTATTTCAGTCTGATTCTACTGTTGTTGTAGAGGTAAATGCAATGCTTGATACTGGAGCTGATGTCTCCATCATTAGTCAATTCAAATGGCCACGAAATTGGAAACTTCAAAAATCAATCTCTTCCACTGTTGCTGGAGTAGGGGGTCAAACTACTCCAAATATAAGTGTTGATCCCATTTCGATTAGTTTCCCTGAAGGTCAATGTGTTACCCTTAGGGTGTATGTAATGGAATTGCCAAGCAGCCTTGAGGCGCTTATTGGCCGTGACGTCTTGGGGCAACTTGGTGCCGTGTTAACTACTTCACCTTTTCCTTAGTGGTCACTGGAAAGCAGTTGCCCAACCCTCCATTGACCTGGCTAACAGATAGCCCAGTTTGGGTTGACCAGTGGCCATTAACAGAAGAGCGACTGCAAAAGGCACGTGAATTAGTAGAAGAGCAATTAATTGCAGGCCATATCAAGCCTTCTACTAGTCCATGGAATACCCCGATTTTTGTAATACCAAAAAAGAATGGAAAGTGGCGATTATTACATGACTTGCGAAAGGTAAATGATCAAATGCAAGCCATGGGTGCTTTACAGCCTGGATTACCATCACCTGTAATGTTACCAGAAAATTGGCATATTCTAATTATAGATTTAAAGGATTGTTTCTTTACCATTCCTTTACATGAACAAGATACACAGCGTTTTGCATTTACACTGCCTTCAGTAAACAAAGCGGAACCAGCTAAAAGGTATGAGTGGGTAGTGCTACCGCAAGGTATGAAAAATTCTCCTACACTGTGCCAAATGTATGTTGCATGGGCACTTCAACCTATTCGTGCATCATGGAAACAAACAATTATTTATCATTATATGGATGATATTCTGTTCTGTCAACAAGCTGAGTTCACAGAAAGTTCCATAGTCCAAATTACGATCAAACTCAAAGAAAAGGGGTTGGTTATAGCTCCAGAGAAAGTTCAAAAGTCTGCACCTTGGAAATACCTTGGTTGGTCCATTTGTGATGCACAGATTCGTCCACAAAAAATTGAATTACATACTGATTTACAAACATTAAATGATGTCCAAAAATTGTTAGGGGACATACAATGGATTAGAAATTGCGTAGGCATTACTAACAATGATATAGCACCTCTTACTTCACTTCTAAAAGGAGGTGATCCAGCTAAGAAAATAAGCTTAGAGTCCGTGCATCTCAAATGTCTTTCTGATATTATACAAAAAGTACAGACAAATTGGTCTAGCCGAAGACTTTCTGATCGACCAATTTCCCTCCTTATTAGCAATCTAGAACATCCGTGTGCAATCATCTGCCAGTGGCAAAACAAAAACGGGGAATTCCCCATAGATCTTGCTACAGATTCTTCCTTTTGTGCCACTGTCAGATTGAAAACAGAAAATGATTTGCGATTATTAGAGTGGATTTTTCTCAGTGTCCAACCAAAATTCAGTATTCAAACGAGACCAGAAGCAATTGGAGAATTGATTCGAAAAGGAAGATCTCGAATACTAGAAATTAGCGGTCAGGAACCAGATGACATCAGTATTCCGATAAATGGAGCCGATTTAGAATGGTGGCTGAGACATTCGATGCCTATACAGAATGCATTATTAGGATTTATAGGCAAGGTACATTCACGACAACCAAAAGGTAAACTATGGCAATTCCTTAGAACAAATCAGTGGTTAGAGAGAAGCAAAGTAAAAGCAAAACCTGTTGAAGGCCTTACAGTATATACAGATGCAGGAAAACGAAGACACCAGGCAGCATGTGTCTGGCAAGAGAATAGTCAATGGAAACAGCATTTAATTGAAGGTTCAAAAGAGGATTCATTGCAGACTTTAGAGTTCACGGCAGTAATATGGGCCTTAAATAATTGGCTGAAATCTGCTTTAAATGTTGTCACAGATTCTTTGTATGTAGCAGGTGTAATACCCAGAATGGAAAATGCCCTGTTAAGACAATCGAATAATCCTCAATTAGGAAAATTGTTTGTACAATTGAGAGCTATTTTAAATCAAAGAAAAGAACCCTGTTGTGTGATTCACATCCGCAGTCATCAATGGAATCTTGGTCTAGGTGAAGGAAATCAAATTGCAGATAGTTTAGTAAGTTCAGTACAGCACATGCCTCCAACAGATAAATTCCAACAAGCGAGACAAAGTCATGAGAGCTTTCATCAGAATGCCAGAGGTCTCCAAAGACAATTCGATTTAACTTTAAATGAAGCAAGAAGTATTGTACAGGCATGTCCTCAGTGTGGAAGCCAGATGTTAGGTATAGGAATCAGTGTCAATCCTCGAGGTTTAAAAGCCTTAGAAGTATGGCAAATGGATGTGACACATGTGCCAGAATTCAGAAGACTTAAATATGTGCATGTCACAATTGATACTTTTTCAAAAATGATATGGGCTACTGCTTTACCAGGAGAAAAAGCACTACATGTATGTAAACATCGCACAGCTTGTTTTGCTGTAATGGGTGTCCCAGAAAAGATTAAGACAGACAATGGCCCTGCCTATGTTAGCCAGAAAGTTAGAACTTTTCTAATGAAATGGGGAGTGAAACACGTTACAGGTATACCTCATTCCCCAACAGGCCAAGGAATCATCGAGAGAGCACATCAAATGATTAAAGGGTATTTGAGCAAACAGAAGCAGGAAGAATTAGATTGTCAACAGCGTTTAGCAAAGGTGTTGTTTACCTTGAATTATTTATGTCTAACTGGAGATCATGAGGAGCCTCCTGTGATCATTCATCATTATCAGATCAGACTAGGAAGGAAAAACACTTTACCGGAATTCATGGTGAGATATCGTGATCCCACCACTGGATTGTGGAAGGGACCAGTACCTGTTATTTTTAATGGTAGAGGGTATATGTGTCTCTCCACAGATCAAGGTCCATTGTGGGTTCCAAGCCGAGCAGTAAAGCCGGAGTTGAAACAAACTCAACCAAGTCAACTCCCTGCAGCAGAACCTTCGGAGGTCACAGAGTGAGGTGTAACCTTTGCATTGATTTAGCTGTGACATGTATGCGTACTATAGTTATATAAGTAGATCTTTAAACACCACTACCTCTTGAGTAAGTTTATCAACACCCAGCACATCGTTTGTTATAAGTTGAGTATCTTTAAACCAAAGTTCTTGGAATTTGTTTAATCAATCCATTGCGATATTTAAACGGCAATGGAATACCTCAGGTTTATTGCAAAGTGCACTGTTTATGTTGATTGTTATTGTTATTTATATGTTATGTATAAGTTGTTTTTTATCACATATCAAAGAAGGATTAGAACACACAGCTAATCAATCCTGGCTTGTCCAAAAAAAAAAAAAAAAAAAAAAAAAAGGAGGAATTGTGGAGAGTCTCTGGCTGTGTGCTGTGAACAAGCCAGGGCTTGATGCGGCTGTGCTACACGGAAGGATTTCCCTGAGACACCAGAGACAAAAGGAAAGTAAACAGAAGCTGGTCTGCCCTCGACCCAGGCTGCAGGAGGGGCGTTGCCGCTGCGCATGAACAGTCTGTGAACAGTGCCCTGCAGCCAATCACCATAGTGGGGGGGATGAGTGACTGTGAGTGTAACCAATTGTAGCCTGCGCTTGCCGCATGGCCTTTTGGTAGAGAGTATATAAGGCTTGGAAAAACGTGGTCTCGGGGACATTGATATTCAGTGTTGTTTAAGAGTTCATTAAAGAGTACGGATGGTAAATTCACATTGAATTAGACTCCTTACTCTCGCCCGGCCCGCCCGTTCGATCAAAGAGCTTATGCCGGCGTCTGGATTCGTCGAATTTGCTACCGCCACAATTCTTCTCTTTTTTTTTTCTTCCCCCACACCCCCCATATGGGAATAAACATCCTGTGAGGTTTCAATGAGCAGCAGGGCATCCCACAGCCAAACGTTCCTCAGTGTTCATGACAAGTGGCTTTCATTGCCTTCCAGAATTTTTTGCCATTGGTTAACCTGCCTGCAGCCCACTTGATCTCGATTCGATTTTTTCGATTAAATTAAGTTTTGACATCAACACAAGATTTCTGGGCTAATCTATATTGATCAATCTATTTGAAATTATATTTTTGTAAGAATCTTGTTTTGATAGAAACAGGTTTACTAGAACAAGGATTAACAGCGTTTAACAACATTTCCCAAACTGGCAGTCACTGGAGTAGCAGAAATTCCCACAGTGGCTTGTATTTACAGGCCACATTGCCTTAGAACAACATCTTCCTCCTGATCAAATGTCGTGACCTTTCCGCTTATCTACTCCACATCAGTTTGTCATCGTTAACTTTCTGATAAACTGAAAGTAGCTCTTGAGAACAAGAGGTTACAGTGCCTTGTAGTTTGAAAACTTTTAGTCTTTCGTAAAAAAGCTTAGATGATTTTAAGGATGCCTTGTTTCCAAATATAAGAAAAACTCTTAAGACAAGAATCTCTACTCTGTAATTACAAACCATTGCCTAAAAAGAAGCAGAAAAGATTGAGAATAAAACTGTCAAAATTTTTCCTATACTGCTCTCAGCTCCGAGTTTCTGTTTTATCTGGAGTTACCTCTGACACATCTTGCTCTCTAGCCTGAGATGATTTATGATACTGTACAAACGTGACATCTGAATGATAGTGGCAGTGGAAATGATAATATGTTAACTTTATCCATTACTTTCAGTGCTATCAATTCAGTAAGTTTTTCTGCTGTGTTGACATAAAGATGGTCTATTTCAACATGTGACAACCATGTACCCACAGGAATTTGCTTCGTACATTTTTCTTTTGATGGAAGCTTACTCACATGTTCAGAAACTATATCCTTCAATAAGAGAAAAAGCTTCCTAACTGGTTTTACCAGGAAATACAATTTATACTAACTCAATCTTTTATGAGCTGGTGTGTGACTACTTCTTAATTGTAAGTTTCTGCAGTTTTATCATGTTTGATTCATGAATGTGTTACTTCATACTCAGCTACAGTGATTTACGCTCAGCACATTTTACTTGTCTAGAAAGCATAGACTATTAAATGTCACTTATGTAGCTGACAAGGTAAGGATTTCTAGAACCCTGAAGCCCTTCCCCCTAATCCAGCTTTCTGTTGCCCTTGTTGAACCTGTTTCTCAATACATATCTATGGCTCTCTTCTCCTACTTTGCTTTTGATAATGGTAGACCCATCTTACAAATGTTTCTTGCAAGTGTGTTCAGTTTGTTTTTTCTTTTGCCTCCTGATTTCAAATAAATGCAAAAAGAACTCTGGTAATACATTGCTTTGTTTTTCTGAAATTCATACTTACCTGTTATTCTGCATATTTCTAAATTGTATACTTTTTTTTTTTTCTCAGTTACAGACATTCACCTGTTTTGCCTTCAGTAAAGTCAGAAAGATATATATATATAGGCAACAGTGTACATGATTTCTTTTGATTTATTCTCCAGCTTCCTTGATATATCCTTATTCTTTGACAGCAATTAAAAAGCTCTTGTTACCAGCCAAATGGCTTCTGTCTGCACATTTGCATTTATTTTTCATGTAAAAAAAAAAAAGTGGCCCAGTGTGTATTTCATTTCCTTCTGATGCTTCATCTGCTTTATGCATTACTTCTAATTAGTCTACCAGGCATGCAAATGCCAGTGTGTGAGATGAGATCCAGCAGAACCTTCTGTCTCCTTTGAGACAAGTGGAAACTAATACTTTTCTAATAGTAATAATTACCTCAAAACTTACTTTAAAATCTTCCACCAGTGCTCAGTAATAATTAAAGACAGAATTATCAGGCAATGAATATCCATACACAGGACTAGAAACCTTGTGATATAAGGTTCTAGAATTTTGAGACTTAACTACTGTGAAAGTGGTGCTTTTATTGATCTCCCTAAATATTGTCTGCTCTGTGTGAAAATTTAAGTTATAATTAAGAAAACCTGTTTTGCTGAGATTCTGCTTTTCTTTGGCAACTTTGCTGTTTCCTTTTCCCTTTTTCATAGAGAGATTTAGGAAAGAAAAAAAAATAGAAAAAACCCCTCCAGAAAATATGAGATGAACTTCATAGAGCTCTTAGGGTTTTCTTATAACCCTGATAATCTATATTCCTCATTTGTTTCCCTGTGAAGCTTTTCTAATCCTGGTGATCAGATACAGGTATTCATTATTAAAATAATCCTATAGTATACCTCTTGAGAAAATGGATAGAAAAGGTGTAAAAATCTTATCTGCTGGATGAAAACTAGATTTTAGGATGTGGATCTTTCCTTCAGAACTTCACATTTGAAGTTTTGTGTTATTTTGAGAGGAAGAATTTGAACAAAACTTGAAAGTAATTTATGTGTACTCTTATATGTGATGCATTATAATTTAATGCCAGGGCAGCTAATAAGAGTTATCAATATGTAGAACTTTAGAAACTGGTTATCTGTGGATGCCGTGCCTCTTTTTTCTCCTTTCCTGTGTCTAAACCTGTAGAACTTTCAGTTGTAATTACAGTATGTTAAGTGAAAACACATAGAAGTTGCTTTGGTTCACCACTTAGTTGGTGGTCAGATGGATATAGTCACCAGGAAACAACATTTCAACATTAGCTGGTCAGAAGGCTGCAGCAATTTGTTAAATTGCTTCTGTTATTCATATTTCTCTCACCTTGAATTTAAATTGCAACAAGATTCAAAGGATATATAGACTCAAAAGCTTAAATCTATTCAGAAGCTGAAGTCGACCAAAACCTGGCAGGTTGTTAATTGTCACTGAAACAGCTCTAAAAGTTGTTTAAGCACAGCAGTTGTCATAAATGGGAATTAATTATTCATCCTAGTGCACTGTGTATGAGCAGCAGTGGTGGCATTTCATGTCTTAGTAAGTAGGTATCTTTGTTTCTTTTGGAATTACGGTGTTGGACATGAACACAAAATACAGCTCTTATTAACATAGTATGTTATCAAGAGCAAACTGAAAAAAAGATGGACAGAGAGGTAAACTCCCCCAGTACCAATAGGATATTGTCTAGACACAGTCTGATAAGGACATGATGTGGGAATGACCTGGGGAAATTCTCAGTGAGGGAACACTGGCATGGAGCCATGCCTTTAGCAGGGTTGTAGAAGGAGCTTTGCTCTGGGAGGGTGTCAGGGAATCTTGCGCATACAACTAAGTGCTTACAGGCAGAAATGGTGTTTGCTGATGTTAAATGACGTTAGGACTTGGAGGAAGATTGTATAAGATGCTGAAACTAAATGACAACAAAGAAATTACTTCCTCTGCAAAGTCTTGCATATGTTTTGTGTGGACAAAGCACCATTTTCCTTCCTCTCCGCACCCCCCCCCCCCCAAAAAAAAAAAGTACCACTGATAATTTTGCATGGCTACTAACACATAACCTTTTGTAACGGAAATGATATCTAGAACACTTGAAGAGGAAAAAACAAAACAAAACAGAAAAACACCACAGAAAATGGACTATACTAGAGGAAAAGAGTAGCATATGCAAATTACTGTTGATACATCTAGAAAAGATCAAGAGTGCATTGGAATGCAATTTATTTTGCATTCCATAATCAATGCCAATAATTCCTACTTTTGTGGTCATTTATTTTAGATATTTGCTGTATTTTAGATTTCTGTTGCACTGGAAAGTGAAGTGAATTAAACCTAAAATTTGTTTCTTTTAGCTTCCCCAAATCTGCCTTTTAAGCATCAGGATATTTTATCATTTGACATGGGTCTTATGGCAATGTTTTATCTAACACTGACAGCTTATAAAGATCATTAAAACCAACAGGCTACCATCAGTGAAAATGTAATGATAAAGTCTGTACCTTTTTTTTACCTTGTCTGGGTGCATTATTATATTCTAAACAATAATCTTACAACTGCATCTCATTTGTTTTTTACAATGTAAATGACACTGAAATATGGGCAATTAATAAAAACTCTTTGCAGAGCCAGAAAAGCAAATAGTAAAATGAAATTTTGGTAAGCAGCATAAAATCCATCAGTTTGGCAGACATTTTTTGCTGCCTTTCTGAGCAAAGGTGATTCTCACATTACAACGGACTGTGGAAATATTCCAATAATTTTTTTTTTTTTAATGTGGAGCCCTCAGGAGTACAGCACTGACAGGTGCCATCTGAATCTTTGTGTTTGTTTCCTCACAGTCACAAGCACCTGTATAGAAGACCTTGAGAAGAGAAGACATGATAAGCCACCGTACATCTCTGTATCTTCTAGGAAATGTCTCGTCTCCGGCATACAAGGCTTTAAAATGGTGCGAGGGTGAAAACTCATGGACTCCACACAACCCAATATAAATTCAAGCGAAGCCATTTATTACAGAGACAAGCCTCCTTATATATGCAGTTATTTCCTGATCATGCGTCCACGCTCCAAGCATGCATTAGCTGATTGGATATAGTCCATGTTCACGAGCTGTCCACGCGCCCGAGTCTCACTGCTGATAGGTCTGTTGATTTACGTCTTGTTGAGGCCCTGTTATTGTAGAACTGCCTCACTCCCACAGCAGGTCCTGTTTTCAGCTTTCCAAGGTGGCCTTGAAATTCCTTTGGGCCTGGCTAGTTCAGTGACAAATCTCCATCTAATAGAAACCCATCCACACATTAACTTCAGGAAAATCCCTCAAATCTCCCACAAAATGGTGCACTGTGCATCAAACTCTGAACTACAGCTATGAATAAAATTCCTCTTAGGACTATGCTCTATAGAACTGATGCATTGTTTTTCTTATGTCAGGTGGAAACTGTTGGGAAATTAGTACTTTGGTTAGTTTTTCTTTTTGTTTCCTAAGATTGTAATAATAATTGTAAGCACTGTACAAAATAATGGCATCCTGTATTATGGAGCTGTGGAAGTTGTGACCTTCAGTTTTTAGGTTTTACAGCAGTATCATGTGTCAAAAATATTGAGCCAAATATATGGAAGGCCAAGAATTTTGCAGCCTGATAGCTAGCCAGTTGTATACATGACTCATGATCCTTGTCCCAGTGGAAATTTGCAATAAACAGATGAGCTTTAACAAGAGCAACTGAGGGTGGTCCAGAGCAGGACACCCCCCTACCTCAGAGCTTAGTGCTCTGTTCTGACAAGTAGGAGATTTTGCCTTAGTTTGCTGCTGTCTTAGTAAATGCAGGAGAAAAGTTGAATTTCTCTACTTGTGAGTGAACATTTGAATTGCTGAATTGTTGATATAAAGATTGGCATCTTTCTTCTGATATTTGGACAAAAAGGAGGAAGTTGTTATCTCAGTGGAGAGGTCCATGCCTTCAAATCCTCAGCAAGAGAAGGTGTCTTCTTCCTGTACAGAGCTTTACATTGAAAATCTGGGGAAAAGCGAGGTTCTTCAAATCCCTCCTCATCCTACAAGGAAAGTACACGTACAGTGTGCTAACCTCTGTGAATCCCATGCTCAGGCTCCAGTTTATTGTTATCATTTTCCAAGTGGTGATGCCAGTTAAAAAAAAAATCGTGTTTGCTTATTTTGCTAGTCATTCTTCTTCACTTTTCTCATTCATTTTGCAGTCCTCTTCAGTTATAGTTATGTCACTTCCTGTATGAAAGAGTAAATGGTTAAAGGAATGAGAAACCCCTAAATGGGTTTTGCCTCTGACAAAATTAACATGAAGAACAGGACTCATATGCACCTTGTTCTTCCTCTGTCACAGAGAAAGCCACAACTGATGTAAGAAGGCAGGGCTGGCGTGGTGAAGCAGAGCCTACATCTGTGTTATATTTCCCGCACAAAGAACAAGAATCATCAGTAACAATAACCATCCTGTGGGGGGGGAATTCCTAGAATCATAGAATGTCCTGAGTTGGAAGGGACCCACAAGGATCACTGAGTCCAACTCCCATCCCTGCTTATGACAACACCACAGTTCACACCATGTGTCTGAGGGCGTTGTCCAGTCTCTTGAGCGCTGTCAGCCTCGGGGTTGTGACTGCCTCCCTGGGGAGCCTATTCCAGTCCTCCACCATCCTCTGGGTGAAGAACCTTTTCCTAATGTCCAACCTAAACCTCTCCTGGCACTTCTCCCTGTCATTCCCTCAGGTTCTGTCATTGGTCACTATAGAGAAGAGTTTGGCGCCTGCCCCTCGTCCTCCTCTTGTGACAATGAGGTCTCCTCTTAGTCTCCTCTTCTCCAAGCTGAACAAACCAAGTGACTTTAGCCACTCCTCATATGGCTTCTCCTCCAAACCATTCACCAACTTTGTATCCCTCTTCTGGACACTCTCCAGTAGCTTTGTATCTTTTTTATCCTGTGGCACCCAGAACTGCACACAGTGCTCCAGGTGAGGCCACACCAGTGCAGAGAAGAGTGGAACAATCACCCCCCTGCCCATTTAGCAATGCTGTGTTTGATGCACCCAGAACATGGTTGCCCTCTTGGCTGCCAGGAACACTGTTGGCTCATGTTCAACTTGCTGTCGACCAGAATCCCCAGATCCTTCTCTGCAGAGGTGCTTTCCAGCATCTCGTCCCCTAGTCTGTATGTACAGCCAGGGTTGCTATGTCCCAGGTGCAAAATCCGGCACTTGCTGTTGTTGAACTTTATGCGGTTGGTAATTGCCCAGTTCTCCAATTTGTCCAGATCCCTCTGCAGGGCCTCTCTGCCCTCGAGAGTGTCAACAACTCCCCCAGTTCTGTGCTATCAGTAGACTTACTATGCAATCTCTCAGGTCCTGAGAGTCTAAGGTCTTGTACTATAGCATTATTTAAATTTACATAGGAGAAACGAATTATGTTATTCAAGCCGAATAAAAGCATTTTCTTTTTAACCTGTATAGAACTATAAAAAACCTAAATCAATTTATGTGTCTTATGCAGTATCTTGTTGATGCAGGAATCAAGTAACTTAATGAGTTTAACTGGAGCAAAAGGAAGCATGCTGATGACCCATGTTTTAAACAGTTATATTTTCTAACTAATTTTGGAACTTGACATCTAAACATTGGGATTTGGTAATCCCAGTGTGGTTCTCCAGTCTTCTAAATTTGTACCCACTGGAGCAAGCAAATAAAGTTGTTTTCTTTTGGTTTTGATTTTATTTTATTTACAGGTTGTGTGTTTTATAGACTAAACTTTTAAGAGTTTCAGTTATTTAATAATTTTACTTTTCAAGTTCTAAATGACATAATTATATTAGAACTTGGCTACTAAAAACATATATAGGGTAACACTCCCATCCAATAATTTACTGCTTTGGTTTAATCTTTGAACTCTCAGTAAATAAAAGGTGCTGCAGTAAACACTCTGAATGCCAATCTGAAATATTTTATGTACATGTCAAATTATGCTGCACGGATAAACTCTGAGGATTAGAGACACAATAGGGCTTTTTTAGAGATTCTATTTCACAATCCCTAATCTTAAACATTTCATCTCCTAGTGTTTGTGCTCTTCTTTAAAACTGTAAGAGTATGTATTTGCATTGCCTTTTCATGGAAAAATGACCTACCGTATGTAAACAAGGCACCAGTCCTTTGTGAGAGGGATAATGCTTCCACTTGTATTATATAGGCATTAGTAATTTTAACAATATTCTGTACTAGTAAGGACTTGAGTCAAGACTTCCAAAATAGGATAAAGTTCTACTCAGGCTATATGTTTATAGTTACTGTCAGAGTAATTAATAAATTGTAATTTCTTTCTGTAATGACAAATTTATCATTTATTTATGTTGTGTTTTATATTTGTTTTCTCTGTATTTCCTTTCCAGTCATATTACTAGTGAAAAAGAAGAAGGAGGGAGAAAGACAAAGAGTTGTTTACCCTTGTTATTAAAATGTGGGAACATGGTTACATGAGAGTAATATATTATTGTGGGAATTGGTTAGACACCAGCCTGGTTAAACAGTGATGTGAAAAAGAAAATTTCCACTTGAAAAACCTTCAGGGTTTTTTTCTTGATTTCTAAAAAGTAGACAGAAAAATATTACAAAAAGGACCTTCCGTACCACTGTTGTCATGTCTGGTCTTGATAACTGGCTTTGCAAACTTATCAAGGACCAGTGTGGGGGACTACGGTGGGTCCGTGGATTCCCTGACGGAGGGCATGGGAACAGAAATTAACCTTGAAGATATAAAGGCCTACCCGTGAGAAAGATGGGAGTAAAGGAGTATCCGGAGATATTAAGGATGTACCCGTGAGAGAGAAGGGAGTAGAAGAGTAACACTGATGATAGCAAAATTAGCCAATGAGATGTTACTGCTGTAACTTGTAACCAATAGTGAAGAGACACATGAATGGTAAAACTGTATAAAAATACACTTGTGGCAATAAAGGGCATCTACTACTTTCATCCTGGAAGAACTTGGTCTATGTCATTTGTCCGTCTCAACCACGACAGACCAGAATCACTTGCCAGAAGGCTCTGCCAAGTAAAATTCATGGCTGATTTATGGCATGGGATCCAGGATGAATCCATTTGTGCATAGCAGGAACATACGATTTTGCAGCTTTTCCTGCCTGAGCTGTAACTGTGCTTCACAGTATCTAGGCGCAAACTCTTGCAAAGAGTATTTACCATCCATGGGGAAAAAAACCAACCATGTGACCAGAAAATGCACACTGTGTAAGATCTAGGATGGGCTGTGTTCTGGAAACATCCACTTCCACTGTCAAAATGGCTGAGGGAGCTCCTGTAATAAACATCAGCACCAATCCTACTACTTACTCTTACAGCAGATGTTTGTGTAACCAGATAGCCATATGTTCAATGACCACCTTTCTGATATATATTATATATATATATATATTCTTTTTTTTGTTGTTTTTTAATAGGACGTTCAAAAATCTCCAGAGAGAAATACTGCTGTCATTCACCAAGCATGGAAGTAAATAAAAAGTTGGGTCAGGCTGTAAAATTCTGACTTAACTCTGAGAAACAGACGAATGAACGTATAAAGGGAACGTATAAAGGGAGTGAACGTATAAAGGGAATGAATTCTTGAAAGGTTTTTTTTGTTTTTAATTTTATGTAGGCAAATCCAAACGAAAACAAAACCAGAGCAAGAGCAGAATAGCAGCTGAGGGTTATTCAGTCAAATCCATATTCAAAACCTAACTGTTGCCAGCATTGCCACTGCTCAAGTGGCCAAAAGACCAACAGCATCCAGGTTTGGTCAGCAGGACTCGAGAAGTGATCGTCCCCTGGTACTCAGCACATATGAGGTCCCATCTCGAATACTGTGTTTGGTTTTGAGCCCCTCACTACATGAAAGACATTGAGGTACTAGAGAGAGTTCAGAGAAGGGCAACAAAGCTGGTGAAGGGTCTGGAGTACAAGCCTTATGAGGAGCAGTTGGGGGAACTGGGACTGTTTAGCCTGGAGAAAAGGAGGCTGAAGGGAGACCTTACTGCTCTCTACAACTACCTGAAAGGAGGTTGTAGCATGGAGGGTGTTGGTCTCTTCTCCCAAGTAAGAGGAAACAGGATGAGAGGAAATGACCTCAGGTTGTGCCAGGGGAGGTTTAGATTGGATATTAGGAAAAAATTCTTCATGGAAAAGGTTGTCAGGTATTGGAACAGGCTGCCCAGGGAAGCGGTGGAGTCGCCATCCCTGGAGGTGTTTAAAAGACCTATAGATGAGATACTTAGGGCAATAGTTTAGTGACAGTGTTAGGTTAATGGTTGGACTCAATGATCTTGAGGGTCTTTTCCAACTAAAATGCTTCTATGATTTTCTGATTCTCTGATATTATTTTCTTCCCTGGGGTTTTTTCTTCTGAAAAAAAAATATCCTAAAATCTGAAGAAATAGTAGGATGCAGTTGCAGTAGCTAACAAGGTCTCCAATGAGAATCTTTCCTTGACTCTTAGTTTGATATTGAGAAAATTATTCTTAATTTATAATTATAATCTTTGTTTTCTGTTGTTTACAGTCACTCGTTCTTGCAATACAGGCAGGCAGGTAGCTGTTGTTTCTGTCCTTGATATTACTGCATTGCTAATGTTCATCACAACATTTTTTAATATTTATGTGGTTTTTTTAAATATAAGAAATTGCAAATGCTAAATATTATCTCTACAACGAGCTTGTCTGGAGAAAGTTCAAGCTACCTGCTCTGTAGGATGGAATCTAACTGCAGTTCTGGCACAAAGATTTAGATGGAAAACTGACCATTGTGGGTCCAGGCTGAAATATAAATTGCATGGAATTGTCAAGTGCCTTTCCTATTTTTTATTCATAAGCTTCTACAAAATTGTTACCAGAAATGTGCAGATTTCTTGAAAGGACTCAGCCTCTCCTCCTGACCCTGAAACTTCTGCTGGCAGCGGACTAAGCACAACAGAAGTCAGTATCAGAATGTTCATCCAAGAGTCTGCATGCATGACAGGGCAATTGGAGTGATTGTGAGATGAAAAATAATGATAACATTTGTTATTTGTAAAAATGAATAGTATTTCAGTTTGAGAGAGATTAGATGTTAATTTTTAAAGCATAAGTGTTGGGAATCGTTATTTGGAAAGCCCACCCACCTTTGACAAAGATACAGATTTCCAAGGAAAACACACTAACTCTGAAAACATCCAGAAGATAAGGCATATACTCCCAGCCCAGATCCATTTCAAACAACCGTAACTATTGACCTAAGCAAATTAATAATATTAAGGTCCTAGAATGGCTTTGAGAGCTAAGAGGTAGCCAGAAGAAACTCAGTATCTGCACTATTATTAACAGCAACATTACAACAAAGGAAAATTGTATAAACCAAGAATATATTGTTCTGAACACAGTGGCGTAGGTCTGGGGAACCTAGGAGTTGAGATGTTGGGATATCTTATTTATTTACAGAGAAAACCTTGGATTTGTCAATAAACATTCCCAATTTAGAATGGGCAACAAAAGTAGCATTGCTAAAAGTTACATAAGGTACATTTGTTTAGCAAAGAACAAAATGTGTCTCCCAAAAGACTTAGGATCTGCTTTCACAAAGGCTTGACTTTCTCAGGAGCTGCATTGTTCCAGTTCTTTGAAAATCAGTCTCACATTTATCCATTTAAAGTGAAAGGGCAGAAATGTACTACCAGATGTTTTCAGGTTTGTGATAATACCCTGTTCTCACTCTTTTGACCGTGACACATTCTGAAAACAAAATGTCTATGTTAAAAATAATTCCTCTCTGATAGAATTTAGACCACAGCTAAAGTGAATTGGGTGTACTCAAAAAGAGTTTGAAGAAGAAATCAAGAGAAAATCTTAAGGAATCTGTCGCTATACCAGCATGATTCACTTTGCTGTTGCTATTCTATTGCAATTTTTAGAGTTAATTTAAAACATGAGTAGCTGATTGCATACTAAATTTATCAGAGCATAACCTGTAGGAGTGAAAACACCAAAATCCTTTTGTTGTTACTACCAACAAAACTTACAGAGCTTGTGTAGCTGGTACAGTTAAAATCATGAGAAATCGATGTATTTATAAGCTGTCTTCAATGTTAATAAGAATAGAAATGGAGCACAATTATAATGAATATTTCTTGCTGAGAAAAATGAATAGGTAAACTGTGGTTAGTGTTGGCTACTTTGAACTATTATTTATTCCCTAGCCAGGGAACATTTCCTGAAAAAAAAAATGTTTGCTTTCTGCTTATTTCTAAAGCTTAGAGAAGATAAACAAGCAACAGTCTTGGCTTCTAGCTTTAATTAACATTTGAACATACGAGAAATGTAACCCTAGGTAACAGAATGTATTTAGGTATTCCAGAAACATATATATAGCCAAGTCCCAATTAGTCCCAAATGACATGTGGAAAGAGTTGCGTGAATAAACACAAACTGTATTTAAATGAAGACATATATTCCATCAATGAGGCTGCCACAAAAGAAAAAAAAAAAAGAGCCAACATTTTCTTCAATAGCTGCAAGTGCTGACCTGCAAACATGGTTACACTTTCTGGTACAAGCAAGCTGACTCATCTGAAGTCAATGCAAATGCTTGTTTATAGGCAGTGTAATGAAACCATTATTTACCACCATGCAACTACCTGACATTATGGCCAGGCTGCTTTGGATGGATTTTAAAGAACTGAAGAACACTAATAAATATTCTTCAGGAGAACAAGCATCATCTTTGGCAGAAGTCCAGTAAAATTCTCTGAGGACTCTGTCTGTGTTGAAATATAACCTCTGCATGCCGTTGCACTTGATGCAAATGAAACCAGAAACTTCTCTTATCAAAGATGGCCACTACTGCCATCCAGCACATTCACAGTAGACAGGTCATCACCTCAAGGTTTGTGAGCTTGTGCTGTCAAGTAGCTGCTTTGAAAACAGCAACAAAAGTTACTATTACCTTTGCATATTTATTTTCCAAGTGTGCAGGTATAATTGACATGCATGTTTAAACAAATATACTTGCGGGCAACAGTAAGTATACAGAGTGATCATTGTTGCCAAAGATATTATTGATGCCTGACTTAGCTGCTTGGTGAACTATAGTTTTTGCTTGCTAGTCTGCTCTGCTTGCATTTAACTACTCTTAAGTGATTATGAATTGTGCAATTCAAAAATAAAAATAATGTGGCAACATTTTGTTATTATGACAAAATGTTAATAGAAAGAGAAAGAAATTCCTAGACAGCTCAAAGGTTAAAAGGGAGAGAGACGATAACTTTCTGCAGGTCAGAGAAAATGTCATTGTCAGCATGAAAACATTTAGAAGTATGGAAGTGCATTTAGCATGCTGCAACAGCTTTTAAGACAGGTAAATTTGCTTTAGCATTTATTTATCTTAGAGTTTTTATTTCTCTTGCTGGCTCTGAAAATGAAAGGCCAGTGTGAACAGAGCTTAACAATCTCCCTGGGGAAGTGGTGGATCCTGAACACTGGGCACTTTAAAGATTCAGCAGGACAGGGTGCTGGGCCACCTTGTCTAAGCTGTGAATTTTTCCAAGAAAGGTTGGACCAGGTGATCCTTGTGGTCCCTTTCAACCTTGTATTCTATGAAAATACTGTGACAAGGATGCTGGAAACTTAATCTCAAATGGTGCATAAGGACAGGTAGTTGAAAGATATTGTTCACAATTTACTAATGTAAATCACCTTTTGGTCCAAATTCTTAACACAAAATATACAAATACTTAACAGTGCCCCAAAAACCACAACACTTAAAAGAATGCTCTTCCTAGGATAGTCTGAAAGACAGTTATATTTTTGGCTTCAGAAACTTGAACTGCTCTCTCTTGCTGTAGCTGTGCCACATGTATTAAAAAAGAAAGATAGCTTTATATAGCATGGGTCTTGCTGATCTTCTGAGACAATAAAAAGGAGGTTGGTTAGTGTTTCCTTGTTTAGGTCACAAAGCTATAGTTTCTATTGATTTTATGTAAAATGGCATTAAAAACAGTAAATCCAAGCAATTTAGCTTGCAATTAAATGGTTGTAATAAACCCCACAGTCTTCTGCTTCTTTAGGAGTGGTCAGGTCTAACCTGAACATTTAAACACCTCCTTCTTTTAAGTTGCATTTATTTCAGATAAAATCTTATGTATCCATTTACTCAGTTCCTTTGCTCTTCATTGCACAGGTGGGAATAAACTTAGGTATGCATGAAGGTACATGGGCAAGCTGTGCTACAGGAGAAGGTTTTGTATGCCTTTGAGTCTTTGAGAACTTTTTGTCTTGTTGTTGAGGGAAACAGCTGTGATAGCTGTCATAGCATTCTAACCATACTCAAATTTGCCAGTATTTTTTTTAACTTCAGCAGGGAAGCAAGAGAAGGTACTGACTCCTAAAGCAATGAGATCTTACTTTTCTAGAATATGGGGACAATGTGGAGATGTATGAGATGATTTCTTAACAGTTTCAATAGTACAAATGCCTTTTCTGTGGTGGCAGTTTTAACACTCTGGTCTAGAAAATAAAATATAACAGAGGGTAAAATGTTGGCATGAATTTTACTAGGAAATTACTATCTTTTTAATTTTTTTTTTTAATAAAAATTGATACCTACCTGTAGCATAGTTTTTTGCCTATAAGTACAGATTTTATAAATTAGAGTAAGAGATTTGATGAGAATCATGGTTAGATGAAGGCAGTTCTGCAATGTGATTTTATATCTTGCATAGTCAGGACAGGCCAGATATTCTCACATAATATCTAGATGACAGCCAGCTCCAGAGGAGATATATTGTTATCTGTGATCCTGAAACATCATCCCACAAGTTATTACTTATTTTATCTGAACCTGTTCCCTCATCCTCGGATATAACATAGATAAAAACTTTAATAAGGCCAACCGAATAGTCAGAATCTGCTTTTGCTGAAGGTGACAATATTCTCCTGTAATATCTGCATGACATCCCTTCCTTGGTATGCTCTCCTGGTACAAGAGTAATGCTCACACTGAGATCAAATGCCACGCTAAGCTTCTGGAAAGGAAGGCCAACCCTTTATTTTCCTGGCAGTCAAGTAAAAATGCCAAGTGACAGAGAACCAGACAGGAAGTTAAATTCTTTTGAAGAGAGAGATATTTCTGACAGTTTTTGTGCTGGATGCCTGCTCTACTCTTTTAAGTAGCATGTATGCTTGCCAAAAAAACCCCACCCCAAACAAACCAACAAACCAACTTATATGTCAGATGTAATTGAGAAGAAAAATGAGGTAACCTAAAACCCTGTGGAAGTGATCCCCTGCTTGGTCTAAACTGATGACACTGGAGTCCTCTCCATTTTTCACTGTGGACTGATGAGACTTCTGTAACATGATAGAAAATGCTGCACAGGATCTCAGTAACAGTTTTGGCATGACAGGATTTCAACAGAGGGGCTATGGGGAAACCTGACTCCTTAGAACAAATGTGATACAGAGAAGTACTTCTCACCATGGTGCAGCACAACTCGCTGCTGATTGCTTTCTTGCTTTTTGTGCCTTTCTCATCTTATTTTCTGAGCCCTTTTTCCATTCAGTATATGGCCATATCCTTATACCATCCTTGGTGAGAGTTTCAATTCACATTTTGTGTCAAGCAGAATTATTAAATCTAGAAAGTGCCTCCAAAGCAGCAGACATATAAACTTTTCTTTGTATCACAAGTGGCTGTTGGAAACCCTTCATTCCGATTTTACCTTTTTCTGAAGTTTTTGGTGAAACTTTGATTCTTCCTGCAGTAATGCTAAATTCTTCTCTCAAATATTAGTCCCAAAACTTGTCTTGTAGATTACTTTGCTAGTTAACAACAAAATTGCATTTGATCCAAATAAACATGAAGCAATATGAAACTTCAGTGCTTACCTACAGTAAAAATACTAGTTCGTATAATTATTTTCACATCTCGATGTCACTTTGTTTAAAAATGTGTGATATTTCTTTCTGCAGTGTATCAGTAAACTGAGATTAGATTATTCCTTTTAATGGGTGAAACAATATATTTTATTTTCAGACATTTATTGAGAAGGCTACTCTGCCATGAGATAGGCACCTTTTAACCTGTTAATATCTCCCCAGTGTAATAATATATTTTCATTGCTTGAGCAGAATAGGGATAATTTTCAACTATCCACTCCACCCGCTTTTCTCTGTAGATGGATTGTTCAGTTGACTGCAGTAGAGGGCAAATATGCACCACTCACTGGGCTATTCTTAGAAAGGCAAAAGTACAACGCCCTAAGAGATTGTCATAGTTATTTCTACCATGTCTTCATGCTAATGTAGAAACTTTCTAAAAATAGTAACAAAATTGAGGAGAAATCTACTCCTCTTTTTCCCTGGAGCTTGCTACAGTTTAATGTCATTTGTATGGTTATTTCTTGTAACTCCTTTATGGTCCCTAGGGGTACCTCAGCCATGAACCAGTATACACTAGAAAATCACTAGCTAACACTGCAGAGGGAACAGATTAATAATTTTCTGGTTTTCTATTAAATTTGACTTCCAGCTTAGGGTCAAAAGAGGAATAAGTTAGGGAAATCACCTCAGGCGACACTGAATTATCCTGATGCTGGTTTGGCTCAAAATGCCAGAAGAGAAAGGAGAAATAATGGGTCAGAGGGCTTGCAGCCAAACGCTCATTTAGTCTAAAGGGAAAGAGGAGCGGATGTATAGTGAAAAATGTTAACATCTAATAAGATACCAGTTTCTACTGAAAGGCCTGGAACAGAATCAGTTTATACATCTTTTACAATGGTGAGTTTGAGCATAAGGGAAAACAACTTCTCTCTCATTTTTGCTGTAGGCAACTGGAGCTGCCACACGGCTGTTATCTTCTCATTATACTGAAGGCCAAAGTGGCAGGTGGAAAGCCAGAGGGTGATTTTTTCTGAACGTTTTTCAGGTTAGGACATATCACATACTAGTGGCCTGGAACATGGAAGGGAATTTCCAAGCTGGGAGCAGCAAAAAGCCACTAAACCCTATGGAACCTGCAAAGGTCTTATTTGCCTTCCTCCTCTTTTTGATACTGTACTGCAAGGTTTTGGGGAGCTATTGCACACATCAATGATACCAAAAAAAACACAAACTCCATAAAATGCAGAGTCTCCTGTATAAGGACAAAGTCACCTTATATAACACTAGCTGTTGGCGGTGAGCCAGAGCGACTGGCTTTGTTTATTTTGAATTGAAAAACCTGTAAACCAGACATAAAATATAATGTGTTACAGTCATTTATATGTTCTAAAGTGCACTTCACTCATGATATCTCAAATACTTCAGAGAAAGAAATTCAGATGTAAACTAAGAAAAATAATAATTTTAAGGTCACATTTGAAAAGATAAAGAAATGGTTTTCTTCCATCAGAGAATTCTAGAGAGCTAGATTTTCCCTGTAAATCAGTGATCCTAATAGTGACATAAATTCTTCAGTTGCTCAACTGCCTTCAGCAAACTCAGATGAACTCAATAACACTGGGCTATCCCCTGGCTAGGCTATCACTGTAGTTTCCAGTTTCTGGAAATCTTTGCAATAGTTTCAAGTTTCTGGAAATCTTTGCAATACTGCCCTTTTCATGGTAGGGAATGGTCTGGGGGAGGTAGGTGTGAGTACATCCTTACAAATTCTGTACCTTTGGCAAACACTCGTGCTACCGTGCATATAAAATGCATTAATTTAGATGCAAGGTCTGCTTTGGTGTTGTTTTGTGACAGGCTTTGATTTCATATGGCTTGTTCTACGTCTGTTTGCCTGGAATGTATAACTTATCTGTTCATTTTACTTTCAGCCACAAACCAAAATGCGTTTGCTGTGTTTCCATTGCATTTTGTCTGCAATTTCTGATGAAATTCTGTGCATCCCTGGCCAACAGAAATCAGCACCTGGGTCACTGAGTCCTAACACTGAAGTTTCAACAGCTGTGGCAAGGAGGGCTTCCAAAATACTTCCATTGTGCCCCCTTCCCACATTTACAACCCCTCAAGCTTCAGAAGGTAACCCACCGAAACAGTTTGGCAAAAGATCCAGATAGTGATTAAAAGGTGGACTGGGTTTTATATGCAAAATATCTGGGTTTTATCCAATAAAATATTGTGAATGGGCCTCACAATGGATGCAAAAATAACTGATTTCTGCTTAAAGCCCCTATATATTGCTGAAGCGGGTCACATATAAAAGGTCACATATGAACAAGAATGAGACCTACCAGGTCAATCTATAATCTTCTGCTGTAGGAAGGCACACATCCTTTGAAGTCACCAATTTTGCATTCACTTGCTCTGTGACTGTGCTTTCAGAAATTTGCTTTTATGGCTGAATCAAATGTTTGGTAAATCTGTTTAGGCTGTAAACATATTGTGTTGACAAAGATAACACAAATTTGCATCAAAGCAGCTCAGTCATGAACCGTGTGTAAAACCAGATAAACTAAAACCAACCCTTTCCCAAATTTTTAGTTTCTGGAAAATGTTGTTTACAACTTTTAACAGCTGCTCTCTTTTGGGGGTGTATGTGTGTATGTGTGGTCATGGTCTTTTTTTATTCTGAAGTTTATCACACTGCTTGCTGTAAAACACCATAATTACATTTTTCTCAGAGTTTTCTCATGGGTTGCCTTCAGCATCTCGTATAAATGAACAATGTTTTTCAATTCTTCTTCCTCTGAACAATCCTATTTAATACATGAGTTTATTGATGCATTGCTGTCTTTGGAAGAGAAATGGTATGTAACAATAATCACGCACTGTCTGGGAACTGTACAGCCTGGGTAAACTGGCAATGGGTTTCTTTTGCTTGCAGCTGCACAACCCAGTGAAATTCAGGCTTCCTCCTTGCAGCCCAGCTCCTCCCAGTGTTTGTTCAAGACTGGACATCCTCAGAAGTGAAAAAAGATGGACAAGGCCTGCAGAGACATGGGCATTTACCTGACCTGTTTCCAGAAAGCTTTCAGGGCACCCATGTGGTCTTTCTGTGAGTGAAATTTAGGAATGGGGCAGCGGACTGGTTAAATACAGGTAAGCCAAATACTTCTCATGGCAGATAATGCGTGGAAAACTTTGGACCTCCGAAGATTTATAAATATGCATTGAGCCCCTGAACACAGAGTAATAAGAAAACAAAATACAGTAGCTTGTTTTTAAGGCAGCCGTGAAGCAGAAGGTCATACCCGGGGGATATGAAAACCAGAAGAATCAGCTTAAGGTCGAAGTCATCATTTGCATGGGAACTCAGAGGAGTCCAGAGGTTGTCTGGGAAGAAACAGGGTCATGGGCTGCCCCATGCAACCTGGCCAAGGGGCCCCCTGAGGACTGAATGGAGGATGTGGCACAGTACCGCAGCACAGGGCTTGTCGCTGTAGCCTCAACTGCACCTTTTTATCGTGCCTGTTACCCTTTTCCTCAATCTACCTGCATAGTCCTTTCTGAACCTCTGCCATGTCACCACCAAATGAATCTCTCGTTGCTATGTATTAAAAAGCTTGTCTATTGTCATGAATCTGTGTTATGCAGGACATAGTGGGGCAGCAGATACCCCCAAGGGAGACTTGCCTCAGGAGATTGGCATCACAATGTGGACAGGAAAGACAAGGACCATCATCAGAAGTTCCCCACATTACCAAAGATGTGTTTTCATGACACAGTGAACAGGCAGTACTTTATTCCTCGCTGAAATATTCCTCTGCGAAATATTCACAGACTCATTAGCATGCTTATGTTCCCTTTTTGACCTGAAGGTCTTCTAATTATGCCTGACGTCTGTGGAAGTGAAAGATTGTAATACCTGCATTTACAATGATCCTGACCGTATCCTGGAGGACAAAACAGATAGCTTGTTTGCATTGCCTGCATCCAAGTTGTTGGGCAGACGGGATGGTGTTCTGATGAGCAAACCTCATCTCCGATAACGTGGATATGTGATCCAGAAAAGCGGCAATTCTTGCATCATCAGCTATCCCATCTGAGCTGGGAAAGGTAGCTGGAGCCTTGCATTTCCTAAAAAACTGTATGTTTTGCCTGTGGGGCTGTTCTGAGAAGTACTTGCAGAGCTTCCAACTCAGGAATGTTCAGAAACATGTATCTTGTTCTGACACTTCTGAAGAGCTGTTTGTTTGTGAAATAAAGTAGTTAAACCCTTGAAAACAATGAAAATCCACAGCAATGCTTCATGTGCTGCAACTCATATTCAGTAGGGTGTTTCTGCCTTTTAGCTGGGAAGGGCCGGAGGTCATTCAGTGAGGCCAGACTGTAACCCTCTTGTTTTCATGTCTAGCCCTCTGCAAGGGCAGCCTGCTTGTCAGGGAGGTGTGATGCCACCCGACCTTTCACAGGACTGCAAACAGCACACTTGCCACTGATCAGCTGAGGAGTCTACCTAGCTGCATGGGGTTAGAGAAATTTTGTAAGGCTGTTCTTGAGGGTCTCTGTTGCTTCCTTTTTTCCCCTGCACTTAATGTGTCTTGCCACCAGTCCGATATCATGACCCGCCTTTGATGATGCCACTCATCTCCACAGTGGAGGCTGCACTGTGCAGTGCTTCACTAATGCACTGACAGCACCTGTCCAGGCGATGCCACACCATTTCCTCTTCTGCAGGTGTGGAGTCTTCCTTAACCCCACACTTTGAGCAGCTCCAGCACTTTGAAGAGGAGAGTGAGGAGAAGTACTGCTGGCTGCAGAAAAGAGGAAAGGGCATGTAGCCCACCTCCAGCCTTTCCAGGTCCTTACTGCTGGGACAGGGCCAAGACAACAGTGAAGGCTGTGAGGTTGCAGCTAAGAAGTTTGGTTTCAGTGGGTGTTGGGGACACCTGGATAAATGTATTGTTGATACTATTGGTACCAACAAGATGCTATTGGAGTAGAAGTATGTTGTCCAGCTCTGCTTAAGTCTGGAGCAAGTGCCTGATGCCAGGAATGAAGGAAGGAACATTTTACTATGGACAGTGCTGTTAAATCTTTATCCAGACTGGGAACCAGTTTCCTTTAGTGAAACACTGCACTAGCTCACATGCTTCTTGAAAATGGCCTGAAGGAAGCCTAAACAGTGCAGTTCACTTTGCCATTTTTCACGAGAACAGACAGTACAGTTTATTTATAATTTACTGATCAGGTTTTGAGCTCAGCTATGGTAGCCCAGAACCAGCATTGTAAGTTCATAGAAGAAACAAAGTTGTGTCCCCTCTCTCCTGGGTATTCCTTTCTCTAGAGACAGTAGTCCCTACAGAAACAATCCAGTTACCTGGTTCTATTTGACAGTTTTACAGCCATCATAAATAACATGAAAAGACCTTAATATGAACCATTCTGGTATCCTGCCCTCTTCTGCCTCAGGTCAGACCGAAGACTGCATGAAGTTCAGCACAGCTTAAGAAAACATTCATGTGAACATGCTCATAGCTTAAAAGTAGTCAAGATTAAGGGCCCTTTGTTTGCTGGAGATTCTTTAAAAACATGTTTTGCAATACAAAATTGGGTTCTTTGTAAGTAAAATCTATTTATGCAACTGAAAAAAAAAAGGAAGAAAATAAAATAAAAAGAAACATGTTTTGAAATTGCCTTACATGGACATTTTTTAAAAAACAAATGTATCTGTTCTTATCTGAAAAGAATTTTTCTTTAGAAATTTAAGCTGACTACAGTAAAACTGCAGCAACTGGCCTAAATTCAGTCAGAATGCAACACTTTAAAGGGTGCAAAACATTTATTTTGGTTTCATTGATTTATGGAACATTTTTAAATTATCTTCATCTTAATTGTCAGTAAGACATTTTCCCAATAGTTTGGATGTCTTTTAAGGGGATAATTGAAGCACAGAATTGCAGGATAGTTGAGGTTGGAAGGCACTTCTAGAGGTCCCTCCAGTCCAAACCCTCTGCTCAAAGCAGGGTCAGTTCAAGCAGGTTGCTTAGAACTTTTTTTTCATCTATGGTAAATAACTTTTCTCAGAACATGTCTTTTTTTCTTTTTTTTTTTAAATATGTAAATGTAACTGGAGAGAAAAAAATAATTAATCAAACCAGAATAGATTCACACAACAGTGAAGCAGAAGGCCAGTCAATACCCATCTTTCATACACATGATTTCTCCTTCAACCACAAAGTAAACAGAGCCTGGTATTTTGTCTTGCAGAGTGCTGCTGCAGTTACAGAAGGACTTCTTTTCTTTGGGGTGAAGGCTCATTACCCAGTAGCACCAATGTTCACTGATCAGCTTCCTTGAACATACAGGCTGCGATTTCAGAAATTTTCTGCCCTGCTTGTGTTGCTTAGAAAATGATACTAGGCTGTACATTGATCTAAGGAAAATCATGGCATGTTGAAGGACTGGCTCCAGTCTCCCAGTGAATAAGAGGTACAGGACTTGAGAGCAGATTTCTACAATCTCTCTAGGCAGCAGAGCATTCTGCTGAGCAACTTGAACTGTGAGTTCACACAATCACTGTGACCTGAAGCAACCCAGATATGACAGAACATGCCAAAATGGGGTAATAGAGAGGTGAAGAAGTCTAGTTTTGATTCTGCTTTAGGTTCTGTGGTGTAACCTCAAACCAGAAGTTTTACAATATGAAAGTCCTGGATTTAAATAGATCTGCTGAAAGCTGCTATGCTTGTACTCTATTTCAGTGTGTCCTGAAAACACTGAAATTCTGCCAAGGGCTTCACTAGGAACAGAACTGTCACTTTAGAGGCTATGGTAGAGCCTTTTTGTTTATCCAATACCATAATGAGTATTGGAAGGGGGGTGATTTCTATAAATTCCATTGAAAATTTCATTAAAAAGAGACAAGTTATTGGTTGAATGTCTCTGAGTATTTTAATTTGTCCAAACTGTAATACTGGGGGCATCCAGAATGTCAGCTTGAAATGTTTTGGATGTATCGTCAAAATCCCACCTGGTGAGATCATACTTCCAATTCTGTTAAGTCAGCCATGCATTATGAAATAGTATTAATTCATTGCTATGCCATAATTCATCTCAGTGGATTTTCAAACGTTCTTCGAGTGTCATATATGTTCTGAAAATACTGAAATAAGGCAAAATAAAAGATTTCCAAACATTGTTCACTTTCATATGATTTATTTTGTTCTTTATTCGACTATCATTATTCTAAGATAGCACACTTAATATTATAAAGTTTTAAGGGCAGCTAAAACTTTTAGAATGTTGCCAGCAACATTTGTCTCTGGATATAGCTATAAAGGCAAAATTGTGAAGGTTTTACTTCATTTTAGCCTGTAACTTTGCTGTCTGTGTCATTTGGTTTGTATGCATTTTTCATAGCTTATATATCTTCAGTAAGACAAGAAACAGGTTTCTTACATCATAATCATGATACAGTAACAGACCACAGCAGGGGCACATTGCTATAGCACCTTTTTTAAAATGTAAAATAAATACATTCTCTGTGTTCAGAACATGACGAGGGAGGCTCAGAGGGAAATAAGTCTTCAGAAGTTGAAATTTTTCTTTCAATAATTATTTTAGAAGAACAGATTTGGCAGTGCCCTTGTCCCTGAAGAAAAGGGACAACCTGAAATTCTCACAGATGTCCCCAAATCTGTCTTCAGCCCACAGGAAGAAGGAGAAGCCCAGCCTACCTCATGCAGTGCCCTTGAACTCCACTAGGACTGTAGATCTGAAGCATCACCTCTGGAAGTTGTATCCACTTGCTGGTTAACAAAAGATGCTCATACCAAAGGGTGATTTGGTCTGATGTTTGAGCAGGCATAAAATGTGTAACAAAAAAGTGTGAAGGTGAGGTGATAGGTGAGGAAACATTTGAGGTCCAGGCCACTGATAAAAAACCAAGAGGAAGAAGCCACTGCTAGACTAAAAGAGGGAAAGAAAGTTGTTCTTGTTAGTGAGATCAGTGAAGAAATTGCATACCATCTGCAGTGCAGAGATACAAATAACTCATAGAAAATAGCCTGGTCTAAGGAGTAAGGTTCTGAGCATAATCTGGAAATACAGTTTTACCAATTGTAAACAGGGTTTTGCAAGACTGAAATGGTGAGCAATAATGAGTCAGGGAGGATGACAATGTGGGGCCTTCCTGTGGTATGGCTGGCTGCAGAAAAAACATTAGACCATGTTGGACAGACAGACACATCTGTCCCCCCATCAGGAAGAAAGCCACAGCTATGTGGATCTTTGTATTAAATTAGAGATTGTAGTATAGTATTCAGTTAGAAGTGGTAAAATGAAAAGCTTCAGGACAGGTGCCTGAAATGTTAGGGGAAAGTAACTATTTACTGCAGTTCAGGATCAAATGAAAAGTCACACTGGCAAGGGAAGAAAATGTTCTGTTGAAGCAAATGTTAAAATACAGAAATATATTTCACCTGGCAGCTTGTCGCATTTCACCAAAGTATCTGAGTAGACAAGTGAGTTCATAGCAGAAGCTGAAGAGATGCCTGCTCTGACATCCAACTTGATGGCAACAGCAGAGGGTGGATGGGGATGCAGATCCTTGCAGACAACCTGTGGGTAGGATTATTCCTCAGCCTTTCATCACAAAAAGAAAAAGGAGAATGAAAAATGAAGAAAGTGAGTGAGAGATAAAAGAGATATAAAAGCCATGAGGTAGTAGATAAACCTCCAAGCACACATTGAACAGCTGCACACATACTTTCCACGGAGCCAAATCTAGAGTGAAGAAGAAAATGAAGGGAAATAGCCCATATTTTTTAGTGGAAGTTTTTTGGACTGCAAATAACATTTGAGGATAATGCATAACAGATGGTATTTTAATGGGAAGGGAGACAAGAGGAAATTTACAGTATATAAACTGTTCTATGAAATATCAGGGCAACAGAAAGAACTGAACGGATTAGGAGTAGCTAATACAGCTACAGCATGATACAGGAAGTGAAGAAGCTGTGGGCTGCTTGAAGTAGCTGAGGACCTGCAACAGTTTGATATGTTCTGGACAAGTGGTAAGAGAAGGTGGTATGCAGTGACATTAGTACATATGAGGAAAGAGTCAAAACATACAGAGAGGTTGAGAACATAAGCACAGGTGCAAGGCCAATGCACAGACAACCAGGTATAACAAAACATAACAAAAGCAGTGTCTGTAGGAGCGCTGCAGAGACCTTTATCTAAATCCCAGCAAAAGGAAGGTTAGAAATCAGAAGAACTACGTGGGGATACATCTATGAGTTAAAGGAACAAAAACTTATTTCTACTGTTTTCAAATCTAAAGGAACAAATAAGAAAAGGGTAGTACTATACTCACTGAGAAAGTAAATATACAAAAGGCAGCCAGCTACATGCTACAATTATAACCCTCTGAAACACTTCTAGTCCCCCTTCATCTGCCCCTTGGTACTACAAGGTTTTGGCTTGTGGTTACATATGTAACCACATGAGGCCATGACACCATTAAGGCACTTGGAGTGTTCAGCCACACTTGATTCTTGGTAGGATCGTCACATCAGGACCTTCAGTGGTCTCGCCTGTAGATCCAGCTTCCTGAGGGAAAGGTAGAAGGACCTTCTTGAACCACAATTGTTCACTTCCCAGCAAGGTGTTCTTAGAATCCATTGATAAGGTGTGCTTAGGTAGGACTTTGCTATTAGGGCTATTCCATGTGTGCGAATGTATTAATCCATTAATCTACATTTGCTGGACCCAAGAGGGCAAATCTAACCCACCTCTCAAAGCACTAAATTAGGAGTGAGAATTAGCAGATAAACTTTTGAATATTAAGAAAACCCGGAAATCTTCCTGGGGTAGCCTTACTCAAGGATTAACCTCTAATACAAAAAAGTGTATGTAAAACTTTGGAGCTGAAGTGAGCAACACAGTAATGCCTAATGCCTGAAGATCACAAAGGAAACCTAAGTAAAAGCAGAGTGACAGTGCCCAACCGTGAGCTCTCCTCTCCTGAAAGCCATAACCCAACTAAGCATCATCTATGGTCTAAATGCAATACATGATGAGAATAATGTAGCAACCACAGAAACCTGTCTATGGAGCCAATAAACAATGTAGCTGATAGAAAATACCAAGGGAAGTAGAGTTTTGGAAGTATTGCATCTGAATGTGTATCATACGCAGACTGGAATAGCAGCTCCTTAAATTCAGGGGTCACAACTCTGATTCTTCCCCTGAAACCCTGTTGATGTTTTTGTTGTTTGGTTGGTTTTGTGTGGATTTTTTTGTTGTTCTTTGAGTTTTGGTGGGGTTTGCTTTCTTTTTTTTTTTTTTTTTTTCAGGCCACAGATGAAAGAGAACAAGGCACTCCCTTTTAAATTCAAAGTCCAAAGATTAGGGTAGTTAATTAAGATGTGATAGCCTGCCTCACCTTCCTCTCTGCAAGACAGTATTTCAGCAGTCTGGAGAAGAATGGATGCTATGAAAAAGGAAATGGATAAAACAGAATTCTTGTGGAAAAGAGGCCAGTTTTATTTAACTTTTAAAAATGGAAATAAATATCTTGGAGGTTGTTTACTTGACAAGGTAAAACATTATGAAATTAATTATAGTGAATTTAAAAGCAACAAGAATCGTCAAGCTGGAGTCAAGCTGAAAAGACAAAAATGAAAAAATAAGCATTTCATGAAATTAATTCCTTATGTCTGCAGCTAAAAATATTTTCATGCATCTGTTGTATTCTTTTCAGCAGTTATTTAGCCAAATGTAGAAGGAAACTAGCAAACCCCAGTGTGTGTTGTTAATATACAACTCACACATTTTCATCGTTCTGTATTAGCTTCACTGCATCTATAAAACTCCTGTTAATAGCAAGTAATGTTGCGTTAGTGGGGTAGTGCAAACACATTAAAGGCCATGTAGACCTCCAATCAACGAAGCCTTGAGAATTAACCAACTGAGATACTACAGCCTGAGTATAGTGGTGTTAGATTGTCCTACACATTTTCCTAGCATCTAGAATTAGCTTGTCCCTATTAAATTGCCAAATATAAATACTACAGCAGTTTGAGTTACAGTGCCAGTCTGAAAATAACCAAAAAGTAGTCTTTGTTAACAGATATACTACTTCTCAGTACAGATGTGTTCAGTAACCCACCTAGTTACAGAAAACTTTTTAGTAATATTTTTTCTCCTTTGGCTCTACAGTTCCTTAGCAGCCAAGCAGATTAGGTGGATCCCGCTTTGTTGTGAGCATCTGAAGCAGAATTGTTGTGAGCAATGAATGCACAGTTGCCACTAATGTCTGATCTAGCCTGCTGAAACTCTGGAAATGCTGGAGCTGAGATGGAACAATGTATGAAAATGAAGTACAGTCTGTGACTGAGTATGTCTATAAGTAGCTAAAAAAAATGTCTTTAGGCAGCCTGCTCCTGTATGTCAACAGTAAAACTAGCTGAACTGTCAAAAACTATTGCATCTGTAGAAAGGTTAAACTTTCTGGTGAGAAACACATTTCAATTCACTATCAAAAATCAAGACTTACTATTAAATGTTGTCGTATGCATCACCTCATTTGTGGAACTGAAATGGGCCCTCCATATTGTAGCATGGCAATTTTGCTAGAGGGTGATTGTGGACCATCGTGGAAAAGGTATCATGGCTTCAGAGTAGAAAATAAGGTGTTGTGAAGTTATTATTAAAGTGTATACAGTGTTGAAGGTGTATTAGGGAATTTGTGTAACATAGCCGTGGCACTTTACCAGAAAGGATAAAAGGATAAGGAAGATGATGGCTTACAGAGTGTTTTATATCTGGTAGTCTTTAAAATTGATGACTTCAAATAACAAATGAAAACTTACACCTCATTTGCAAAAAAACATGGGTCTACTGTTCATCTCCACACAGGCCGTAAGGGAACTGAAGTGCTGGTGGAGGCTGTGTGTACCAAAGGGCAGCTGAAGGCCAGCCAGCCTGGCATGACCCAGCTGCTGACAAACCACTTCTCCTGGAGTGGAGCTTTCATTGCCTTTGTCCATTGTGCCATGCAGGCCTGAGAACTCAAGATTTGACATCTACCCCCATTATATGTTCCCCTTCTAAGTAATTTTCCCCATTTTTTCTTCAATTGCTGTGTAATGGTCTGCTGTATTTTGTTTTATTCAATGTCAGAAAATTGCTTTAGGTTTTTGGACCTAAAATTTCTTGTGTAAAAAGAATGGAACATGGTTGCCTTGGCCTATCTTACCTTTCAGAATATCACAGTACCTGAGATAAAAATGACTTTAACAGAAATATTGAATAGTGAAGTATTCATATCAATCTTCTCTTATATTTTGCAGAGGCAAATAAATCAGCATCCTATAGTTCTGCATAACAATCAGTGAATAAAACTAGTAGATGCAGCAAGATTTACTTCCCATTCATGCCAAAAGTGGTTTATGACAGTAATCTACTGTTGGTGCTCTGTCTACCTGTAAAATTCAGATAGTCTCAAAAATAGGTGAGCTCATATATCCCACAAGTAATTTTGCTACTGCACATATTATGACACAGTGTCCTTGTCAGGCTTTCTGAAATACTGATTGGCTGGCAAAGTGGTAGAGTAAAAATATCTGTAGAATGGAAATCTGTTTAGTCACGTTCCTCCCCAATCAAATGAAAGGGTTAGAATTTTCAATTTCTTAGCTATGTCACTGAATCAGTCTTTTCCAATCACTTCTCCAGCCTGAATGTACCTTTTTCTGAATTCTTTCTGTTGCTTAGATGGCTCTGTAGGATGGTTTTACTGCATGAAACCTTCACACATCCTGTGTTCTCTCACCTGCTTTATTTCTCTTCCACTGGGCTCCATCATAGCTGTTTTTTATTTGCTTGTTGTCTTGAGCTGCTGACAATTATAACTTAAAAAACGATGTCCTGCTGTACAAATCTAAATGCAGAGCAGATTGCTGAAGTGCTGGTGTGGACCCACAGTTTTGAGTTCCCCACCATCCAGGCTCCCTCACTGCTCTGTGTCCTACAAGCAGGCTTGCTGAGCTGGGAGGACACAGCTGAATGAAGGAAAGGGATGGGACCACTGGTGATGGGTGGGCAAGCAGAGTGGGAAGAGTGGTGTCTCCCTGCCCCTGCCCCTGCTCCTTTGTCTGCTCCCCCAGGCTCCCCAGTTCAGCTGCATCCCACCAGCAGCCTGCTCCTGGGGGTAAGAAGCAGGAGCTACGTGTTAGCTGACCCAGGTGACCACACAGAACACAGTAAAAGTGACAGCAGAATACTTCAGGAAATGTCTTCCCACCTCAATATCCAAAGAACAGAATCATAGAATGATTCAGGTTGGAAAAGACCCTTAAAATAATTGAGTCCAACTGTATCACAGGTAAAACTTTCTTTAAAGGATGCCTGAGGTCTCAGGTATAAGCTGTACTGTTGGCCTGTCTTATTCTTACATTAAAAGGCTTTCACAGCAGTTGAATGGGTGTGATGAGCCCTCTGTCCTCCCCAGCTCTGCTGGCTGTACCTGCCCAAAGCAGCTGGCAACATAAGAGATCCATGTAGAAGGGCCCACCCTGCTCTGCCACACCCAGGTGCGCTGGGGAATGAGATGCTTCTCTTTTCACTCATTCATATTTAGTACCAATCCACTGCCATAATCTTAGTTATTATTTTACCTTTCATGTTGTGGTTTCTTTAGTTTGCATTGAAGATCATTCTCGGAAAAGAGATAGCTGTCATTTTTGTTTCAAGGGGAGATACAGAAGAATGGAGAATTGCAGTGACTTGCCTGTAACTCATAGCCTGGGAAGAATGCAGTAAAGGTTTATGAAGTCATGAGTGTATGAGGAAACTGTGTTACTCACCTCACTCATGGTCACTAAGACTCCTTTAATTCAGGAACTAGAGGATGTCAAGTGTGATAATCAGATAGCAAATTCAAAACCAGTGAGATTCTTCATGCAGTCCCTAGGCACTATCTGGGCCATCACAGCTGGGTTGCTTTGTTGGTGTAAAACTTACCTGACCAAATCACACATTAGACAAAACTATGAAAGGAAAAGTCCTTCCTGGGTGATTGTGAACTTCAGATTACTGGAAGCTATGAAAATGTCAGAAAAGTAGTGCTTACCATTTGTTCTTTAGGCATGTACTAATGACCAAACCAGGAGTGAGACACTTGTCCACACCAGACCTTTCCTCTGACCTAGTACATGTCCACTAGTGTCATTACATATCCAGAAAATCTATGCAAGAGCTGTGAATAAAACCTGCTAACATGGTGAAACGAACTAAGGTTAGTTTGCAGTGTTGCATGAAGAATTTGATCTCGTGCTGTACTTGAGGCTTCTTGTATATCTGAGGTACATGGCTTATCAGCTTTTGTGTTCTGTCATTAACTGTGAAAACCCTTTTCTCTTGTCACAAAGGATGGTACCATGATACACATTTGAAAGGTAACTTTTTGAGAGTTCTCAAGGAAGAAGAGAGACCTTCAAACCTCCAAGGACAAAGCTATTAAAATAAAAATATTCAAATGAGGTAAGTAAGTATGAATAAAAAAAAGAGACAGGAACTGGACCTTTAAAAGTGTTAGCTTTAATAAAAAAATTGCAATTTCAGAAGCAGTCTCTGTCTGGGTATGATTTCTCTATGGCAAATACCCAAGATTATTGTTGAAAAGTGTCTTTCAGTCTTCCAGTACATTAAGATAAAGTGCTACAGCTTACATTTCTTATTGGCATTTTTTCATTTTAAAAGCATCAGAGCACCAAGAAGGTATTTTAAAATGACATACATTGACTTGTATATTGGTACTAAGATTTTTTCTATACTGCCTGCAAGCAAAAATCACAGAACTATGGTGTTTCCATAGTAACTGCATTTTAATAAGGTGAAATTTCCAGTTTGATAGAGCTGAACAACTAATAATGTCAACTTCCAATGTTGCAGAAGCTCAGATGTCAGGAAGGGTCAGCATAAAACACAGGACTAAAATTGATTCTTTGCCACAGTCATCTTTATTGCTAGTATAATTTTAGGAAAAAGCCAATAAAAGATATGATTAAAACAGTAATCTTATTTTCACACACTTCTCATATCATAAAGCATCAACATTCAAAATATATCCATTTAAAGCTGATTTGTATGTCTCCATAAGAAATGTCATGCTCTTACTACAAGCTCACTTTTTACTTTGAGTTTTCACTCTACAGTACTTCATGGGAGAGTTCTGGGAACAGTTTTCAGGTAGTGGGTGTCAATAGATAACCACTGACTGTCGATGTACACAGATGTTTGTCAGTCAGAATATCAAAACTCATTAACAAATTTTTCTGTAAAATCACAGTCCTCTTAAGGTCAATAACTGAACTGAAGTGAGATTTCTTTTTAAGAACCCAGAAGAAATCACAGATTGGGGCCTGACTTTTAAAGTTGATGGAAGTTCTTTCAAAGTCTAGACAGGTCTTTAGTTCTCTTTTCAGTTCCTTTCTCTGTGTCTATGGTTTAGCAAAAGCTGTTCAAGGGGGTTACAGTGGCTTTAGCCTGGAGAGACTCGATAAAAAGTGAAGCTACAGAACAAATTGATCTCTGTGAGAGGAAACCTCTTTCCTAGGTTAAGAGTACAATATATGGCCAGTATTAAGTGAGCTCATTCAGTTCCAGCATGGTGTTGATTCTCTACAAAAAAGTGATGCTAGGATTAATTAATGTCTCAGTATGAAGCTGCTCTCTGTAACACTCCCTCCACAATATAATAAAAATGAGGATAAAAATAAAAATAAAAATTAAAAAAAAAAAATTAAAAATGGTCAAGATGCTTTTCAAAAGGAAGCAAGTATTTAAATCACTTATTTCTAGAAACTAAGTTTTTAGGTAAAATATCAGAGATCTAGGTGCTTACAATAAAATCAGAGTTGGTAGCATAGGAACTTGTTCTGAAATTTCTGTTTAAGACGTCATTTTTTTCCCATGTTTCATCAGGAAATGTATAGTCCCATCTATGTCAGTACATAATTCTGCCATTGCCTGTCTTGGAGGCCAACTGTCAAGGAAAGGCCTGTGTGCATGCTGTAGATTCACTGGAAAAAAAGGGTAGCCAGATTCCCTGCTGGGAGTGATTGGTTAGAAACCTGTTGGCTGGCTTGGGCCAAATCTCTGCCAGGGGCCATGCTCATGCCTGCACCACATAGACAATGGACATCCTTCCCTGGAGATGTTCCCCAGCACTTCTTTAGTTCACACCCATTTGTTTTGTTGTATCAGTGAAAATAATGAGTAAACAGTGCCCAAACCTCTGCATATATTGCTTTGTTAGCAATGTGTGCTACAGCTTATAGATCATATAAATCTCTTTATGAATTGTGAAAGAACAAAATATATCCTAATATTATTGTGGAGGATATTTAGGACCTACTGAATGTAATTGTTGTGTTGGATTTTCATGAATTTAGTTTAGCCTTTATTGCAATCATAATTTAACTTGACCAGAGTTGAGAGCTTTGGAAAATTCTACCACTTGAAAGTTGGTACAGTATCTGTTTTTTCATTAGTTTCATTTCCTTATCCACACACAGGCTATTAGCCATATTACACACAATTCATCAAAAAAATTCATCTTAGGCCATGAATATGAGAAACGATGAAAGCACAAACTTATAAAAACTTGTAAGCTAAAGTATTAGCACAATAATAGCACACTATCAAGAATAATTAATTCAATTTCTTTAAAATTAGATTATTTTGCATGCAGAAACTCAAATGCCATTAGTTCAACAGGACTGTACGTGGTTTAAGCTGCAAAATTGCCCCCAGAAATTCTATTTGTGTTTACTTCAAATTTCACAGGAATGCTGATTTCAGAGTGCTTGTTTTTGTGATGCACGTCTGTGTGCTCCGATAGTGTTAGGGGTTAGAGGTGATGTTGGAGATCAGGCATGGTGGGGATGGAGTATCCAGTGGAAGCCAGGGACATATTTGCCTATGACATCTTGATATCAGCTTTAAATCAGCCTCATCCTTCAATCCTTTTTCTAGCTACACTCTTTGTAAAAGACACAGTGAGCAGGATGCACATTTCTCCATGGTGGTGGTCGTGGGAGATAGCAGACTGGTGGAGCTGGGGACATTAATCCTGTGTCCATGCACGGACACTAGTGCAGCTGAGGATCACACAATGCCAAGGAGCCACAAGCAGGCATGAATGGACAGCTGGCCTTCTGAGATGGCTGAAAGCCCCTGGTCTTCTTCTAATGTGCTGAGAGCTTCCTGTCAAATTCTTTAAAGTTTTCACCTTGCAGCTGTTAACTACTGGGTATTGTGGTGAGAGTACTAAGTTTTTGGGAAGGCTGTCAATCTTATTTTACATGGTAATAGCACTCCAGCACACTAGAAATAATCACTGTCCTTGCTTTGGAAAGAGAAGTAATTTTTGTCTTCTTGTTTAGCTATGTTATTCTTGACTGAAATCTGTGATGTAAGGCCTAACATCCTCTCCCTCTTGTGTACCTCTTCAAAATAAATCTGTGGGGTTAAAAAACATCACCCAGGAGTCCCCTCACAGCACCTTTCAGAAATGTGTGGAGCAGCAGCATTGCCAGCACCATGCAGAGGGATGGAGCAGCTCCTGACAGCTGTGTGTGGGCTCTGCACCCTGCCCGGATACCACCCAGGTATCGCTCTGCATCCTTCCAGCAGGACCAAGGGTCCAGACCAGTCTGCCTTTGCCCCGTGCTGCCCTACTATGCTTATGCACACAGGGGCTCCTTAACTGCCCAGCCTCAATGCTAAGAAGCCCTTCTGGTTGCAAAACAGAAATGTTTTTGGACTTTCTTGCACACAAAAATCATGAGAGGTTTTGTATTCAAACAGGAAATTGTAACATTAGGATGTAATGACCCTCTTTTTAACTGTGATTTCATCTAGATTACGATGCTCTGATTAATGGTATTACTTAACCAAGATGGAAATTTATGACATATGAAAAGTTAGAAGCAGCATATAAATGGCATTTAAGTGGTAAATGTGACTTATAAATATGCAATATATCAGCCTTCACTGTATTTAGAGAATGCAAAATGCAAGAGATGGTCCTTGCCCTATAAATCTAATAAGCTAAGTGCAAGAAGACAAAATGCCTGATGTGATGGATGGAAAAACAAAGGGTAAAGGTGATGTGATTGTGAGCAGTGACAGCAGTCTTGAAAGTACAGGACATTGACCTTGCTAGAGAAAAGGGTTGAAAACATAATGCTGAGGAGGAAGGTGGGGGATATATTTCCTCACTAGAGCCTTGCCTGACATTTACAATTCAGTTGCAAATATCCAGCATATGACACCTTTATAATTTGTGTTTCCTTTGTAAACCATATTAAAGCTGCTAACACAGCTAAACAGACTACACTATAATTTGAAAAATACTTTAATACTAAACAGAAGATTCAGTTTTAAATCACATGACAATATGGAAGTAATTAGAATTGTTCATGTTCACTGGGACTCCTCGTAATTGTAGTATTTGCATAAAAATATTAGATGAGCTGCTGGATAGAAAATTATATGCAATTGCACTTTTCAGAATGCATTAACTTGCTAAACTTCAAAATACCCAACAGTATAGAAACAAAGAAACCTTGCCATTCTGGATATTAACTAATGTAAATAATTGAGTTGTCTCAACATTAACTTCTGTGCTATCTACAATGATTATCCTAAGAAATATATTTGTTACGAGCACTTGAAAATTATGGCTTATCTTGTTTTATCTTACATCAAAAAGCTAATTTTGACTGGAAAAATCTGTAGCGTAGCTGAAGAATATATATATTTGCTACCAGCGGTAGTACAGCAAACTTTCATCAGCCTGACCAGGAGTGGGGCTGCATTGGACTCCAATTAACAGGGTTCCATGGTATTTACTACTCCCACTAGTGCAGCATGGCAAAGCAAGGCATGGCATTTAAATAGCTTGCCTAATGATAGGCAATATGTCTGCAGCAAAATCAGATGAACAGGGAGGACTTTTAAGCTGCTGGCTCTGAGCTTCATGCACTAGATTGCACCACAATCAAATTTCCAGATGTCATCGAATTTCAGCAACTCAGAGGGAGACTCATATTGGTGTTTTGGCATAAAGGTATTTAGATGCCTGGACAGGAAAACTGGATTTCACACAAAGAAAGGAAATTGGGACTGTGAATCTTGAGGGATTTAACTAGCTTTACACCTATTCTCCATAGCTTATTTGGAAAGCTGGAAAACCATGGTACACATGGTTCATTACAAAAAATTACAATGTATGGGTTAGTTTCCGTAATGGAAAATGACACCTAGAGACCCTTCCCCACAAATTTAAATTCTATCGTATTTTCCTCTGTAAAATAGTAACGTCAAAATAAATGGTCATATAAATGCAGTGTTCCTGGATGTCTGTGAGCTGACATTTGTCATTTGGTACTTGTCTCATATAACAACAGGTAATTTAGCAAGCACTGGGGCAATGAGGGGCACAGAATCGCTGCCATCTAATAAGGCACAGTGACAACAACAGGTCCCAAACAGGTTTATTTTATATGGCTTATTTAGATGTGTGATTGTGGGTTTTTGTTCATCATGGGCTGAGCTTCTCTTGTCCACTGTGCCTGTGAGGACAGGGCTGGGGTCAGAACCAGCACCCATCATGTGTTTGCCTTTCTCCATCTGGCACATTGGTTGAGTGGCTGCAAGGCTAAAAACTGAATGAGGATTATTTAGAGAGTTCAGTTTCAAGAGTGAGCTCAAACCCAAGCTAAAATGACAGTACAAATATATCAAATGAAACATTTCCTTTCAGCCCAAGGTTTTTAAAAGCCTATTATCCTTATATTATTTTCAGAGAAAATATCTAATGGACACATGAAATAGCACTCAAAATTTATAAGACTGGCAGAAATGACTGGTGGAAATTCTAGTTTTTTATGTCACTGATCTGCGGGTATTCATATCAGATGTTAGGAAGGCAGAAGACATTCTGATGTCTGAAATGAATAGAAACAAAGTATTATGGATTGTCTCAAGTTAACATGCAGTTAAACTTATTCTCAGAGTTATATGCACATCAAATACTTAGTATTTTAAGCACACAAATTCAGCAAAACTTTCAAGTGATGCATTTTAGTAATTATAGGCAGGGTTGTGAACAAGTTCATAACCAATGGGACATAAAGTATCTAATAGTGAGTTAAATTTATGGGCTTGTTGTAAGCCAAGCTTATATTTAATTTTTGTGATAAATAGTGCTCAAGGAGATGAGACAACTGTGCACAGGTGGAGTTTAATTTGGGAGATTAAGAGTGTTGAAGAATTATAATCAAAGAATTTTCTGTCTGTTGGAAAATTTTATATATAGGCTATTGACCAAGAAAGAAGAATGATCTAGCAAACTATGCTGGTTCTTCCTGTTTGCTTGGAATATAAAATGGATAAAATCTCAGTTGGGTAGTCTGCAAGTTGTATTACTCCACTCAGTTTAGTATTTAATGACTATTAAGGGTAATTTTTCGAACAACAAAATTTAAATTTAATTGAAAGGAGAGCTGTCTGTAAACATGAAAGGCATCTTACAGGGATATGGAGTAAATCTCTGTGCAAATTTTCGGTGCTACAAAGAGAAGAAATGTCCTAGCTCTAGATAAGAAGTGGCACCTATCTGTTGTGGAAAAAGCATGTGTTTCCATGTAAGGCTGTAAGCTTTCTCCCAGCTTTCCTTGTGCAGTGAGCACTGTAAGGCCTTTCTCCAGGTGAACACTTCCAGTAATGCTGCCAACACACTTTCTCTCCATTGCCACTGTTGAAATCTGAGCAAGTGCAATGTTGGCTCCCCATGCAGGGATCAATTAGTGAGTGTTCATCCACGCAGCACCCATAACTCATTTTTTGCCTTTGCTACTCAGCTCCTCCCTTCTTCCCCCATCTGCTTTCCTGACAAGTTTTACATGCTCAGGCTTCTTTTAGCAAGAACTTTTCCCATGATTAAACTTGAGTTAGCACAGAGTTACCAAGAGCTGCTATCAGGATGTTGAAGATTATTGACAGCTTGTCACAGAGCCAAGGAATTCCTGGCAAATATCCTATCTCAGCATCTGAAAGCAAGATGGATAACCCTGTCAGTTGTTCTCTTCACCTCATCTTTGTATGTATGTCCCCAAGCTGGCTGTGGAATCACACTTGAATCCTGAATATTTCATTACTGGATCTACCATTTACTTTCCATAAATATCTTCTCAAATTTGTGGCAAATTGCCACACGCATATTTGGGTGTACATGGCAATATATGAAGACAGTAGCCTTGTTGCATCTGACAGGGTGGTGGTTAACCATACTCAGTCCTATTCCCAGCGCTGTCATGGAACTACATATATCTACTCATCAGCTCTCAGAAGTGTTTGCTGAGGTGGTTTTGCATAAAAGTTTACAACAGAGGGTAAAAGGCAACAACGCTATAATAATAAAAGCACACTTTAAACTGACACTACACAAACACACATCCTTTACCAAACAGTAATAAAATGAAACATAGGCAGAAAAAGAATCTTTCACATAACCACTTTTTGGGACTGTAAAAAAAGTGGTCAGTGATGTGTTTAAAACTGTACAAGCTTTCGATGCATCAGTAACGTGAAGGAAGCTGCAACTCTTCTTCCTTCTGGTTCTGACAAAGAATAATTTCTCAAGTACACAATAGGTTGCTTGAACTTAAGAAATGCTTCCCAAACATCTGAAGCAGAATATTGAAATGATTTACCAAAAAATCCTGCAACCCCAGAAATGTATGCTGCAGTATAAATTCAGTATAAGTAGAGATTGCATAGTTCTTCAAAGCCAAGGTAAACATATCTCAAGGCAAAAGTCAGTTGCTAAAACTCATGTGGTATAGTTTTTTGGATACAGAGTAGACAGTTCTTAGAAAAGCTCTTGATAAACAAAATTGTCTCCAACTTCAGCACAGTGCCAATTTATTAAGCCATTTTCTTATATAAAGAAGATGACTTAGGATTTAGGATAGCAAAGAGTGAAAGTAGTGGTGATTTTCCTATCTATGCAGGAAAATAATGAAGTATAAAAAATCTTATTTGATTTTTTTTTTTTTTAAAAGTCTTAGGCACCCCAAATAGTTACATCATGGTTCAGGTTCTTTAAGGATGACTTTTTTCAGAGTGATCATGTGGAGTACTGTAGATGCATAATATGTTACAGAAATTTTGAAGATGTGGGGATGGAGCTATTTTCTGGTCAACATTAAGTTTCACATATACAAAAATGTTCCTACTTCATGCCATAACAATCCAATATCCTAAAAGAAAATAATAATAATAATAATAATAAAAAAAAAAAAAGAGTGAGAATACATTTCTGGCCCTCCACAGTCAAAAAACTCCACACTTTCAAAACATTAGGGCAATCAGATAGAAAAGAGGACCAGCCTGATTCAACAGAAGCACAGAATCATGAGAAATGTATGTTGAAAGGGACGTCTGGAGGTCATCCAATCCAACCCACAACTCAAAGCACTGACAACTTAAAAGTTGGCTCAGATTGCGCCAGGCTTCATCAGGTGAAATTTTGAAGGCTTCCAAGGACAAAGGTTTTAAAACCTCTCAGGGCAATTTTTCTTCGTGGTCTCATAGCACAACATATGCCTACTGAAGTATTCCTTGCTGCAATTTGCAGTCATTGCCTCTTCTTGATTCCCTGCACATATCTGAAAAGGAGTCCACCTTCCCTAACTTCCACTTTAGATAATGGAGTACAGCAAGAGGAAGACTTATTTTCTCTTGGCTGAACAAGCTCTGTTCCCTCAACCTCTCCTTGCACTCAGTGCCCTCCAGCCCCTGGACATCCTTCCAGCCAGAGGAAAGATAAACATGTCCCTCAAGCTGTGAGTTATGATTTTCCTATGCAAATGTGCCAGTATCTGTTGCTGCCAAAGGATCACACTGACACATATTCAACTTTTGACCCATCAGGACTTGCAGCACTTTCCCTAGACATCCAAGGCTGTTTGTTATCATTGCAGGACTTTGTGTTCATCTTTGCTGGACTTCAGGACATGGTTGTCAACGTCCCTGCGAATGGCAGGCTTGCCCTTCAAGTATATCAATATCAACCATTTTCTCATCCACTCCAGTTTTGTGTCATCTCCAAACCTGGTGAGCGTCCAGTGTAGACGACCAAGATATTAAACAGGATTAGGCCTGAAGATACTGATGCCGGAAGATCTGCCACTTGTAACTGATTGACATTGGCCATGGCTCTCTGAGCCCAGCAGTCCAGCTAGGTCTTTCACATACCTTGTAGACTATCCATTTAGGGGATTTTGTCTCACTTTGGCTATCACTAAGAATGTTAGTGCTTAAAACCCTGCTATTTTTGAGATATACAAAAGCCACTCCTCTCCCCTCTTGCAGTGAGCCTGCCATGACAGAAATCAATCAGGTTGCTCAGTCATTATTTGCTCTCAGTGAATGTGCTGGTTTACTTTCTTTATTTTTATGTGGCTGTGGACATGCAAATATGCTTCATAGTCTTTACAGGGACAGAGATGAGGCTGATGAGCCTGGGCTTTCCCAGGTTCTCCTTGATTTTGTTTTTTTTTGAATTTTTTTCTGGCATATGGGAATGACATTTGTTTTTTTTTTTTTTTTCCCCAGTTATTGGCAACCTCCCAAGGTCACAATACCTTTTCTAAGAGTAACAGACCATAGGTTGGCTGTGTCATCCATCAGTTGCTTCAGCACCCTTGAATCCCATCTGACCCCATGGACTTGTGAGTGTCCTTCTTACCTAAGTGGTTACCAACTTGATTGTCCTCTGCTGTGCAAAGTACTTCTCTTCCCAAACTGCTGATTTTCATGGTGGCACGAGAAACCCAAGAGCAGACTATGCCAGCAAGGACTGAGGCAAAGGTGACACTAGCACCTGAGCCTTTTCAGTGTCCTTTGTCCCTTGGGCCTCCATCTCATCCATGCCTGGATAATTTTTCGTATTCATCCTTGGTTGCCTATCCCATTTCCATAAGCTTCCTTTCAGCATTTCAGCTCAGGAGAAATCTGTTGAGTCAAGTTGGCCTTTTGCTGCAACTGCCTGTTCACTTGTCCAGTAGGTCAGACTCTTCTTATGCCTTGAGGAAATTGTCCTTGAAAATTTCTCTCTTGCCTCCTTTGCGCTTTCAGATAGCCTCTTAAGGGATCCCGCCTACCAAGGTCCTGAAGTAGCCAAGGCTGCCCTTCTGAAATACAGTCTTTGATGCTTTTTTTCTTCAGTTCTCTCAGGTACTTAAACCCAACTCGTGGTCACTGCAGTCATAGCTCCCAATGACTATCAGTGGTTGGTTTGCTTATGAGTAGCAAGTTTAGCAGAACATCCTTCCTGGTCAGCCTGTCTCACACCTACACTGAAGAACTCATCACTTTTGCTCTGCTTTGTTGCCCTCCCAGCAGATATTGGAGTCATTTAAGTCCCCCAGGACAACCAAAGCTTTAAACTGGGAAGACTCTTCTAGTTGTTAAAGGTTTGTCCACCTTCTCACCTTGTTACTCATGCAATCTGTAGCAGATGCTAGCTACAGCGTCTGCTTGTTGGCTGCTGCTCTGATCTTGACCTGTAAATTTTCAACAGGTCTGTGCACAAGCTATTCCTTTGTGTAGAGTGCAATCCTCTGGTTCTCATCTTCCCAGCCTGTCTTTCCTAAAAAATCTCTACTTATCCAGTGCAGTGGTCCAGTTAAGAGCTACTCACCACATCTTCGTAATCCCATACTTCTATGTTTGCACAGGATTTTTTAATCTTCCCTGTTTCCCAGGCAGCATACATGAATATATAGGCACTTGAGATAGGGCCCCCTTTTGCTCAGATCTCTTGGGAGAGTACATGAACCCCTCCTGTCATGATATCCCAAGCACACTCACCTCCAATTTTCCCCTTAAAAGTCAAGGAGAGAAATTCTGTATAAAAACTAGCCTAAGAATAGCAAGCTTAGTAGTAAGAATGCCGCCACTTCATCAGATGCATTCCATCTCTCATAGAGTCATTGAATAGCTTGTGTTGGAAGGGACCTTCAAAACTCATCTGGTTCAAACCCCCTGCAACAAACAGGGACATCCTCAACTAGATCAGGTTGCTCAGAGCCCCATCCAGCCCGGCCTTGAATATTTCCAGGGAGGGGGCACCTACCACTTCTCTGGGCAACCTGTTCCAGTGCTTCACCACCCTTCTTGGTAGTCCTTCCTTGGTCCTTGAAGAGGGAGTTCCCAAGGTCGTAGAAATCTACTCCCTGCAAGCAGAAGCGACCCCACCAGCAGACAGTAATCTGCAGGCTCTGTTCACAGGTGCCCAAGGTGTTCCCTCCATCGCCCAGATGCCAGGCTACACTAGTGCTCTTTAATGAATAACTGAAACCTATCAACCCAGAAAGATAGAAGCATTACATGGATGTGGGCACTATAACAACTGTCAAATTAAAAAACTAAAACTAGCCTCAGAAATAATTTGCTCTTCAGTTGGTGAAGGCCAAAAATTTCCTTTTAAATTACCAAAATAAATGGTGCCTGTTTTGGCTATGGCTACATTAGCCATTACTTCAGGACAATGGGAGCAGATCTATACTGTGAAAAATTTGGTTGCTGCATATATCTACTTAAAGCATGTTTCAGGGGCTTTATTTCACAGGGACAAAATTAACAATCTGGAGTGAATTAGGTACCTGTGGTACATCTTTTGAATTAATATTCTCTGAAATGGAACACAGCTTTTGTTCTTGAAGACTGTTGTGTGTTGTAAACCAATACACTTAAAAATGCACCAGTTGGACCTGAAATGCTTATGTAAATACATCCACAGAATGCCTTAAATTCTCACAGTTACACAGTGAACCAGACTGAGTGTCTGCATATCCTTTTATGTTCAAGGCTACAGGCAATAAAGTCTTTATAGTTTTATTGTTTTTACATAATTGTGTCATAACTTTTGAATTTTCTTTCATGTTAATTATGGCAAAACTCCATAGCCAATCATTTCAGATAATTTTCTTCAAAATATTGCAAAAGGAAAAGAACAGAATATAATACATGAGGTCCTGTGTTTCAGCTGAAACCAGTAAAAGTATTTATACTGATTCTTTAAATTATTCTGACTAGATCCAGTCTGAGTCCTCACAATAATTGCATCTGGAAAGAGAAAACAAATTTATAAGAGTTATTCTCCAAGGAAATCACAAGTGGAATATATAACCATTGAAAAGTCGTTTAAGGAAAATAGTCCCACTGCCAGACTGGGAAGGGTACAAATGAATTTCTTTATTTAATTTCTGTTTTCCGAATTCAGTCATGACTGACTTATTTCAAGACTGGTTCTTTTTTTTTTTTTTATAAGAAGGATATACAAAAACATGTGAAAAATAAATATAAGCACAGCAAAATTTAAAAACTAGCTCTTTGTGAATAGTTCATTACTAAATTCTGTTGGGAAGCTGTGACACTGAGGAGTTTCAGCTTAGGCTTTCAGGTATGTACTTCAAGACCTCATCAAATACAAGAAGCTTTCAAGGTCACAAGAACACACTGGAAATTAAGTTCTGTTTCCCTTGCTCACTGCAGGACCAGGTGTCCACTTAACCCAGGCAGGCAGTTGTTGGATACTGTGGAGGGTGTACTGGCTCCTTGAGACAGTTGTTAGACTCACCACCTTTTTAATGAGGAATGCCTATTTGTTGCTTTTAGGTATACTTAAGCTGAGTTAAGTTATACCTAACTCAATCCAGGTTTACTCAGTCACTTCTTAAGATTTTTAGTAGTTTTTTGCTGTTTCCTGGCAATGCTTGTGTAGTCATCTGTCATCTCTTTCTAATAGCTACTGTTGTTCTCCACTACTTTTCATACCTTATTCTCATAATAAAGGTAAACATTCATCCTTCTTAAAATATCCACTATGTACTGAGCTTATGTTTGATGTTTTATTTCCAATGAGAATCACAGAATCACAGAATGTTAGGGATTGGAAGGGACCTCGAAAGATCATCTAGTCCAATCCCCCCTGCCGGAGCAGGAACACCTGGATGAGGTTACACAAGAAGGCATCCAGGCAGGTCTTGAATGTCTCCGGAGTAGGAGACTCCACAGCCTCCCTGGGCAGCCTGTTCAGTGTTCTGTCACCCTCACTGAGAAGAAGTTTCTTCTCAAATTTAAGTGGAATGTTTTGTGTTCCAGTTTGTACCCATTACCCCTTGTCCTATCATTGGTTGTCACCAAGAAGAGCCTGGCTCCATGCTCGTGACACTCACCTTTTATATATCTGTAAACATTAATAAGGTCACCTCTCAGTCTCCTCTTCTCCAAGCTAAAGAGACCCAGCTTCCTCAGCCTTTCCTCCCTTAATCATCTTTGTTGCCCTACGCTGGACTCTCTCCAGCAGTTCCCTGTCCTTCTTGACTGAGGGGCCCAGAACCGGACACAATATTCCAGAGTAGAGGGGAAGGAGGACGTCTCTCGGCCTACTAACCACTCCCCTTCTAATACACCCCAGGATGCCATTGGCCTTCCTGGCTACAAGGGCACAGTGCTGGCTCATGGTCATCCTGCTGTCCACCAGGACACCCAGGTCCCTTTTCCCTACACTGCTCTCTAATAGGTCATTCCCCAACTTATAGCCTTGCCTCTTGTCGTATTCCTGAAGCTCTTGTTGTATTTTTGCATTGAATCAGACTGGATTCAAAGCTGTTCTCTTTCTTTGATGAATTACACTACCAAAAGCTTCTTTGGTACAATGCAACCATATCCAACTTTCCCAAGCCTACCGAAAACCGTGTGATCTACAATTTATAACTTGTATGACCTGCTTATTTCTGGCTACATAATTCTAAACTGAAAACATTGCATATCAAAAATGCAATCCAACTGTTGTGTGACTTGTGTGTCTTAAAGTTCAGCTTGCACTGTGGAGCATGGAGGCACTTTGCCAGCAAAGGTCCAGACATGTGTCATGGTTGTATCCTGACTTTAATTCAAACCAACACCTGAACATGAACCTTTCTTAAAAAACAAAGGGGTTCATGGTCTAGAAGGCAGTTTTGTGGTACTCTGGCCAGGTCCCTGAACCTGCCACTTGGGAGTCCAGGAGGCAGTGCACACCATGAAGCTGATGTGCTCCACAGACATGCTAACCAGCTCTTCCTGGTACCAGGTCTGGGTTCTCATTAATTAGTTCATTGACCCTTAAGGATTCAGATTCCTAAGCTATTAACCATTCTCAAAAAGGAAGCTTTGTCAAAGGGCAGTATTTTTATCCTGAAAAAATATCCTGAAGAATTTGTAATCAAAGTAGAGGGCAGTGTGGTAGCCAGTTTGAGGTTTTAAAAAATGCACTGAGTACCATGCTGGAAATTTTACATGTTGGGTAAGTGAAGTTTGGAAATTATCACTTTTTGCAAATATTACCTCTCCCTGCTGTCACTACTTGATTTTTTTTTCTTGGATTAATTTAAAACCAGCTGGTGACTGTTTGTGCTTCAGTCACCCGTAAGCACAGCTTCGCCTGCATGATAGCAAGGGCTGAGTGGCTGATTGATGCCTAGAACTGCAAAACTCCATTAGGAGAGACCTTTCAGTACAGTAACTTAAGCAAATATTTAAATCTTAAGAGAGGATGCATTGAGATAAGTTTTGGTAAGCTAAGGCTAGGATAAAAAGGATTTAGTTGAACAAAATTCTGACCCATAAAAAAAAAAACCAAAAGCAGAACTCAAACAATCAAATGAAAATTCTTGTAGCAAAATGAAATTCATTGCCTTTGTAAAAGTTCAGTTCTTGCTCAAACTCTCCTTCAGTCTGGTTTGTTCTCTGCATAATTAAATAAGATATAAATGCATGCCAGAAAAGTAGCAGTTTTCAAAAGCCTTGAAAACACTGTTTTTAATATGATACTACTATAGCTAGTTCTGTCCTAATAGGATACTGCTAGAAAGAGTTTTTCCTCCTTTTTAAAGAGAAACAGTCAAGAGATCTGTTCTCATTTAACCTTGCACAAAGCTCTAGGGATTTCTGTAAACTATATTTGTTATTTGAATGGCTACATTATTTTCCTTACTTAATCTCTTGCTTAAAAAAATAAAAGCTACATGGATTTGCTATGTGGCTCATTGTCTGTGGCTCACTAGTACTCTGGAAGTGAAGCTGCTGGGTACACAGAGCTGCTAATGTGCATCAAGTCATTAGCTTGAAGGCCTGTGTTTTTGCATTTCCAAAAAGTCCTTCTGAGTTTGCTAGCTCTTTGGTATAGCTATAAGTTAAATGGTAATTTGTTGATATAAGTGGCAGGTGTCCCGGCACTTGGCAATAATGGTAGTGAAACCTGAAAATTTACCAAAATCAGGCTGCTGCCTCTGAGGATAAGCTTTGGCAAGCTTTTTATTGAAAACTTCCTGTAACATCCACACATTTATTCATGGCTGGTTTATACCCACTTGCTCTTGTGTCAGCATTTTAGGTAGCTGGCTGTGCTTTATTTTGAGTGTCAGTTTCTGACATGCACAGGTGACGTATTCAATGGCAACTGGGTGATCTAAAAGCAAAAGGACCATTGAATTGTGCTCCCATGCCAATAAAGGTGCATTTGCAAATTTCTCTTCAAATTTCTCCACCTTCTTAGGGTGTAAGGGAGGATCGAATACAAAAAAACTTAACCTAAAACTCCACTAGAGCTGGTAGAGCTACTTTCTGGGTGGTGAAGGCAAAGGAGAAAAGTGATTCCATTATTCGAACAATGGCCAAGTACATAATGTGATAGAAATTGTGATAGCTTTAAGGAGATATTAAACCAGTATCTTTGTGATGTTACACAATAAGGCTCTAACTGTTAAATTAAGTGATATTAATCACAAATACTGATAATTATTGTCATAGTTCCAGAATAATTCTTTGAGACTTGAGAAATAGAAGTACTTTTTGGACAAAAGCATCATTAAAAAATGGAAAATGAACGAACACACAAAAAAAGCCAAAACAACAAACAAACAAACAAAAAAAACCCACGAAACCAAAACAAACCAAAATCTCAATTTACAATACAAGCTGAGCTGGTCAAAGATCCAAAATCAAAAGTGCTTCATTTCTAATAGCTGTTTTGTGACTTTATCTTTTTAGAAATAACATCTTTGAAACAGGCTTTTGACAGGACTAATGTGATAAAGATGACATAATATTCATATTGAAATAACACTAAAAAGTCATATTCTCAAATATAAAGGTTTGGGTAACTTAGAATCACTCTTAAAGTCCATAGCATACTTCTGCCCATTGTTACTGTATGCTGTGTTCAACTGTAACATGAAAACACTACAGTCAGTGTTTAAAAAAAGCCTAATACAATCTGTCTGGAGCTCAGAACAAGGTTTGTCTTCCTCTAAGAGCCTGGTTATCAGCTGAATTCTTCCTGGTGTTCCACCAGTCTGACGAGGGGCACAGGATGTTCCATCAAAGTGTCTTGTAGCATCTGTGATGCTATGAAGCTCTCCAGGACGTCCATATGGCACATGTGGCATGAGATTTAGGGATGCTCATGTCCTGCAGCAGGGATGACTAGAGGCCAAATGGGATATCCGACATTTTATTCAGAGGTCTAAACAAAGGCATCTAACATCCCCTGATGTGCTCTAGGTTGTGTGAGACATCCATATAGGACTGGCAGATATGGCACCTACAAGGGACCTGTGTGTTTCTACACCAACAGCTGGACACAGGATACCCTACAGCATCTAAAATGTCACTGATTGCTTAGGCTGATCATGGGCCATACTGTAATACTTTTTGATAGGAATTTAACAGCAGACATGTAATTTATAATGAGTAATTTATATGGACAGTTTTGGCATATTCTTCTCACAGAATGTCTATGAGCAGGTTCGGCTTTATTTGAATCTATCTGTTAGTTAAAATTCTTAGCATTTTTTTTCTTGTTGCAGTTTTTATACTCTATGGATTGTTCGCACTTAATTCTCTAAACATTAATAATATTTGATGTTCCAGTTCTACTGTTTGTTGGGGAGAAATGGCACAGGGCAGAAATGTATATGTCTTATATTAAACTACAGTATTACATTTTGCTCTGGCTGGCACTTCTCACTGCTTTTCCAAGTGATCATGTCCTATTTAGGTGAAATAGGGTTTCTAAATTCTGCAATTGGAGTAGTGAGATTTCGCTGTTTATTGGTTTTAAGGGTAAATTGTTTGCTTTACTCTTGTAACTCCCACAGTCAGTTGTAGCTTACCAGCTGCTGAGGGCAGGTGGATGTTTAGCTAAACAATAAAGGCATCAGCCACCTCTCCAGAATGTTGTCTCTCTCCAGCTGGAAGTTTGCCTTGAGATGACCACCCTCTAGTACCCTCTACAATCTGGTGATGCCTTATGCCACAGTAAGAGCCACAGGAAATCAGCTGCGTTTCAAGAAAACATCTGAGTCACACACAGAAAGGGAGCTGAAAATGAACAGCAATGTTTAGTGCTCCAAGATGTGAAAAGACTGAGTATCCTGAAGTTGCAATTTCAGGAGGAGGAAATTAATCCACTTGTGAAGCACAATAAACAGGCTGAAACATATCTGCCCTCAAGCCTCTTTGCTTTACCTAATGGCTTAATAGAAAAAATAAAACTCAAGAAATTAGCAGAAATCTGTCATCTTACATTTGAGAGGTTATCTGGGCATTTCAGAGAATTTTGGAAGTTTTTGCTATTTGTTGACATCCCTGTAGGTCACAGGAAACAAGTTAAGAATATGCCTGATTAAATTAAGTCTTCTGTGCAAATAAATCTTGGAGACCTGCAGGCTTTTTAGTGGTGCAGTACTGGCACCATTATGGAGAAATATAGCTTACTTTTGAGTTGCAGAAGGAACAATACTTTCTCCTTGGATCGATTTCTTAACAATATTTATGTTACTGATAAGACTAGTCTCACTTGGTAGGAAGGAAATTGGTTGGGCCTTGGCTAGTGGCCCTATAAATTACTACATGACTACTACTGCGGTGGCTTAATTGAGTGCTTATGAAGTTGGCTACGAAGAAGGAGAGATGACAAGCCTCACCATGGATTTGATCAGGATGATATCCCAGCATGATGTATGGCACATTAGGTTTTCCTCCCAAATTAGTGTGATAGGGTGGCAAATGTGTTGAGTTGCAGTGTTCACTGGCTTAATCAGCCCTCCAGATTAATTGCTATGCTATCAACATGCCAGTGAGCAGAGGTGCAGGATGTCAAGTGCTGGTTCTCAAGCAGGGACTCAATGCTTGGATCCTCTTCCCATTTACAAAAACAGCAGAGCTGACTCATAAAGTCATCGAACCCATAAACTGAGCAGTTTAAAGGACAGAACAACAACTGTGATGAAAGAGATACCCAAGTCATGGAAACTGTCAGTTGCTGTCTAAAAAGGATAACAGAGCTACCTTTGAAGAGTGCTGCCTGAAGTGCCAGTCACGACGTGTTTGCTTCCCTCAAGGTTTACTGCAACAGAACAAATCCCCCTCAATCAGCAAAATGCAACTTATTATGAAAACAGGATTGCAATGCTTAGAAAGACAAAAATTCATTAAACACTGAGCATGGATATATATTTAAAGCTATTGCAGAAAAACGCTGCTCATGCAAAATGGCTTAACTGTTTTCAGTGTGAGACTGCCAAACAATGAGATTTAACAGCAGGAAAGCTGAAATGCATGACAATTTATAAGAAGAGAAACCAAAATGAGCATCATGGGGATAGCTGTAAAACACATGAATCTCAACAATTGTACAAGAAAGCACAAGTAGTAAGCTATCACAAAGAACAGAACTGCCCAGGGACAGAACTTTTCATCTGTAGAGCAGAGTAGGAGTAATTAAAAATGTTATTTTTATCTCAAACAAATGTTCTAAACGAAATGATTTAGAGGTTGTTTTACGCAATTTCTAATGATGGAAAACTTTATGGAATGGAGTCAAAAAAGCTTGTCTAGAGGAATCATACTAAAATTAAACAACAAATGAAATGACATCTTTAGACAAACAGCTTCAAAGAATCCAAGGAAACAACTGGTCAGGCCATTAGGATTAGGAAAGCGGGAGACAGTTTTGTCTTGCTTTGCCAGGTTTTGGGATTAAACAGCAGATGTGTAAAACTATTTCCTTCATTAAAAAAGGATGGAAGAGAGTTTTCTTGTTATCACAGCTTGTTTGCATAGGCCTGACAGGTGAAGTTGCAGGTCCTACAGGATGGCTGGAGAGCAGAGAGGCTGGGAGGAAATAAGTCTTGAAAAAAACAGAATATGTAGCTTCTACCATTTTAATCCTCTTTTGGGGTTACCAGCTAGAAACTTGCCAAAGAAGACTTACTAGTAAAGCAGCAAGTGGAGGCTTGCTATCGATTGTGTTGTGGATTAATTTGCTTTCAAAAACTTGTGATATTACACCTTTTCCATTTATTTTTAAGACGTCAGTTACTATCCCCCCAGTAAGGAAATAGAGATACATGTTTTTACTGTATTTCATTCTCTACTGTAGCCCTCTAACAATAAGAACCAGGTTTTGTCATGCCCCTGTGAACCTGAAGTCTTTATATTTCCTGGGGATGCATTGTCAGAGAGTGGTAGCAGGAAAAAAGAAGAAAAAATATTATAATAGACCTTCTATTTCCTTCTCTCACCAACCCACTCAATCAGTTTAGAAATGCTAGAAAGAATGCATTTCAGCTTCAGTTCAACATGCCCATTTTCACCATAGTGTAGGGCCAGAGACTATTATAAAAATGGTTTGCACTTTGTTTATAATATCACACTTTCAGACATCATCTCTGGCCTCTAAAGTGACAAGTCTAGTGGTGCAGTGCGATTGAAGGGATTGACATTTGGCTGGGATTAACATTTGGCTGGGAGTTTTTGTCTGCAGTATTTTGTCTGAAGTATTCTTCACAAAATAAATGAGCATTATTCTGACAGGTCTAGCCTTGTAATAAGATGTAGATTCATCTCCTCAGCAGTGGTGCTAAACTGGGAGCACAGATGTGATGCTTAGATGCTTAGAACCAAAAAAATATCCCAATTACAATTTTTATTACCTGTTAGATGAATCATGCTAAAACCAATGTGGTAGCAAAGATTCAACTCTCTTAAGAGTCAATGAACTTTATCTGTTCAGTTTGGAAAAGAATGCATAAGTTTTGTCTGAAAAACACAAAGTTATGCTATTTTATTTTTTTTCCCTTGAGACAAACCTAAATAGAGTAAGGGATCTGCAGCTGGGCAAAAATTCTCAAATTAACATCACATGCCTTTCATCTACCAAGAAAAACAAACAAAAGAACAAAAACACCACCAGGTTAGAGGTGACAGGAAGCAAATGCATATGTACATTTAATTTCCTGACAATGGGTTTGAATTTAAGAATAACATAAAAATATCTAATTTCTTGGTTTATATTTTAAATAGTTATTTTTTGCTCTATCATTCTACATTGGGAATGCACTTCCTTGCACTTGAGTTTGAAACACAGGAGACATCATACTGGGACATACCTGGGAGCACAAAGTCTGATACTCGGTCTCTGATTGTCACCAGAGGTTACAGGAGCACTTTCTGCTTGCGTATATAAATAGTTAATAAAATGCCAGTAGGTGGCACTCAAGAATGCACAGCATTGAAACTACCTAAGAAGTAGGAACCTTGTCATGTTCTGCAAATGGCTTCTTTTGCCTGTTCTGTTCAAGGGATCTTAACACCAGAGGCTTGAAAGGAAGCTGGAAGAAACACAGCACTTTGGATTTCACTGTTTTGCTGCTTCGTCATGAAGTACACAGGTCTGGACTTTGTATACCTAATAAAAATAATTAGAATTAGCTGCTGAATGCAATAAAAATGAATGATAAACATTTAAGGAACATTTTTGGTTCCTTTTTAGCTCTATATAATACTGAGCTTCAGTTAGCTGTTGCAAATTATTACATTTTCTTCAAATATGTTATGATGCTGTTTGATATTTTCCCAAGACAGGATTTATTCTTTTCAAACAGACCTTGTAACATTCGCTTTCAACCTGATATAAAGGATACACTCAAACAGAAGGAAAAGAAGCAAGTGAAAGGGGCTTCTTGCCTTTGTTGGAGATTTGCCAGTCACCACATTGGAGCCTGGGAGGCTCTGGCCTCAGCTGGGAGGGTGGGAACGTTAACAAGCACCCTCCCAAGTAATCTCTGTCATGGAGGCAGAGGAGAAACTATCTGGGGCCAGTGGTCTGTGATCTGAACAGCTTCCAGCTCTGGCTCTGCTGCTCATGCCTGGGCACAAATCTGTCTGATATGGGAAGTATTTATAAAGACAGACAAATACCTGGACATTTGTGCAAGCATATTCTTCAGCTCTCAGGGCTGCTCCCGAGGAACCATTTTTATATCTTTTATTTGTGTGCTTTTGTAAAACTAATGGTCAGATTTAACATAGACTCAGCTCAAAGCAGCGTGATTTTGGCCAGCATAACTGCTGTCTGAAACATTTCTCCCACCTGTGTGTGATGCTGTCCTTGTTGGTTGCCAGTTGAAATTAATAAAATTAAGAAAAGACAATCAACAAATTTGGCTATGCTAGCACTATCGGAAGGAATAAAATCCAGCTGGCAAAGATGAGAGTAAAGTCTAAATTTCATTTTGCATAACCAATTCACACCCAAGGAGTGTGCAAAACAGAAATTAGAGGTGCCCTGCCTCCGACCAGGTTTTTGGAGAATGCATATTCCTGACTACAGCCAGATCGTGAGCCCTCTCTATCAAGTGGCTTGTAAAAAGAACCAATTTGAGTGGGGCCCAGAACAACAGCAAGCTTTTCAACAAATTAAGTGTGAGATAACTCATGCAGTGGCCATTGGACCAGTTCAGACTGGACTAGATGTTAAAAATGTGCTCTACACCGCAGCTGGAGATAATGGACTTACCTGGAGCCTATGGCAGAAAGCACCAGGAGAAACCCGAGGTCGACCCTTAGGTTTTTGGAGTCAAGGATACAAAGGATCTGAGGCCAACTATACTCCAACTGAAAAAGAGATACTAGCAGCATATGAAGGAGTTTGAGCTGCTTCAGAAGTGATCAGCACTGAAGCACAGCTCCTCCTGGCACCTTGACTGCCGGTGCTGAGCTGGATGTTCAAAGGAACGGTTCCCTCTACACATCATGCAACTGAGGTTACATGGAGTAAATGGATTGCATTGATCACGCAACAAGCTCGAATTGGAAGTCCCAATCACCCAGGGATCTTAGAAGTGATTACAGACTGGACAGAAAGTAAAGACTTTGGGATGTCTCCAGATGAGGAGGAAGTAACACGTGCTGAAGAAGCACCACCGTATAATACACTTTCAGAGACTGATAAGCAATATGCACTGTTCACTGTTGTCTTGTAGGAAAACATCGAAGGTGGAAAGCTGCTGTGTGGAGTCCCACACAACAAGTTACAGAAGCCACTGAAGGACAAGATGAATCTAGTCAATTTGCAGAAGTGAAAGCCATCCAGCTGGCTTTGGACATTGCTGAACGAGAAAAGTGGCCAGTACTTTATCTCTATACTGACTCATGGATGGTAGCAAATGCCTTGTGGGGGGTGGTTACAGCAATGGAAGAAAAGCAACTGGCAGCGCAGAGGTAAACCCATTTGGGCTGCCACACTGTGGCAAGACATTGTTGCTTGGCTAGAGAGCCTGCCTGTGAAAGTTCATCACGTAGATGCTCATGTGCCTAAAAGTCGAGCCACTGAGGAACATCTAAACAACCAACAAGCAGATCAAGCTGCTAAGATTAAAGTAGCTGAGGTGGATTTGGACTGACAACATAAAGGTGAACTTTTCCCCCATGATGCTTCAGGGCATCAAGGCAGAGATGCAACATATAAATGGGCTCACGATCGAAGGGTGAACTTAACTATGGACACTGTTTCACAGGTTATTCATGAACATGAAACTTGCGCTGAAATCAAACAAGCGAAACAATTAAAGCCTGTATGGTATGGGGGGCAATGGTTAAAGTATAAGTATGGAGAAGCTTGGCAGATTGATTATATTACACTTCCACAAACATGTCAAGGTAAGCGTTATGTACTTACAATGATGGAAGCAACCACTGGATGGCTGGAAACGTATGCCGTACCTCATGCTACAGCCCGAAATACTATCTTGGGCCTTGAAAAGCAAGTCCTTTGGCGATACGGTACACCAGAAAGAATTGAATCAGACAGTGGTACTCATTTCAAAAACAGGATTATAGACAATTGGGCCAAAGAACATGGTATTGAGTGGGTATATCATATTCCATATCATGCACCAACCTCTGGGAAAACTGAAAGGTACAATGGCTTGTTAAAAACTACACTAAAGGCATTGGGTGGTGGAACCTTTAAAAACTGGGATTCATATTTAGCAAAAGCCACTTGGTTGGTCAACACTAGGGGATCAACCAATCGAGCCGGGCCTACCCAATCAGAAATTCTTTGTACTGTGGAAGGAGATAAAGTGCCTGTAGTACACATGAAAAATATATTAGGAAAGGCAGTCTGGGTTACTCCTGCCCCAGACAAAGGCAAGCCCATTCATGGGATTGTTTTTGCCCAGGGACCTGGCAGCACCTGGTGGGCGATGCTTAAGGATGGAGAAGTCCGGTGTGTACCTCAAGGGGATTTGATTTTAGGTGAAAATATTCGATACTGAACTGCATGATATGAATTGCCATACTAACAGTGTTTAATAAGTGTCTTTCAGATCAAGACAGTGATGATGAAACCAGAGCTAGCTTCTTCGAGTGGCACCTGACAACTTCTTCGAAGTTGATGTCTTTAACCCACAAACAGTGGTCATGAGATGCACTTGATGTACCATTTTTCCTGGCCTGGGAGACGGTTGTGACAAAATGAACTTAAAGAAGTTTTTCAAAGGATGGTCCACTGATTAAGATGAATGACTCCTGTGTATATATGTACATATGTGTATATATACATAGTAGTAGTGATTAATTAGTATTGATAGATTGTATTGATAAGGTTTAAGTATACCGTGAATGGCATATTGTAAGGGGTGGAATGTCCTGGTTTTGTTAAAAACAAGTTTCTCTTTTAATGAATTTGTCTGTCAGCTAAAACTGTCGTATTAGCTGCATTTTCCTGGAAAACCAGATACATGTTTTAGTAAACATAGCAATGGAATGCAAGGTTGTTGATAAGGACAGATTCACATCTTGCAAGAGGGGCAATGAGAAACAGGTGACCAAGGAACTGACCAACTGAGTATAACATCCCATTCCCGTGAATGCTTCATATAAAAATGGGAGATCACGAGGATCTCGTTCCTTTTTTCTTTATGGCTGACATTAGGAGAGGACCTTGCTAGTCATCCCTACAAACTGAGACCTAATGACAGACTGAATCCAGCTCCGGTTGGCTGCAGAGTCCAATCCAGGATTTCGGGTGCCAGCTCTCCAGTTGCTGGGAATTTCAAGATTGGTTTTGTATATTTTGTATTATTTTCTCTATTCTTATTAGTAGCATTAGTAAAACATTTTAATTTTTCCAACTCTCTTCTCTCTGTTCTTCTTTTCCTCCTGATTGCCTGTCCTTAGTGGGAAGTGGAGAGAGGGAGGGGCAAAAGGGGGAAGGCGGGGAGGAGAGGAGGTTAACAATACATCTGCCAGGGTTTTATTGTCACCCCGCAATCAAAACTCTCGACGCCAAGATAAACCCATGAGAGGCATGGACTACTTGGCTGCAGGAAGGGGAAGGATAGAGGGAGGAAACAGGAGGAGGAAGAGGAAAGAGAAGAGGCAGGCAGAAGAAAAGCCCTGGAGAGTTCAGTTCCCTGAAGGGCAACCGGACAGTGCAGCCACTGATGGTGGCCAGACATCCTGCCTCTCCATCCCCACCAACAGCTGCTCCCCACCATGGCTTGGCTGCCCATAATGCTGCCCTGCCTGTGCCTGCACTGACCTTGGAAAAGCAACAGGTTACACACTGGCTGACAGAAAGCAAAACTGAGGCATGACCATAGCACAAGGTATCCTTGTCACCTGCGTCACCAGCATGCATGACCTCCATAGCCACAAGACCATAGCAGGGCATATGGGAGAATTTTGTAACAGAGGCAGAAAAGTGAATTTCTGCTGTAGGACACAGAAACACTGAATAATATTTGTGCCATTCTTATGGACCTAAGAGGTGAGAAACCTCATCTTACACTAATGTAATATGAGACTTATGTGAAAGAAAGTAGTGTTGAAATAAGGTCTTTTTAGTGTTATGGCTTAGAATGATTATGTCTTCATTATCTTCCAACTTTCCTTACTCCTTTTCGTAACCATCACTTGCCTGGTCTCTCCGTCTCCCACAGGCTACAGGCTTCAAGGCTCCTTCCAGTTCCTATGAGAAGATGTTGTCTCCACCTTCAGCTCCTACTGTTTTGACAAGTTAGTGCATTTCCTGCCTAGGTCTTGCTCAAGCTTCTCTACATCTTTCTGCCAAGCTGCTTCATGCTTTCTTTTCCTATTTCACTTACGCCAGCTGTTCCACATCCCCACTCTTCCCTCACTCACCAACCTGCTCCATACACCCTCTCTGTGAACAAGTAATCTCCTAGAGAATACAAACATACAGATAAGGAGTAAGAGAAGGAAGATTATGGATGATTACAAATGAGCAGGCCATTAAGGTGCTAAATGACCCTGCTTAGTAGCACAGCATTTGAAAGCCTAAGCAATGGAGGCCTTACAGGTAGCCTCACAGATGCTTTTAATCCACCTCAAAGCAGCAGCAGTTTTGGTTGACAGGGAACATGTACTGAGGGGTAATCTGGTAATTCTGATATAAAAGAAAGAAGAACGAATGAAAAACAGCTACTGATGTTTTATCAAGTGAAGTTTAAGGAGCAGATATACTGATTATTACCCAGAACCTTTCTAGCACTGAAACAGAAACAGAAAAGACTTATTCTGTTTACATTATAAATCCATACATTCTATAACAGTTTCAATTGGAAGGGACCTCTGGAGTTTCCCTGCTCAGGCCTCAAAAACCACCACCACCATTAGAATTTTTCCTTTTCTCTAGTTTCCCTTGCTACTTCTATCACAAGCGTCTTGTATGTTCAGTCACCTCCGAGAGGATTCTGGCTCTGCCTTCTCTATTACCAGCCATTAGGTAGCTGAATGATTAGTGATTAGATGCCTCCAAAATCTTTTGTTCTTCAAGATGAACTAGCCTAACTCCTTCAGCATCTCTCTATATGCCATCATTTCCAGGCTCCTAGCAATCTCCCTCCTGTTGGATTTACTCCAGTTTGACAATGTTTTTCCTTACAGTGTCAATGCCTCTTTTTACTTTCTTTGGGTAATCTGGTGGCATCATATCCTATGCAGTTCTGTATGCTAATGTGGTTTAAAATGTCACAATCACTATTGGGAAGACATCGTTATGTTCCACAAAATTGAAATATTAGATAATCCAATGAGTTGTATTCTCAATGAAGTGTGTTTCAAAGAAACACTAAGATGGCTTTGTTCTTTCAAGAGTTTGCCTCTGTAGGAGAGTAGATTATACATATGATCCCTATATTCATTTGTTCATCCACCTCAAACTGGATTATCATAGAAGAGTTTACCATCACATAATAGCTACAAAATACTCAAGTCAGACACCTTGCTGTGGATAACAGACTTTCCTGTGGCCACGAAATACAGTAGTTTCTCTGAAGCTGCACAACTCTGACCCCAAGAAACCATAATCTTCCACCCTCAGAAATCTTATTTCTGGCAAGGTAATATTGAGAAGATTCTCTGCAGCAGGGTCTATAAAAACCCAATAAATTGTCAGTAAAGGTCCTCAGTTAACCACTTTCCCCTGTCTTCTCCCTGACATGATCAGTGTAATTTAACACCACGTGTGACTGGAAACAACCGAAGCAGCAAAGAGCAGTGCAGGCAGGAGAGAGTTTTGAGGTGCTCTGAAAATAACAATGCCCTGTGTTGACTGTATTTTAAAGTGAGCTAAACTGAACATCGTTCCACTCTTTTCTCTGGATATTTTTCGCTGTTGGCAAGTGTTATTTCCCAGATTTTCTTCCTATCACTAATTCATAATTACTACCAAGATTCCCGGGTTTGGTCAGTGGGCTGTGGGACATGATTGCGGCAAAACCAGACCCTTCTTCCTGCAAAAGATTGCCTAGTATACTGGAATATATCCTTTCTCGGGTGCCATTTCCTTCCAGATGTAGCACAGAAGAAAGGAAAGAGCAAGTTCCTTTCTGACAACATCAACAGCAGTTCTTGGTGATGGTTCTGCACAGCAGCTTCTTTGCAGAAAGCCTTGCTGGGTGGAGCAGAGGAGGCGTGGTAAAGGCCTCCCAGTACTTTGATAAAAGCAGTTTTGTGTGCTCATATGAACTGAAAAAAAAAAAGATGCAAGATCCTGTCCTAGATATTTATAGAACGTTTTGAGCTCATGTTGCTTTCTGTGTATTTGTTTTTTCTTTCTTGGGGTGTGTTGAAAATACCGAATGAGGAAAATGTTCACCATATTCTTCTGATTTCCTCTCTGGATTTTTTTTTGTAGCCCTCCTGCCCCCAGGCATCTCAAACCTATCTGACATCAGAGTGATGCACTAACGTCAGGACCCTCAATACAGACAGGAGCTTACCAGCCTGGCCTCATCCTGGCACAGCTTTGCTGTCTCCTCACAGAGCAAAGCAGTCTGGTATAAAATAAGGGTCTTGATTTGAAGCCATGTTCTTCGTGCCAACTGGACTCATTTTTGGAAAGAGCAGTCATGTGGAAGGTCAAATACTGTAACCACAGCCATAGCACTTACATTATTTTAATCAAAAAAGGGTGAGGAATTCAAAATCAAACTATTGCAGTATAATATAAACCAGTATCAGGGCACTATTTAATTCTAAAAACTGGGGGGAAAGTGTCAAAACCCAAACTGAACAGACTGCAGAAGAAAATCATGAAATAAGCACAGAAGTCAGTTTTGTGCTTTACTTAAACACTTCTAAAAACCTTGCATATGATATCCAGATTTTGTTTCTACAATGACACATAATTTTTACAAATGGTTTCTCTAGTATGATTAATTTTATTTATTAGAGAAAAAGTTTTTTACTGTACCACTCATCACTAGTTTTTCTTTTTTCCAGTGATACACAAAGTAAATCACATATGGGCTAGCATTAAGTGTATGCTGTTAGTTAAAAGTGAAGTGGCTCTGAAGAAATGCAACTCGTGTGAAACCAGTGGAAAATTTGATAGAATGAATGCACACAAGAGGACTGAAAGAGATCGTAGAGATTTTTTTTTATATATCTACAAAAATTTCAAATTACTTTTTCTTTTTCAGAAAGAAGATAGAGATGACAACAATCTATATATCTTACTACCTTCAGCCCCCATACTGCAAAGCACTCAGCACCATTCTCCTAATGAAACAACCAATATAAATAAAATTTCGAAAAGTGTTTATATCACTTGGAAAGTTACATTTAATTAGAAATCAAACATTTCTTTTAAATGCATGGTTTTCTTAGCCTGAAGAAGAATCATATTACAGAGGAAATTTTTCCAAAACCAGAAAATGTAAAATTGATTTCATTAAGGCCAATTGAAATACAAACCTAGTGAGGTGAGTACAGAGAAAGTTGCACATATATTAACTTTCACAGATTCCATACCTTCCTAGCTCCTGTCCTTTGAAAATCCATCCTTGCTTCTGCTTAGGCACATACCTGCCCTTACCAAGCACACTGGTAGGTTCATAGCATGAACTTTTTTTCTCAGTTGAGAGAGACAGGGATTCCAGCTGTCTGTCCCAGTTTTCTGTAATGTACAAGCCTTTCATAACAAAACAAAACCAACACTGGAGATAATAAAACAACCAAACAATTTAAGTTGCTTGATATTGAGGTCAGATAAAGTTTCATTTCAAGACTCACTAGGGAACAGAATACGAAGCTGTTGTACATAAACCTCCTCAAAGAGCAAGAACTACGTATTAAAGATTTTTATTAGATGATATTTTAAAGTGTCCCTAGGCATAATGCAAGCTTTTTTTTTTTTATGTGTTCAAACAGCACAATGCAAGAGAATGCAGCTGTAATATGCCATGTGTCAGTAATTCAAGAAAGGAAAGCTCATAAAAATTAACAATCAGAAAATAATAAGTAGCTGCACTTCAAGAGAGACATTATTAAAGCAAGAAGGAACTCTACTGCCTGCATATGGTGACTATCACAAAATAACAAGGCAGGAGTCACTATGCCATTTGAACAGCTCACAGTTTTACAAGCCACATAGCCTCAAAGCATCAGTGGAAACCATGATTAACCTCCAAACACCAATGGAGGTAGCACTGTTACCCCCACAATCTCTTGTTCACTATTGTTTGTTTTAGCTTATTTTACAGTGTATTCTTAACTGTTGCAAGCTAGAAATAAACTAGTTGATAACAGCTCAGCTTCTTGCGGCCACAAGAAATCATACAGTCCAAGATTCACCAACACACATATTAATTACGATTGTTAATCCCTTCTCCACAAGCCACAATTTGAGATATAATAAAATAAAGCAGACTCAGAGAGAAACAAAAAGACAATATATTCTTCTGGCTTTTGTTTTTGGTTTTGTTTGTTTTCTGCCATTCCTTCTATACAGGCAGAATCTGATTCCAAACTACTTAAAATTCCAACTTGCCTCCATACTTATGAAATATTAAAAATGTGGTGCTACAATTCAGTACATTATTTTTTCTTACACTAATCACACTGCAGATTCTACTAGGCTGCTCAGGACTTTGTGTTCGGGACTGTGTTCAGGTTTCCATCACGGGTATGAAGGTTCATGCAGCAGGCATTCGTTTGCCTGTTTCTTAGAGGAAGGATTCCATGGCTGCAAGGTCAAACGTGATCACTGAAGATTGTCATGGTAATTATATATTGATTCATTAAATATCAGTTTGTTCTGAAGCCTGCCTAAAGCAGGAAGTTGTGCTACCGTAATTGTGTTTCTTCTCTCTTAGTCTTTAGTGGTTTGTGCAATGGCTAACTGATTCTGAATGAAAAGAGAACTAAAGCACAGCGATGTCTCAGTTATGCAAGGAAAAAGGAAAAGAGAAAAAAGAGAGCGGAAGGAAGCCCAGAGAAAGAACAAAAATATCTAAATAAGTCTGAAGGGTGCACAATGACCACAGGGGAGAAGAGAACAAAAGGGGAAAAAGACCTGTTCTGATGTTGACTATGGTACATTGAGGCAACAGTTCACTTCAGAATGACTTGAGCGTAAATGTGCTCCTTCCTGATCTGAGCTGAAATAAATGCAGTTATGACATGGTGAATCCATAATCCAAATAGCTGGCTGTGGGAAACATGAGACAACTCTATGTTCCTTGGTGCTGCTGGCAGCAAAAATGGCTTTGTAGAAAAGCTACAACCTAGAGGGGTATGTCTATGAAGTCCATGAACAGTATAGTATTGTAATTCTGACCTCTGCTTATGCACTATTTGAAGAACTGTGAAAAAAAGCATTGATGTAATCACAGAAGTACTCTGTTAGTATGCACACATTCACAGACATTTACAAATTTCTGTTTGTTTTCTTAGCTAAACATGGAAGAAAATCCACATGTGGAAAGATTTCACAATATAAAAGCAGATTTTGGTTTCTGGTTTCATTTGAGCTGAGTTACATAAGCTTCAAAGTAAAAGATGTTAATTTAGTTTGTGTTTGGTATTTACATTAGTATACTTGACTGGAAATGAATCTATGTATATCCATGTTATAATATGAAATGTAGATAACACAATCATTAACTGTACCAGATTTCTTCAACTATAGGTCAGATTGTTTGTGATGTAATTGGAAAAAATAAATAAAATGTGGAATAAAGCATAGCACTGAGACTGTAATATCTCTGTGATCTTTTCTTTTTCCTTTAACCAGAGGGAGATCCTCCTTCTCTCTTCTCCTCATCACCAGCCATATTTTCATCTCAAATTCACATTCAGCTTGCTAGTAAATGGTCTCCCTTCCATGGGGTCTTGTGTTATTCATTCAAAAGAGAACAGTTAAAAATGTGTGATATATAGAAAAGGATGATCGTTACAGGATTTTCTTGTTTTCTGATAAGTTCTCAATTCTGACTTTCATTCTGGAAGTTACTAAATGTCCATCACAGACCAGATAATCAAGCAAAACCTGCCAGCACCTCTGAACCTCGGTGAATTGCAAAAGTGCCATCATTTTTTTTGGAACAAGAAAATGACCTTCAGGAGGCTACAATCAAATCAGACTTCACATTATCCCTCCGGCAGCCATCACCCAAACAAACATGATCTTCCAATCAGTCAGGCACATCAGTCTGCTCACTCCTGTCTGCTATCAGAGCAGAAGAATTCAGTTTTAAGAAACATTATGACAAATTTACTATTTCATTGACATTAACAAGTATCTATATATCTCCATTTTTACTTCAGTGCAGAGCTCATAAAACTGAAATAAAAAAATGAGCATTGCAAGTGGTTCACAAATACTGAGCACTGTAATTTTCTGAACCTCATAAAAATCAGTAGCTTGCAAAATACACTTGAAATATGAAATATTAAAATTCTGTTATTTAATTATCATTGCTTGAAAGATGATCCTGCTACTGATAGTCAGCAATTTACTGATTTATCTCTTCTTCACATGTACACAATAGGAGATATAAGCAAAATTTTTATAAATTTAATGTTTTGTCCTCAAAAGCCTGTGTTGACCTCTGTATGATCAGTGAAGTGCAGTGTCACGTCACAGAAAATAAAGTTATCAACAACTGCAACAGCTATATTTTAATGTTATCTGCTTCCTCATAAGCCTTTTCATTAAATGTATGCCTTTTTTTTTCTCTTCTGCTGTCATTTGGTTTGCTGGGTTACTTTTTTTCTTCTAAAGACTAGTCTGTTCTATTTTTTAACATTAGTAATGGGCAATCCAATCATCAGCATCACTGTTGAATTTCTCCATGAATTATCTATACTTACACTTGGTATTATATGAATATGGAGTGAAAATATTCCCGTGTGTTGCAAACAAAACCTTTTTTGAGTTTTTTGGCAGAGGAGCCACATGAGTTCTCTGGGACAAATACCAGGTTTTATACCCATCTCTCATCTCAATCAAATGAAACACAGCTCTGCATCTAAACACACTGCTTTACACTGTTTTATCAGCTCTCAGAAATAAAGTAGAATCAGTCCTGGTCTGTAAGTGGGTGCAAAATATTAGAAATAGTGGGAAAACTTGTACTGGAAAGGGGGTTCCTTGACAGATGCAAGATACTAGATCTGTTGATTTTTAACTGACTTCATACATGCTTGTTATAACTAGAGATCCAACATCGCTGGTTTTAAGGGTCTATTTCATGACTACATTTAAGCACAGGAAACTGCAGATTTTCCCTGTGTGTTTGGTCCTGTAGTATATTGAACAGTGTGACCTTGAGGAGGTATGGTGGGACACCCTTCCTCTCTACGGTGGAGATGGAGCACCTGATCCGTGCTGGACTGACCAAGGCAGGTCTGTGCCTGGCTGTGTACAACTCCCACTTCTCTGAGATGGTGAAGTCTGTAAAGGTGGGGTCTCTTATGTTACTTGTTGGGCAGGAGGAAGCTGTGTAAGATAAGTTTGTCTTTCCGTGAGAACCAGAACCATGAGGACTTGTGTTTGCTTTACTTGACCTCTCTTATCTTGACATCAGAGTAACTTGACCTTTTCAAGCACAGAGGAATGTGGAGCCAGAACTTCCTGATTTATTGATATTGTCACTCAGATGCCTTCCCCTCAGATTTTCTGTGACTACAGGTCTTCACAACTGAAAATCCCACAAGGGCTGGGTAGAGTACCAGTGATGGACCTCATGCAAAAGTCATCTGCCAAACTCCTCTGGTTAAGGTATAGCAAGCTGAGTTTCCAGAAGAAACTGGGGGGGATGATGGTTTGTGGATGGTGTTGGGATAGCAGAGCTCAGATCACATTTCCCACATCCCCTCCAGTCACTGGGAAAAATGGAACCTATCTTCCTGCTCCAAAAGTGTCCTCCCTGGTGGTGTCTTGTGTGGGATAGGGTGCTCTGAAGATGTCTGTGAGGTGACAAACAAATATGAGTAATGCCACGTTGACAGATCACAAGCACTTCTCCACATCTCTCAGCAAGATTTGGTCCTATGGGACCAGATAGCAATTGAGGGAGTGATTTTGGGATCACAACCCCAGCTGCTTGTCCCTCTGAGGCAGCTAATTGTCATTACTATATTCCTTTGAAAATTAAGCTCTTAGCTTTGCTTGGATTGCTTATCTTCTTCAGTAAATTTCCTTTTCCATTTGAAATAAAACCTTTAAAATTTTTACAATTAGTCCTCTGAGAAATATCAGAGAACTGCAGAACTGCATTTGTTCCTTGATAAGTGAATACAAAATCTTCTGAGAAATCTCGAGTATAGACCCTTCTTTATTGTCACGGAGGCACCCCGAGGTTAGTTTAAGGGACAACAGGGTCTAAAACAACTTTTATTAAACTGGTGAGAAACAGGGTTTTAGCACTCCAAAAGTGACTTAAATACAGGTTCGGATATCAGTTGAAGAAAATTTTTAAGGGGCAGCAACTAATACAACAGGCAGTCCACCGAGTGCATGCACATGGCTTCACCAAAACAATGCCGGAGCCGTTTCTGAGTCCGGGAGGAGTCCGCACTTGCCTGTACACAATGTGGGATTATTTTAAAGAGATACACGTACTCGTAGTGAGTATGGAAAGTGTACACTCACGATTCTGCAAGGGTAAATTTATAATACACTCTCAATCCTGTGAGGGTTAATTTACTTACACATGCAAATGTGCTCGGAATATTACATGTGCTTATGTGGAAGCACAGGAGGAAAATACACTCGCAGAAATGATTTATACACGTGCTCATATTGAGCATGGAAAGTTACACGTGCAAATGTGCACGGACAGTTACACGTGCTTATGTGGAAGCATGGGAGGAAAATACACCCGCGATTATGCAAGGATTAGTTTTAGACATGCTCATATTGAGCACAGAAAGTTACACGTGCATATGTGCACGGAAAGTATAAATACGCTCACAATCCTGCGAGAAGTTTTACTCACACACGTGGCGGCAAGGCAAGTGGAGTCTCCATCCCGGGGAGAGGGGCTCTCGGCGGCCACATCTTGCTCGTGCTCCGAGAGACCCGCGACAATGGGCGGAGTCTCGATGAGAGTCCCGTTTTTTATAGGCTGATCAGATCTGACTGTAGGCATTCCAGAAGCTTCTCTGCACCCCCACTTTGGCTGTGGGGTGCCCCTGAAGTCTCCAAACGTCCCTCACACTGACCGCAGGCACCCAGCAGCTCCCTGGAGCCTCGACACCCCCTTCTCCTAATGGCCCTGGCCGGGGTGCTCTGGGGCCAAACAAAATAAGCTGTTAGCCTCCAACAGCAGAGAGAGAGGGAGATGTGTCTACTCCTTCCATGATGAAGGAGCGGGGGGGGGGAGGGGGAGTTTGCATCCTGCCACATTAATACAGAGGTGGGCAGGGGGGAAAGATCTGTGATGCAAACATGAATATCAGCTTACATTAGTGTGCACCAACAGCTTCTAATATTTAAAAACTTATGAGGAAATGTTAGGAAAAGAATGCACAAACTTACTCATTTCTATGCTTGCAAGTATAGACTTTATTCTTTTCTTTCATGTGTTGGTAAATAGCTGTGGATTTTCTAAGCCTGATTCTACTGTTCTCCTGCCAGATACATTTCATGTGTTGTCGCTGGAGGAAGTCTTTCAATAACACAAGAAAAAAATTTGCATTCAAAGGTTAAGAAACCATCTTTGAGAATCCGCTCTGTACTTTTCAGTATAAAGGGAACACTGCTGAGGGTCAAGAGCTGAAACTCAGTAATCATTTTGTTCAGAAGCTGGGTGACATGACAAGAAAGAGAAGGTATCATTCTCTCTTCTGAAAAACCTGCTCTAAAACAGTGGGGAAGAAACAGAACTGCAAGTAAGTCTTGCTTAACAATGAGATATATTTCTTAAACATCCACATTTTTTTATCTGCAATATTGATCACAGGGCTGATTTAGGTCTGGTCCCTACACATTCATCACTCTTGTCTTGCATCTTAAACAGCTGGTTGTACAAATTAGCCTGTAATTGTATTACTACTCACAAACGCTGTCACAGAAAGGATCAAAAACATATATATGTGAGAGAGAGTGGAAATTATATTTAGGGGTTCTGGTCACTGATCTCAGGGCGCCAGTATTGAGGGTTATGAATGAGAATCATTTGAGCACCCTTTTAAGTGTCATTTTGATTCTTTTTTTTTTTCCAGAATACTGACCCAGCAATTGACATAACTTAAGAAAAAGTCAAAGACCCTTCAGAAAGACTTTTGTGTCAATAGCGCAAATTCCAGGATGAAATTCAAACAACCCGTATTCCATTCTGGGTGATAATACAGCTACATAATATTTAGGAATGATGGACGATGCATGGTAAATGACGGCTGCAAGTATCAAGAGGTTGTTTTAATCACTATATGTGTTGATCTGTATTTTTAAAAAATGTAATTGTGGACTAGTTTTCAAACGAATTATGAAAAAGCAGACCAGCAATCAATGTAAACAGCAATAAAAAAGTAAGGCTGTCCCCATAACTTCTGAAAATATACCTTCCTGCCTTGACAGCCAGGTATCTTCCTCAGTACTGTGATTACCATTTATTAGCTTACAATGAACCAGCACCAGTACATTCAAAACATTTTAGACATAAAAAATGCTATTTCTACATTTGTATGGCATCCTCAGAAAGAAATATTTTCCACTGTGATAATTTTGACAGCAGCAGGATGAAATGATGAGATAGAATTAGTATCTACTACTGACCATTTGAACAGAAGCAGAAGTTATACATTCATTCGTATAGGATCAAACAGTTGAGTATGTTGAAAATTTCTGCAATCATCGCCATGAATAATATGTGCTTTGGAAATATTCTATCTCATCCCAACAGTTTTATACAAGTAAAATTTACTTATCAATGAAGTTACTTATCAAATTTTATAAAAATAAATTCTACTGCAAAAGAATATATAATCGAAGCTTAAAAAAGAGTTTTTACAATATTCTCTTCCTACATAATGTTGTGGACTTTCACTGAATCACAAATGTGTATTGCCAAACACAAAGAACCTCCAAGACTGTTTCTTCGGAGGAATAAAGATAGATAACTAATGAAGGTTATTGCTGTGCTTAATGCAATTTGTTGCTTTTTGAACCTGTAAGTAAATAAAGCCTATGCAGCATTAGCCAGAAATATTTTGATTTTTCAAATGTGAAGGTCAAGAATATAATTAATCTTTTTAGTTAGGGCTTGCTTTGCATAAAAAGACTATTTACCGTAGTTCTAAATTAGATCTTGATATATATGATAGGCAAAATGCATAAAACTGGAAAAATATAGTTTTCTAATTGCCATCTTGAGATGCAAACTGAAGGTGAGGCAATGCAAAGAGCAGAACAAAGAGGGCTGAGATGACACCATATTAAATGCAATAATAAAACTGCATCCTGAATTTGCTAATTGGATGCTTCCATGATATGTTGTTGTGAGACACTGACAGATGGCATTGCACTCATGGCAATTAATCCTATAGCACTTTTAATATAATGCGTAAAGGTATATGATTATCCCTATTTCTGCAGTCATTTCTCTGAAAACTTAGAACAGAAATAGCTATGAACCTCAGCATGAGGAAGACAAAAATGATCAGCATTCAAACGGTTCTAAATAGCATTTAATTGTTTGTTCCTGGGTAATAGCTTTTAAGTAAAGTTATTTTGTGACATTTGCTGATAGTGTCTATCTTTTCTTTAACATCTTTGGAAAGGATAGAAATGCATGCTCAAGTTTACATCTTTTCATTGTATCCTATACAAGGGAAACTTGTGAAATGTAAATATTGATAGTGCAAAGTCAGTAAAGAAGCAGCAGGAAAAAACTCCAATAGACCTATGACAGGAAAACCACATTGCTAGTGGTTCTTGTTTGCATCCTCTCTATTTTTAATATCACAAGAGCACATGTGCAGAAGCAGGTGTCTTCTGGGACTGACAGTGATGTAAATGATTAACATTTGACTGCTACTGTGAATTTCCAGGGAATTTGCATTTTATGATATACTGAAGCGTGAAATGTGTGTTGATTTATCCTGATGAAAGAATCTAGGTGAGAACTTTGCTAAAACCCTACTGAACTACTCCATGAGAAAGTATTTGATACTCACTGTGATTTAGATCACCTAAAAATAAACACAAGAAAGTCAAGGTTCAGTGTTGTACACGATGACTTGCCATAATTGTCTCAGTTGGCAGTTAAAATTGGTGGAAAAGTCCAGGTGGTTGGCTTCCATCACATATAAGTCACATATGAAAACAAATTTACACATTGCTATAGTCAGAATAAACATTTTGCTAAGATTACTTTTCATACTTGCCTCCCATTATGTTTTTTACAGGCAATGAATGATTATTTCAGTCAAAAGTCATAAAGTTATGGAAAAAAGCCAAAATGTTATGGAAATTACTGTGCTTAATCAAAATTTCCTCAAGCCTTGGGCAAACCCAGGAGCCACTCTGCAAAATAGACACAATAATAATAAAAATAATAACCCTTTCCTGTGATGTAACCCTGCAGCAGGAAGAGTACTGAGGCAGAAAGTAACTAGACTATATAAGACTTTAGTCCAGGTCTTTAGGAATACTGGGAAATTACTCTTAAAACAAATATGTCCAATATCTAGAATTATCTCGGTCCAGTTAATGCATCTAGAAGTTACTGTAATTGAAATAACAAGTGTATTTATGATTTATGATGTGAAATTTCTAGGTCAGAGTAGTCTGTGTAACTGAATAAGAAATTCATGTTGATCAATTGCAAAATAGATATAAGAAAAAAAAAACGTTTTGCTTTTTAAATAGATGTACACATTGGACATAGAGAAGAAAATATTGCAAATTCTGAAACTGAACTGAGATCTTATAGTGCCTACTTAATCTTTGCCACTCTTCAAAGAATCACAGAATGGTTGAGGTTGGAAGGGACCTCTGTAGATCACCTAGTCCAACCCACCTGCTAAGGCAAGTTCACCTAAAGGAGATGTCACACGAATCCATCCAGGCAGGTTTTGAATGTCTCAGAGAAGGCGCCTCCACAACCTCTCTGGGCAGTCTGTTCCAGGGCTCTCTCATCCTCAAAGTTTCAGTGCTCTGGCACCCTCGAAGAAGTTTCTCCTCATATTTTGATGCAACCTCCTATGCTCCAGTCTGTGCCCGTTGCCTCTCATCCTGTCGCTGGGCACCACTGAAAGGAGTCTGGTCCCATCCTCTTGACATCCACCCTTGAGATATTTATAAACATTGATGAGATCCCCTCTCAACCTTCTCCACACTGAACAGACACAGCTCTCTCAGTCTCTCCTCATAAGAAAGATGCCCTAGACCCCTAATCATTTTTGTAGCCCATCACTGGACTTTTGTTGGTTATTTTCTGGCCACCACATTGTGTTATGGAAAGTGTATGTTTATTTCAACAGAAACTTAGAAAGTAAAGTTATCATAATTATTAGAACCAAACAGCACCCTTCAATAGCAAAACATTACCGGTAGTTTGCCATGCTGTGCATAGTGACCGGCCCTTGGACTTATAAAACAAAATTACCAATCAATTCTAAAGGTATAATCTTGGATAAATCTGTGAAGCCCCAAAATGTCAATTTATTGGTTTCATTTCATGTACTTAATCGTTAGTTTGTGATACCTTGTTCTACTGAATTAATCTGTGATACATTTGCAACTGTGTCAATTCCACATTTACAGCAACTTTATGGACATAGTGACTTTACAGTATCTTATAAACACCTTTGGAAACAAATCAGCAAAATCCAACAAGCATCTTCCTGAAATATACCTGATGCCTTAAAGTCAAATCACCCTCATCATCCATCTAAATATGTTCCACTCATATGTAACACATTAACATATCATGTGACTGTGTTACTTATCAAACAAAACCAAATATCTTCTGCATCACAGAAAATACTTAAAATTTCCACTGTTCCTATCATTATTGATAAAGCAATGGGCTAAGTGTTTCAGAAGCATGGATTTTTATTAACACCAATACAATTACCAAAATCATTTAGACTGTTAATATTATTAATATTGACATTGCTAGTTATTTGCCAATAAAAAGAAACACATTTATTTCTCACATCCAGCCCCCATCATTAGTAAATGAAGAAAGAGTAACCACTGTAATCATATTTGAAATAGGTGTATTCATTGAAGTAGACACACATTTCATTTCTGTATTTCCTGCATTTTCTCTTGGGAGTTTTAAGTAAAAGGAAAAAAAAGTATATATAACAAACAAAGAAAACCAAAACCAACAGCAACAACAACAACAAAACACAATAAAGCCAACAAAAGTAAGGTTATTCAGTTTAAGATTGAAAAAGTTGATCTAAGGTAACCTAATATTTTACAGATAATCAAACCTGCAGCACTTTACATGCAATCTCTAAATGAAAGCAGTAAATACATGAGACATTATACAAACTATTTTAGGGAAAGATTACTAGTAGAAATAAAAAGTGGTTTCATATCACTGCAGTAAATTTAAAATCAGCAAGTCAAATTAAGTGTAACTTGTATGGAAGTGTAACATTACCTGTGGTCATATTGCATTGAAGCCTTTTAATAGTTTACCTGCCGAGGCAATTAAAAAGGACTTTTTTAAACCAAGTGGTGAGATGTTTTATGAGGTGAAGACTAATGATGCAGTCCTTCATATATTAATATTACTAAATAATAATAATACTCCTACTATGTATTGTGTATTAATATTTACATCACTAAATTACATTATTTTATAGCATGCTTTCTCTTCATTTTATATTACATAATTTTATATTCACCATAGAATCATAGAATAGTTTGGGTTGGAAAGGACCTTCAAAGCTCATCTAGTCCAATGCCCCTGGAATGGGCAGGGACATCTTCAACTAGATCAGGTTGCTCACAGTCCTGTCCAGCCTGGCCTTGAATGTCTGCAGGGATGGGGCATCTACCACCTCTCTGGGCAACCTGGGCCAGTGTTTCACCACCCTCATTGTAAAAATTTTCTTCCTCATGTCTAGCCTGAGTCTCCCCTCATTTAGTTTAAGAACATTACACCTTGTCCTGTCAAAAGAGGCTCTGCTAAAACGTCTGTTTCCATCCTTCTTAGGGGCTCCTTTAAAGTACTGTGTAAATTACATTTATATGTAATTATATTTAAATACGTATAAATATTGATATTAAATATTTATATATTAAGATTGAATATGCTAAATATAAAAGACTACGAAATCCTGGAAGAAGTCTTTGAATTGCATAGGTGTTTAGGTGTATGAGGTTTCCCTCATTAACATCCTTATTATACATAAGATTGTGAAATACCTGAAAATATAGTAGTTGTTGCCAAATGCAATATGAGGAAAGCCCTGATTGGGTTTACTAACTGTTCAGCAAGCTGAGTAGATCTACACAACAGCAAATGACAGAAATGGAACATATGAAATAATTATGTACAAAACTAGAGGGAAATACTCTGTCAGCAACCAAGAAGAGCTTGAAATAAATTTCCTATAAATGTTTTTTTTTTTTTTTTTTTTTTTTTCTGTACCTTCCATTAGAGTTTTCCTTTGTTAAGTTCACCTATTTTCACATATGGTTCCCTGGTAGATATTTGTCATTTTTCTAGCTACATTAATGTGCGCTAGTACCATCTGATCCTGTAATGATCTATCTTTATGTAGTAGGTGTTTGGTTGTGAATAGTAGCAGACATGAGACACATTGCTGACTTTCAGTCCTTCAAGAATTCATTGAAGCTGCACAAAGCTGCATGAATCCGAACAACATCTTAATGGAGTGGAAGTTAAATTGTGCTTCCCAGGAATCATAACCTGAGGCAAACAAGGCCTTCAAATCTGTGAACTTATTTTTCATGTTCCTGTCAAGGGAAGAAACAGAGACATGATGTATGGTGAGTGTGGTGGCACGGCTCTAGCCTTTTGCATATGTCCTGGTTTCAGCTGGGATAGTGTTAATTTTCTTCCTACCAGTTCGTATGGTGATGTGTCTTGGATTTAGAATGAGAATTATGTTGATAATACAGTGATGTTTTGGCTTCACTAAGCAATCTTTATACCAATATAGGGACTTTTCAGCCACGAGAATGGAGATACACAAAAGGCTGGGAAAGCAGACCTGTTTGGCTTTGTTTGTGCACGCAGTTTTCACTGTACTTATTAAACTGGTTTTATCTCAACCCACAAGTTTTCTCACTTTTACTTTTCTGATTCTCGCCCCCATCCCACTGGGATGGAGCGAGCAAATGGTTGCATGGTGCTTAGTTGCCAGTTGGGGTTAAACCATGACAACATAGCAGTGGAGTGAGAAAATGTAGATTCTGTTAATCCAGCAATGAAACTCCAGAAAACATAAAGGTAACAGCCCTTGTTGTTACTGATACTTGTTTTAGTTATGTATCAACTACAGGATGCTTGGGTCTCCAACCCAAGAGATCATGAGAATATACTTATAAAAAAAATATTAATTCAAGTTTTGAACAAATAAATTGCTTCTTGTATTTACAAGTATCAGTGCCTCAACACCATACATAACTATAATGATTTCAGAATTAGTACAACATAGGCCTTCAGTGAAAAATATGCTTCACAAAGTCTTGCAAAAATTGGAGAATCTCTAAGAATTAGGGTATTGTTTTCCCTTTACAGCAAACATTACAACTTGACAATACAAAAGTTTCACATGCCAACTCTTGAAAATAGTAGTAGTGCTTAATGTTTAATATAGGACCCCAGGATTTTCTGTATAATCAGCCTTATATGTCTCATTACATTATATTTCCTAAGCACATATATTGTTGATAGGGAAAGATAAATTATAGCTTGACCGCACAATCAGGATTTATGGGGTTCAGCAAACATACCGACAGAACTGCTGCCTCTATTCTTGGATGTGTCTGAGGTTTTGGAAGCACTTGTTTTACTGTTGCATTCATATATCTCAAAGAATTTACAGCCCACTGAATAAAGATGGTCCCCTGAAGGTTTGGAGAGCTAGTACCTTCAGGAGGCACTGCTTATGTGTGCTGTGTGAGAAGTCATTGAATAAAATACAACCATCACAGAGACTGCCATTGGTGAGTTACAGAGCCATGCTTTTTTTCTTTTACCATATGCTCCTGTAAATCCATTCTTTTCAGCACAGTAGTCTAAAGGAGAGGTAAAAAGGATGGGCAGTTTGGCATTGCCCAGGGCCTGGGCTGCTCAGAGGGAACTGGCAGAGGGAGCTGAGGCTGCTCAGGAGTGCAGGACGGAGGCCTACTAGTCCTGGAGGGCACCCAGAAGATGCTGTTTGGCAGAGGAACCTACCGCTCAATCCCTGCCAGTGGCCATGACTTTCTACTAATGAGGTGTAGGCATCTTATGCTGAGCTTGGGAGGCCACTGAGCTGCCTCAGAAAGGTGCCTCCTCTCACTCTTCCCATTGACTCTTTGGAGCTGAATTACTTGTATGGTCCATTTTTTAGATATTATTATGTCTAAATAGGCACTTCATAATGTTTTATTGGCGAATGACTCATCACTATCCTCAAATAAACATTTAGTTCAACTGCATATAGTGCTCAGGAAACTCCTCCCACCCCATAAAATACAAACCCCAACCCTGAGGGTGGTGATGGAGTGGTGTGCACACCAGGGTTGTATTTTGTTAGACTGTCTAGCTTTCTATGGAGAAGAGGTAATTGATTAAGGTCCTGGGGCTATCCCAAGTGTTAGAGAGAATCCTGATTAATGAGCAGCTTACTAAAAAATAGACTCTTCCTGAGGAGCTGTCAGGCCCTGAAGAATTGTGCCAGCACTCCCTAGCTGTGCCCTCCACACCTCAGTGAGCCCAAATTGTTCAATTACTGTTGTGGCTTTTTGGAGGCATGGGAGTCTTTTTTATCTTTCAAAGTGTATCTGTCAAGATGTTTGGCTGTCAAAAAAAAAAAAACAAACCTTTCCCTATCCCAGGTTTGAGGGTTTTTTGTTTTGTTTGTGTGTGTGTGTGGTTTTGTTGTTGTTGTTGTTTTGTTTTGTTTTGTTTTGTTTTGTTTTGTTTTGGTTTGGTTTGGTTTGGTTTGGTTTGGTTTGGTTTGGTTTGGTTTGGTTTGGTTTTGTTTGGTTTGGTTTGGTTTGGTTTGGTTTGGTTTTTTCAGATATGTAAGAAATGGTCTTCCTATCCATTTTGGGTCATAGCCACTGGCTGTGTGTTGAGCACAGACTTTGATAAGGAGCCCACATCCAGAGTCTGGTCCAGGTGTCCAACTAAGCTTACCTGGAACATGTTGTTTTCCTTTCACATAATTTCTCCTGTCTGGTAGAAGGTGGCATGATAGCCATTTACCCCTCACCATAGGCTATAACAATGCCAAGCCTGCTTTCATCTATATTAGCTGGCAGAACTTTGGGGTGATTTTATTGGTGAGGAACAGGTGACCTCTAATGTAATCCATTGCTTCTAGCATGCCCCTGTGCTAAGGTATAGAATTGGCTAAAGCCAAAATTTTCCTAGGGCCAAGGAAAATCCTAGTGTTCTTCAGGATATTTTTAGGACTCATTGTAGAAGTCAGTGCACAGGCTAGAGACAAACCAGAGCTTTATGGGACTTCTTTATATCAGCGGTGATCAGCCTTTACGACCATACTAGTCCTGTGTCAAAAACTTGCCCATGGCCAAGATTTAAAACATAAAACACCATTCCTTGGATAATGGAGAGGAACTGCTGTGGTATGATGATGTTCGTCCAGGGCTTCACAATATTGCAACCCTGTCCTGTCTGGTGATGCAGCATGGAAACAGGAAGGTTAATGGTAGATACTGCTTTGGCCTTCACATCTCTCAGAATAGGAGTGATTGCCTACAAACACAGTGAAATGATAACTGTCAAGTGTACGCACTCTATGCTACTCAGATTGCATACTAGTGAGTTGGATGTTGATTACTAGTTTAAAAAAAAATAAATAAATATGGGGTAGTGCAACTAGCCCAAGCTATTGCAATATGAATTAAAAAAAAAAAAAAAGAAAAAAGAAAAAAAAAATTCAAGGTTCATTAGATTTTGGACTTTATTTTGACTGCTGTTATCCTTGTTTAGCCTCTCAGCATGGTTGCTGGTCCAAGACTTCCTTCTGAAATTAATGGCCTATATCTATAGGCTTCAGAAGATGAAAAATTTCTTTTCCTCTGTGACTGAGCACTCAATTCAACTCTCAGTTACACCTGTGCAATTCAATTAGCACAGGGATAATCAAGAAAAAAAAAAGCATCAATACCTCTACAACTTTGACTCTTTTTGCTTTTAGTATACTTCCACATAGGGGAAATAAAACCCATGTAAATATGAACTGGTTTGAGGTATGCAGTACTCTGAATACATGGTATTTCTACAACAGAGAGTGGATTTTTTCTGAGATTTTTAAGAACTTCGAAGATATATAAATGTTTTTATGCATGACTATGCTGTGAAGGCAGCTCAGGCCAGTTTCTGTAAGATAATCTTCATAATCACCCCCGGGGGAATCAATTAATGATTCCAGCATCTTCTTGCGTTTTCAGCGTACTTTGTAATAAAGGAAAATCTAAGATAAGGAGAACAGTGAGTCTAAACTCACAAATAGTCCACACTATTTTGAAAAATAGGTTTAGTATCAAGGATCCTTCCTGTTCAAATTGGCTTTTTCCAGTATCTGCCATCTCTGTCACTGATGAGCCTCGTCATTTCATGCAGAGCTTGAATGTCTACACATCTTCACAGCACTGGAAGGTTTCTTGTTTTTATTTAAAGAAAAAATAAGTGAGAGTGAGTATATACAGGCAATATACTCATGATACTACATTTGAAGAAAAATAATGCAATCACATTAAATTTGTCAGAGGCACCAACATTAACACATCATTTTATTATAAGAGTAGTGAAATATGCTCCTTATCCTGATACAAAACATACGTTTTCCATTTCATCCTACAACTTTCTGATTAAAGTAATGGTCTCAGGATGCCTCTAAATTGAATTTTAGTTGACTTTTAGCTGTCTGCTTCTGCTTCTCCTTTTCTCCTGTCTTTTTTTTTTTTTGGTTGGGTAACCAAATTTATAACCAAAACGGATTGTTTATTTGGACTTCACATTGTCTCTGAACACAAGGGAGGAAAAACACCCTTGCATATTGAGTCAACACCCTCTCATGTAGAATCGAAGAATCCTAAAAATGCTGCTTCATAATAGAAAACTAAATTATTTTTAAGCAACCACCCACATTTAAATCATACAGTTCAACCAAGAAGCTTAAAAGAATAGCAAAACAAAGAAACCATGTATGCTTTTCAATGTCTGCATTTTCTGTCAGTCCATAATAATTATGTAGCCTTGTGAACATAGGTAATATATCCTCTGTTGGAAAGCTGTACTCCATGGCCATGGACTGCGACTGCTCTATAATAAAATGTTAGATCCATCACTTGATATTAGAAAGCAATAATTATATCAGCACATTTGAGGTCTTTTTCCCTTCATAAAGCAACGTTTCTTTAAAGGATTATTCTGACAGACAACAGGCTAATATTTTTAAAGAAGCAATATAATTATCTTCCTCCCACCCCACTGCTGCTTGTTTCTCTTATCTCTGGGTTGATCTAAGAAATAAGAGCAGTGGAAACGTTTGCTCTAAGTTAGCACAATGGCAGCAGAGGCAAAACTGCTGCCTTGATTTAGTGGGTCAGGCGGGTCCCTACGGATGCAGGAACCCCAGGCATGCAGCGCTGTTGCTAGGGAACTGTATCGATCCTTTCCAGCATCTTCACTGACACCCTCTCTGCTCCACTGTGATTGAACATCATCCTTTACAGGAGTGGGAGAGTTAGAAGCTTTGGCTCGGCTTTAATATTTATGAAGTAAACGTTTTAACTGTTGAAGCTTTCAATGTCTAATGCTGTTTTCTTTTTCCAGAGCAGTAGTTTACCTTTGGGAATATCTCGATCACTCTAGTAGGACAAATTACTTCACGTTGGAGGCAGATAGCTTATTTTCTCTGAGCTAAATGCAACTGTAGGAGGTTTAACATGTTCACAAAAATAAAGTGTATTTTTTCTCATCCACTTTAATTGTCTTACTATTTCATGATAATTTACATTCAAAATATATAATGCCACAGGTTTAACTGAAAATTGCCAAAATCAGATTGAAAGATTGATCAAGATATTTTGAATATTTTTATATAGGCTAAAAGAAATAAGACATATATATAAAAATTTAGTGTGTACATACAGAGAATGTTATTATGCCAGAAGTGTCAGCACAGTCCATTGGGATATGTGGGATATGCCCACTACCCTTACCCAGGGGCGTGAGAATGCAGGTTATGTATCTTTAGCTAGCAAATGTGGAGGTTTGTCTCTGTGGATATGCAAAGGGAGCTTTTAACATCAAACTTTTCAGGAAGATTCCACAATGGGTCTCCTCAGCCAGTACTGCAGCCCCCACCACTCTGGTCAGCATCCACACTACCTGACTAGTAGCTTTGTTCCTACATGTCTGGCCCCTGTGCCGCCTGGAGGCATCGTGCTCCGGATGTTGGTCCTCACTGGGGGAAGGCTGGGCCACACAGATACCTCAGCTGTTGCAGGCACTGCACAAACATACTATATCAAACAACATAATTGAAGGAGATAGAGCACCTGAGCCCTGTCCCAATTCCCAGAAAAATATGTATTTATAGAAAGGTGATGCCATGAAGCTTTGTGGATCAGGACGGTCATCAGATGGTACAAAGTCAAAGTGAGACAATACCTTTCCATACCACCTGTCCTACAGTAATGAGCATAAGCTGAAGACCCGATAGTTTTCCAGGTTATATATGGAAAATTCTCTACCTGAATTTTAAGTCACCATTAAAAGTGAATAAAAACTGCATACTTGAACTCCCATTGATTTTACTTCTATATAAAAATCAGTAATTGAAAATGTGTGTGAGATGATTAAACTCTTGGAATCCTTCTTATAAGCACTCAATGCTGGCAGGAAATGTCTAGCAATAGTCTTAGAAATTGAAATAATTGCTTTAATCAGACACCAGATGACTGATATGGACCTTCATGACAGATCTCACTGTGACCTGAGGGAAGTAAAAGCATAAGGAAAAGGTACCTCTGTGAGCAGGAGCAATATTATCAGACGAGCTATGGGGACAGTAGCTCCCTAAAAGCGTTATCCCGGGTGTCACATACTGTAGTCACATGATACAAAATGCTGCTTTGTGCTGGTTTGCTGTCCTCCTAATTTTTGGGAAGGCCACATCTGGCCCTGCAATCCAGTCCTGTCTATTAGGAAGTGCACAGTGACAGCATCCCCCACTGAAGCCCCTGGACAGCAATGCAGGAAGTTGGGCTTGTGGAAGATGCCACAGTTCCCTGTAAGGCAGCCAGCAGCTCACACTGCTTTAGCACATGCAAAAATATCTTGGTATTGACATCATATGGGTGTGCACAATTGAGCCTGGCTTATGTCTGGATTTTCAATCTAAATCATGTTGTGTATCCTATAGCTAACAACATTTCTCTGGTGGAAATACAGAATGAATAAACACAAGAGTGAATTTATTTTAAAATTAAAATAGAAATATTCAAGCTTGTGTTTTGTCAAGGAAGCCAGCAAGTTCTAGAGGATCTGTTTTCAGTCCTTCTACAGCCTTTCTTCTTCATCTAAAATACATTCTCATTCTCCCCATTTCAAAGCTAATCTTCTCCCACTCACTCTAATATTCAGTGTTACTATGTTAGAGGCCATGAATTAGGAAAATGGCTGTTAACACAGGATTGAAGTTCCTTTTTCTTATGCCTTGTTATATCATTTTCTATAGCATACCACAAAATAGTCTTCAAAAAAGACTCTTCTGACTAAACTGCTGCTACCTCTCAAACCAGCTTTCTCTCCTATTACAGCAATGACATGATAATAGCATAATACCTCAGGCCATTAAGTCTATTGAAAGTAAATTATTACCATCAGACATGATAAAACCTAGTTGGATGCATTAACAACCTTACATTCTGTCTTGATAATGCTACTAAAATAGTGATTGCCTCTGTTTAGCCTTGCATAATATCTGTTATCTATTTCTTCTTGAAATGCAAACATCCTGCCTGAGTCACTGCTCACAAAACATTTAAGGAGAAAGGCAGGGGTACAACACTTTGGGTCCTGATCTAAAGTTTGGTGAACTCAACAGGGAGCCTGCTATTAGCTGCAATGTCTTCAGCTCTCTACATGCTATCCCACGTAATTAATAACAGAGACATTAACAACTCTACTTCCCCTGAAAGCTGCTGATTTATACACAAATTTTATATATATATACATGTATATACATGTGTGCGGGTATTATCCATATACACACACACATTTACTTATTATCCCACGAATAACATGAATTCCCATGAATCCCCTCGGACAACTAAAAAGTGCTTAGCCATTTTTTTTTTTTTAATTTTTCTAGTGAGTTATTTAGCCAAATATTATTAAAAAAAGGTTGTTAGAACTACCTGAGAAACATGTACAAGTCTAGAAGACTTCCAGCAAGAATTTCACTGCTGAGAATTTTACCTTTCTTTTTTAACTTCAGGTGGGTATAAGTGAGCAAAGCTATAGTGTTTTCTACAAGTGGTTGTCAGTTTCCTAGCATTTTTTAAGGTCTATTTTCAGAACAGAACATGTAAGTTTTTTTGACACTTATGTAAGTAGTATCATTTACTTGTAGAAACGTAAAAAGCCATAACAAAAAATAACTTCAGAATTTGATTTTCATTAAGACTCTGGACCAAGAAATGGGAGACTTGTCTCTGATGTGTCAATATAGGCACCACTGCACATGGGATAGCGAAGTAACACTAAATAAGATCACTCTCAGCAGCTGTGAACTCTGTTCCCAGACACAATCAATTAAGCAAATGGACATTTACTCACCAGTAGATTTGACAAGACCCACAGCTACTTGTGGAGGTTGGTAAATCCATCTTAGCGAACAAATCTAGATCACACTTAGTTCTGGCTGCCACAAAAACTTCAGTCACAAGTACCTGCCACTCTGCCAGGGTCACACACTGTCAGTGTGCATGTAATAAAACAAAGGCAGTTTCCCACCTCAAATACTGTGTCAGACTTTGCAGCTGTCCCTGTAAGTAAATAGATTCTTTCTTGATCAAAGCAATTAACTGAGCTGTTCTCCACATCCCTGTCTACTACTTTATTCTTATTCAAAGCTGCATGGTTTCACTTGGGAAGTCAGGCTCAAATGCACTGTGGAGAGATGATGCTCACTGCTTAGCATTCTGCTCTGAAGCCTCTCAGAGTGGAAATTTGAAGGTATCTGGCTGCCTGTCAAAAATGCTGGCCTGGATGGATTGCAACTGCCTGGAACCGTATGGTAAATGAGACCAAAAGCTTCTACCAAGGGTTTACAGGCTCTGGGTAAACATGTTGACTCACAGTCATTACATCTGACAGCTTGTAGCCCTCAAGTGATCCCTGTGATTTTAAACAAAGCTTCAACTTAGTTAATCTCAAAGAGTTTAGCTATGTTAAATCTTTCTTAGGAAGACAGCCTTTTTCTTTTCATGTTTGTTTTTTGGGTTTTTTGTGGTTTTTTTGTTTGTTTGTTTGTTTTTTTCTTAATGCATCTAGTGGGAGAAGGCAGTGGCAGCAACTCAACCTCTCACATGTGGTTTTTCTTGATCAAGTAACTAAATTTTTTTCCTCCCCTTTTCCCTCCAAATACTATATTGTAGTAGCCAGACAGAGGACCAGAAGTAATACATCACCTGCATCTTCCTGCAGCCATGACGATGGGTAGGAGTTCAAGTTAAGCAGTGTGTGGGCAGAGGGAACAGTCAGTGCTGACAGTAAGCGTGTCTGACAGTGAAAACATTACATGGGTCAGGCTTTAAATCTCTACTAGTTTTTTCTCCCATTTTACACATTTGTGGAGGACTCTGATTTTAAGTAGTCAGAGTTACCACCCCTGAAGTGTCATTAACATAGTTATCGCTTTTGTCATTTGCCCACTGGTAGGTTGAACATGTTCATATTAGTTCATTTGTGTATGGAATGAGTTGGGGTTTGCATATCACAAATACACTTCAGATATTCCTTTATTCTGCTCATGACTAAGTACACAGGAAACTTGGTAGTATTTCAATATTAAAGGCTGAAGACAAGCATCTTGTAAGAATGCCCTATGTGTCCAAACAATCACTGGTAAAAGCTTTTGCAAGCCATTTAAGGTGACATTGACCCTCATTTTCTGACAAACTGGAAGCATTCAATGCAACTTGATAGGAGAAAAAGGGGGGAAAGTAATTGACATAGAAAGGTCAAAGCCATGTAAATTGATGTTGTCATGATGGGGAATAACTTCATGGCTGAAAAAGAAATTAGGCGGGTTATTGCATATATTAATACTAAAAAAGCATGCTGTTAACATTAACGTCTGATTTGCCTAATATAGAGTTCATTAGTGTGCAAAATTTCATCTAAATCACTTTCTTATTAATGCTCACCCAATGCCAAATAACTCTGCAGCACTTGCCTCAGACATCTCTATGAATACTGAGGGAATTTATTATACTTTGTCCTGTTGTAATGAAGCTCCAGTGGACTCGTAATGATCAGGTACTTAGAATAAGCAGCGAGCGCTGAGAAGGCTCTTCTTTCTACTTGTGTGAGCACAGTAAAATATCACAGGCACACTAGGGAGCTCAAAACTAGACAGATTGTGGGGAAAAAAAAAAAAAAAAAGAAAAGCAAATACTTTTTCTGGTTGTAAAGAGATACAATTGTGAATATGTACAAAATGGCTAATTTGAATTCATCTCACTGGTCCAAAGGATTGTACCAGGACTGATTTGGTATAACTATTCAGCCAGTGTTTAGCTTGGGACAGGGTAGCCTGTTGACTATTTAACATGCTGGACTGCATCCTTCACCAGTAGACTAGAAAACTTTGAGAATTCCCTCCCTCACTTGGCTTTTTCATTTCAAAACATTTGCCAATGGGGAAAAAAAAAAAAAATCAATAATTCAGACTCTGAGAAATAAAGCAATTAGTACCTCATCAGAAGAAGAGAGGTATGTGATAGCAAAATGTATAATATCTAGACACTGACAGCAGTCTTTAGAGGATGTTATTCTTGACAGAACTTCCTGGGGAAATATCACTAGAAATTGATTCAACCCTTATGATCAGAAAGTCTGTATTGTAACTAACACACGAGAAAACTACATCATTGTGTGTAAGAAAACTATTACGTAAGTGTAAGAAAACTATTACAGCACCTTTCTCTTAGCACACATCATAACTGTTGGAAGCTGTATCATTAGAAACTTTATATTGCCTATACTAAAAAGAAAGGCAGATAGAAATATGCATTTTTTACTGTGGTGTTTTCTAATTTTGATGTTCAGCTGACTGCACTGCATTCCAAATATAATATTTGTTTCCAATTAAATTTATTCAATATTGTATAACAGCAAATCTGAATGTCACAGTCAGTAGCTGAAAACGCTTCTATAATGTGACAAACAATATGTCACAGGTGAGAATCTGTGTACTGAAGGACGCACCCTGGGCCATTTAAAATGCTGGTCACAGCGAATACTGATGTATGTGATAATACTGGTAGCCATAGAAACCAGTCAGAGCTTACCTTCATAATATTTTTCAACAAAACTAGATTCCAAAGGGTGATTTTTCTCTGATTTTGAGAGCACAGCATGTTGCAGTATCTAGCAAATTATCCATTGGATGTTTTTAAAAGCAATTCAGTCTTGAAGTGCCTGGCAGTTGTTGTACAACACTCATTTCTCAACACTAAAGACTAGGTGTGTTATTAACACATGTTAAAGTCTCCAAAACCTCCCTGGGGGATGCAGAAAATGTGAGGACCAGAATCAGAGCACAGCATGGGCTGTACCAAGAAGGGGCAGGTCTGCTGCTACCAGATTCTTCTCATTTCCGACCACTCCTGGAGGGACCAAACGATTGGGTAGGATGTGCGAAGCAACGGGGAAGAGAGGCAGCCAGGCAGCTGGGGAGTGTGTGCAGGGTAGAAGATAAGGGATGGGGTTCTGGCTATTGTACAGTTGAGATGCAAGGTAGGATTTGATGTTTGGAGCCTAGAAATAGGGCAGACAGAAGCTCTTGGTGAACAAGGGTTTTGCTCTGAAATTTGCAGCGTGGAAAGTGATGTTTTCTGGGAGAAAATAATAATTTAGAAGATACCCTTCATAGGAAGCCAAAATGCCTTAAAAAGCTTTCTGACAGGATGTTAAAATCAGGTACTGAAAAATGAAAATAAGACCTCCCCAGGTAGAGGATAGCTAGCTGACTGGTAAGGGTCCCTGGGGAGATGTGTTGTCCAACTTGCGTTCTCGGATGATGAAGACTTCGCAGTTCCCTTGGCTGCAAAATGTGAGCAGGGAGATATGATCTAGCACACATTTGTAGATCATGTTAAATATAAACCCTATAGCTGTGGGAAGTGCAGAGAGGGATAAAAACCTTCCCTTCCTATAGCATGGAGCCGGCTTCTGCCTCTGCCCCGGTCTGTGAGGCAGCACACTTCAGTCTGGCTACTCCCATGAGAAGCTCTGAGACAGCTGTCAGAGAAATGTGTGGAAAAGCAGTGGAGCCTTTTCTAGAGTGTACAGTGGGTAGACAGAGGTATATGGCTGCATTACCACTCTCCTATCTGATGCAATGTGGTCAACACAGTACCTTATATCCTGCAAAGTACAAAATCCAATTACTTAGGCTTGTAGAGGACAGAAGGCAGCATGTATAATTCAAGCCAAAACAAATACAATATTTTAAACTATAACTACTGGTCTGTGAAGGCATAGATCTGTTTCATCTGGAGAAAAAGTCTAACTATTAGGGCTTATCAAAGAAATTATTGTGTTTTCTTGCAGTATGGACCTTGCATAATACACAGTGCTGCAATTTGCTGTGGCCACTGTCAGCCAGATCTGCTTGGCTCATTCGCAAGTGAAAATCACTCTGGAATTATCAAAAAAGTCATCTTAAACAACAACTATTGAATGGAAAGAAGACAAAAAAAGTGTGTAATTTCAGTAGATATGTGAATAAAGCGAACAGAATTTAGCCATTGAACAGTGATAAACAAATCATCCTAAGGACTTGACATGCAGTTTTGCAGTTCAACTGTTGAAGATGCAGCATTTATCAAGAAGAGCTGAAACCAGAGTTTGCCAATTATAACAGGAAGACAATATGTATAAATAAGACTAATTTCTTTCACTCCTTAAAATTTCTGTACATTCAGGTTTGTCCATGAATGTTCACTTTGATACAATTTCCCAGTCCCATGAATTGTGCTTTGGTGAGAGCACATGACCTCTCCAACAGGTGTTCCACCTTACTGGACTTCAGTGGACAAGTTAACAAAAAATAATATCAGTGAGGGCCGGAATTCACCCTTGTCACATTTTTCATGACTTTCCATGCTGGAGAAAAACCCTTAGCAACATCAGATACATGCCATACAAGTTAGAAAATAACATCACTAGATGAAAATATCGCTGCCTTGTAGTGTACAGGGCATCCACAGTACTAATTTCAATTCACCATCAAATTTAGATGGGGACCAACCAACATGCTGCAAAGTTTGAGTGAATCCATAGTTGAAACAGATCAAGGTCCAAATTTCATAGTACAGTAAACAGCAGTTAGCTGCAAAGACATGATACATTACAATGCAGGTTTCCTCATAACCCAAATATAAAGCTGACTTACTACAAGATTATTTCTAAGCAAATTAAGAACCAGTTTTTTACTGTCTGGTTGGCAGTTGTACAACACTTACATGACAAGATAGCTGTCTGATCTCTAATTAAATCAGCAGATTTGTGACATTATAACTGTTCTTTCAAAAATTCTAGTGCATGCAGAGGAGAGGAAAAGAAATAGCAATGAATTTCATGAGATTTTCCATCTAGACACTGAAATCATTCTCTAGTAAGATAGTAGTTTGCCTCTGCTTTAATAAAATGAATAAATAACGGATGTCATCAAGATACCTGAGACAGTCCTGCAGAGACAGTGGAAAAGCAAAAGTTTGAATAGCATTCATATTCCTGAAAGAACTACCTTACCATTGAATTGCTTTGAAAATATGACTCATGATAACCAAAAGCACAGATGACTAACTTATAGTTCCAAGAATATGTCCTCTGCTGTTAAATATCAATCACAAAGTGCAACATAGCCATTAAAATTTAAGACCATCATCACTGGGAAACAGAGAGATGCTTGAATACCCTTGTTTAAAATTTATTGTCACATTCAAAAAGATAAATGAGATATTTTCTGAAGTTTCATTTCATGGAGTTGTTTTGATTGTCTTCTGAAGTGCATGAAATAATGCGCCCTAAGACAGAAACATTCTGATGCTATGAAAGAAAATATCTACACTTATGAAAGAGCTTTTTGTCCCCCTCTGTGCCAATACACTGGAACCAAATTCATAACACCTTTGAATCCAATGCAGGATGAAACATCTCAGTGTATCACTGTGGTCACTCTTCCCATGTTCCCAGATTTCACTTGTCCCCATGAACAAGAATCCTTCCCATCGCCCAGTGAAAGTCTCTTAAGGGGTGGTCCCAACTTCTGGCCTTTCCTTTCTGTCTTATTCGACATGAGCTTCTTCCTGTTGCATGCATGATGCAATTGAAATAAAGCTGTAGGTCAACTGCAAAATTGTACAGGTTTGATTTTTTTCTGTTAATTGGGTGTTACTTTCATAAAGGCACCATCTTTCCATCTGCACCTCTTTTCTGAGAAACTAATGCAGAGAGCTTTTCATTACTTTCTGTGGCAAATGTTAATCATGTTTATTGAGAAATTACAGAAGGAGAGGAATTATTCAGAAGCTGTGTCATTTAAGTATTATCATAGTATTGATTTACAGGGACTCTCAGAAAGGAGACCAAGAAAACTCCTGGGGAATTCAAAACTTGCTGAGGAGTAAGCAAGATCTGAAGAGCCTATGGCTTGATGAAAGTGCAATAACAAACACTTAAAAGGTCACAATTCAGTTGTATTATGCTGAACTTGAAAATTAATAATCTGTATTCATTTTGAATCACAAAATAAAACTCAGCACAGATCCTTCCTTAATATGGAAATGGGACATATCTCTTAAAAGTACGATTTAGACTGCCTTTAGATCTACATTTGAGAATTTGAACTGGATTTTAATGTGCACAGGCCTTTTTATCATGAATCAGACTCTGATTTCAGAAGATTGCAAAAAAACTGTTGTAGGGCAACAGGTGAAGTGGCTGAGTATGGAAGAAGGTTTATCCAGAAGAAAACCATGTGTTCTAATAACTATAAATCACAATAAAGAGGTTGAGACAACTGTTTTCCTTACATCTGGTTTAGCATAGAGATAGGGGTAACCAAATATTAAAGAAAAGGAAAAGCCTATTTTGCTCTTCTATGAAGAAGTATGCGAATCATGGGAGCTTCAGTGATGTTAAAAGCACATTAGAAACAAAAAGAAAATACCACCCACATATATCATAAAGCTAGACTGAATAATATATTGACTCTAAGCACAGCATTTAAAACTAACTTTTTGACATGTTCTGTCAGATGCAAATAAATGATGTATAAAAATGCCAATTATTCCTTACAACAGAACTAACAGAAAAATGTACTTATACACTTAGCTGGGACCAACTTGTGTACACTCTTTCTCTTCTCTTGTCTCCTGGAATTTGTTGCAGACTTCTCAGGCCATTGCATTTTATTCCTTTCCTCCACCTCCAAGTTCAACTCTGTCTTTTTTACAAGCTGCAGTAGCTCAGTTTATTGTATATATAATCAATCAGTCTCCTTGGAATTTCCATCGTTTCACCAAGATTTTTTTTTCCCAGCTTCTGCTGCAGTCTGTTCTCTGGCATTTCAGCAAGTGTTACTGCCAAACACCTTACTAGAATGCTCACAGGTAACATAAATAAGCATTAGTATTAATTAACCTACACTATTCAGTTTTCTTGTCAAATGAGCTGTGTTACCCCTTCTGGCAAATATTTTTTTTCTTGTATCTAAAGCAGTAGACATAATCCCATTATAGTGTGGCTGGTGATTCTGTACAACATCACTAGGACACTGTACATTTAATGGTGTGTCTCCATCTTTGGCAGAAAGACATGTTTGATTTTGTGGTTTCTAGGGTCTAACTTGGTCACCTACGAAGTATGGTGCAGAGTTTACATAGTTCTAAGTAAATGCAACCAGCAATTTCAAACCTTCTTAATCAAGAAGAAAATATCACTACAAATATGCAAATATGTCTGCTGTGTTGTGCTAGTCACAGCTGTACCACCACTTTTTGTAAAATGTTTTATTTGACTCACTTTGTTGTTACAATCCAACTGGGGTTAAATAGGTTTTACTCCCAGTGTGAGGATATCACTCTAATAACAGATAGACTTTATGTATAATTCTTACATTAACACATGTTACATGTAGAATTCATGGGCACAAATAAATTGGGGATCACGATAAACAATTTATGTGCTGGATGCCAACAGCAGAAACAATCAAATTCAGTCTATGAGAGGAACTTTTCTAGAATAAATAAAATAATTATTCAGGTTTTCACTGAGCATTTTATCTCTGAACCTAAAAACTAAATTGAGAAGTTTATAAACATTTTCTTTCTCATTTACCAAACAGTCAGCAATCCCTGGGAAAACTGGAAAACCTGAGCAACTATATGTAGAGAAAGAGTGAAGAGAAAGAGAGAGAGAGTAGTCACCTAAGACTCTACTCCCAGGTGCAGTTAGACTCAGAAAGACATCTTTATCCCTCCTACATGTTCTTCAGTCTTCCATGTTATGAAGTCCAGTTTGGATGTGCACCTAACCTGCTACCCGGTCCAAGATTGTCTGTATCAAGGAAACTATAGATCACATTGTTCTTTGCTGCAAAATCTGTTCTGTTCATTGCAAATATTACTCTTGTGACATCATTTCCCATCTGCCCTGGCTACACATGACGTCATCTTCAGGCTACTACTTATCCCATTCAATTCCATTCATGGAATCACTGCACATAGGACTCAGATTTTCACATGCAGAAAAAAAAGAAAATAAATTATATTTTGCACAGTTTTATTTCTTAAAGTTTTCTGTAGTTTGTACCATTCTTGATCTACAAGATCCAAGTTTAAACCTGCCTTTGTTCCATGTAAATCCTGGGGTTTATGATGCTTTGAAATAATAGGATGACTCACTTATTCCAGAGTATGTCTTCCATAATACTTACATCTACTTCTAATACAGTAGTAGTAAAAGTCTATTCCTCATATAAATGTAAACAAATTATAATTAAAGCAATTTTAAAAAAAGTCCTAATTCATGTACCTAAGACTGGTCATGGATATTTTTATCTTCTAGTGATTTCCCAGCCCATGTTCTAGGTTTGAAGCTTGTGCTCCCTGCTCAGACAAGAATTTGGACTTTAGACAACCAGATAAATTAATATATTTATTATCCATGTTGTTCGGTGCAATCCTTTCACAGTGTCTTCATAAAGGATCTTGGCGAAAGATTTGGCATGCAAAGATTGCTTTGACTATCTTCTCCTGCATTTGGATGTGGTAGAACTTTCTGCTTAGTGCCACAATGGCACATACTGCCCTCTGAGATATTTTGGAGGTAACAGTATGTATCTCTTCTTGTAATTCCAGGCCATAACCTGCTCTGACACTCAAATGAAGAACAACCTGGTGGGACGGCTTTCTCAACAAATGTGGCAGCAAGCAAGCCATATATGTTTTCTCAACAACTGTCGCATTTCATCCCACAGAGGTAAGGACAACAACAGAGCGGCCCCAAAAGCTTCAGCAAGTGAATTGAGCTGGATGTGTGGAAAAGCAGGGCCCACTGCACTCTGCATTGCCAAACACACACAGGGTCCCCCTTGTATTTCCTTGAGGAATGTATCTTGCAGTTAATGTTGTACTGAGCTGCCTGGGGCATGTTGTCAGTGTCAGGGCTGTTACTTCAATCTCTGTGGACTCAGGCAAGTGACATCCCATCTATTATGTTTGATTCAGGTTTTCAAACATTTCTTTGAAAAATGAACAGTGGAAATATGCCTCTTTTTAATGAAAACACAGATTACTTCTTTAATCATTAATGATAGGTTCATATGTTTTAGAGGGCATACACTACTACAGTCTAATACTGTTATAAATATTCAGTACCTAGAAATACGTGCTCTTCAATTTCCTTTTACTTACCCATTTACAAGAATTTGTAATCAAGTGTCTCTGGAATCTTCCTTCTCATGCGAGTATAATCTGGACCTTTTCCAGGAGCATGGATAATGGAATCTGTGTTAAGTCCATTGCAGATGTCTTATTTTGTGGTTGCAAAGGCAGGAATAATAATAATAAATTATGGCAGTTATAGAAAGAGCACAACACACTGATTGCAGGTAAAGCATGAAGAATGTTGGCAACTTATTGCCATCACTGAAGGAACATTATAGTTGCATTCTGTTAAGTCTCATAAATCTGTCATTACTCACAAATAATGGCTAAAGAACTATAAGGCAAGTAATGAGGAGGACATATGAAGTAGCAGCATACAAAAAACACCAAAAGCTGTGTCTCCATACCAGTCTTTGGACCTGTATACTTGCTACAGAAAAAGTGGCAGAAGGACATCTTCAGTTGCCAGCATGAGAACGTGACTTTGGGTGAGTTCTAGCTATGGTCTGGTTAAGTGCTGTTGTTAATATCAAACATACCTCCAGGTGTATATTACCCCATGTTTTTTTGATGTCCTGTTTATCTACCATTCACTCCTTCCATTTACTCCAAAACTGTCTCTAAAATTTCTTGTGACCTTCTGGCAGAAGCACATGAAGGTGCAGAAAAATTCCAGCTTCTCTGACAGAAGAGGCAACTCAAAACCTGAAGAGTGATTAGAAACACCCTATCCGCAAAAAACACCTCATCAGCTTCATAATTGGAGTACTGCTCAGGAAAAGTTTGCTGAGGCTAGAAAATGTCTTCCTTCAGTTTCAAGTAGGAAAAGATAAATTGCTGCAAGATGAGATCTTAGAATTGTCTACGTAGTTGTGAACTGTGAAATGCAGACACACATTTCTGTTGTCAGTTATGTGTAACGCATGAGAGTAGTTTGATCATTAAGACAGTGACTGCCTTGCATCGGTAAGTTTATAACTATCTACTGCAAAGAAAACACTCAAAAGCGAAAAGGAATCCAAAGTGTCAAACACATAGTAAAAGCCAGACTCTTAGAGAACAGAAACCTTCAAAGATAAGGCAGAATAAAGGCAGAGGAAAAAGGAATCCATTGTTAATAGCTGCCTTTTACAATTGTAATTGAGATATAGCATGGTTAAATGGCAAAGAAAGAATGGGAAGAATAAAAATAATTAAGAATGAGCAGGTAGATGAATGTTTACAGTAAGGATGGGTTAGCAGGTATTTGCACAGGGCTTTGGAGGAAGTTTTTTGCATTAATCAAATACAAATCCTCCAAAATGTTTTTCACATTTCAGCACCGCAGTTTCACACACTTCCTTGACCCTCCCCATTCTTTTCTGTACTTCTACTCTTGAGATATATGCTGTAAACTGTATATAAAAATGTTTAGGCCTACTGTTTATTCTATCTATCAAATGACATTTTCCTGAAGAAATGCCTTCTTTTGAAAATGGTGATGAGTCTTTTCAGTTCCTGGTTTCATTTCAGAGATTGGAAATGAATTTCTAAATCTCTCTTGGAGATTCCTTATGAAAACTATTCACTTTTTATGAATAATTGACCCACTTTACCCTGACAAGCACTACATTTCTGAGAACTGTTTATCCAGAAGGTGGAGAAGTTTTTTACCTTGATGCAACATATGCTTTGCCAGATGTTTCACTTGGAAGACAACCATACTGATGAAAACAAATTGCTCTATAAGTGAACCTTTACTGAATTGGTTGGGATTTTAGTTTGACCTTGGGATGGATTGATTCTACCACTCTCTGGTAGCGAATATCTGAATTTGTTTTTCAAGATTGTGGTTATAATGAGCTGTGCAAGAAATTGTCGACCCTCTGCCCCTTCAGTTGTCAAGAACAGTGAATCCTTTAGAGTGAAGTGTTTATAAAGACAAAAATGCACACAGTGATGTCTTTATGAAGGGGAAAATATATCACAATTGCAATTGGGTTTTGAGTCATCCTATTAGCTTCAGTTCATTTTCACTAGATCCACAATGAAATTTTCGCTGTGGTGACGAACTGTAGCAAAGAAAGCCCATAAAACCTGCCAAGTTATTTCCATTTGCTCAGTGTCTTTGGAGTGTGTTGCAAACGCGACTAAGTTTTACTAAAACTCTCATTTATACCTATGCATTGTAAACTTTCCTGTACACAGGTCAAGATTCAGGAGAAAATAATTAGGTTAATTTGATTTTTACTTTCAATTTCTCTCTTTTTGTATATACAGTAGGGATTAGTTGTCTTCTTTATGAAGTGTCTGGCTTTTCATCATATTTTATTGCTCAGTAATTTATCATCATAAGATCCTTCTCCAACTATACTTTAGCATTATCTGTGCTATTATTTTGTCCAGCAATTTAACAATGATTTAAATTTCATTATAATATTTTAAAAATCATTGATAAGTAATTTGTATTTGGATGTCACTGTGACACTATTTCAGAAAAAAAAAAAAAGGAAAAAAAGAAAAAAATAATTAAGCAACAGAACATTTATAATACACTATTATGAAGGGATGGAATAACTGTTACAGAGCATGACTGCTACCAAAACAAACAAGCAAACAAACAAATACTGAACAGGCCTCCTTGATAATTTCTAGTTGAAATGGAGACAATGGTGCATGTTTTTTCCCCACCCTTTTCACAATCCATATCCAGCATATCCCAATTAGTACAGCTGAAGAAGGGAATTGGATACTGTTGATGGAAAATAATTTATATGCAGACATACTGGAATTTTCCAAGCCACAGGAATAGGAAGCATTATAGTAGAATAACCTGTGCAAAAGGGGAGCCATGTGTTTTGAGTGCTATTGATTTTTCTTCTTTAAATTCAGTATTGATTGCTCCTGTCCATTGATTACTGAAATAGTCTATTTTTCACTTTAAGGAGAATGAATTTCGTTGCTTTGCTGCCCTTTATTCCTAAGCAAAATCCCTACAGATACCACACTTCAGGAATTTGTAGTCATACGTGACCTTTTAATTATTTATTACTTGAATGCCTATCGAATCAAAATTTATAGCAGTAACTGAGGTCAAATTGCTCTGAAAGAAGAATCAGGTTCTCCAAGTTGTATCTCTCACCAAAGCATGGCCTCCAAACACGATCTATTGTTCTGCACAGATATTCCCGTGTCATATTAAGAATAGTTTGAAAAATACACGTCCAAAATTCTAGTGTCTTTTGCTTCATTTCTCAGAAGATGGGAAATGTCATCAACTTATTTAAGAAAAAGTGAGGGCTGTTCCTCTGTAAGGCTCTGGTCTTCTAACTTGCCAGCCAGCAGTCCTGGTAGCCTACCTCCCTCTTTCCCAAAGGAATACAACTGCTTCTCTGCTCTGCAGAAGAAACAACCCTAGGCCTTCCACTTAAGAAACAGCCCCACAGCCTCCCAACATGGAAATGGGCATCAAGAATATGATCAAACTCTTATGGGATTTTGTTCTCCTATGTAGACATCTTTATTTGAATTCATTATAAAAGCCGGAAAACAAATATTAACTGCTGTTTGGGAGTTTATAATTGTGGTTGTTGGGGTTAGATGACCTTCTTTCTTTGTTTGTTAGCATTACATTTCTACAGGAAAAATAAATGGCCAGTTAGACCTACAATGTGCTCAAACTCCAGAGAGGCACAAAGGCTAGCCTGATAAAAATGGGGACTGTGGAAGGGGGAGAGTGCTTTCTTCTTTTTAAAATTTTCCTGCAAGTGTTTTATTGATTTACCTTCAGTCACACAAATTTGATATTTATTTTCCAGAAGAAGCAAAAGCAAATTTAAAATTGCTAATGTCTTTACCACTTCAGAAATGCATATGAAACATGATAAAAAAACCTTTGCTTTTAAGTTAGTTTTCTCCAAAGTCAGTATTAGGTCTTAATGGCTCAGAAAGAATATCATAATACAACATCAACAAACCTAATCTACCGTAAGAAGAATAGTAATATCAAATGGCCTCTCCTATAGAAATGAATTGTAATTAATTACCTAATTTGTTGAAGCATTTGTAATATATATTTAATGGCACTGCTGTCTGGCATAGCCTTCCAGACAGTTTTCTGAAAAAACATGATCTAAGCATAGCCTCAAGCTCATATTATCAAATAACTCACTATGCTGTGTAAAAAATACACATAAACCAAGAAGCTAATATTTCAGCTTCTAGGGCCTCAGGAAAACCTGTTTCCACCTTAACATTTCTCTCTGGCAGCCTCATCTCCTGTGCCTTTATATCTGGAACATGCAGTGAATACATATTCAGGACTGGTTCCATTGTAGGTAGCACCTAGCAAACAATAGCTCGTTACTATATATCATACTCCAATTACTAGAGATCTTGCCATATGTCTAATAGTGTGATATAAACACTCCATTAGGCTTTCTAATGGTGGTGTTAAATAAAGGGTGAACAAATAGTACTTGAACAGTTAGAAGCCTCTGGGCAGTTTTGCATCTTCCTATGCCACTCCTTTTAATGAAATTATGCTATTGCTTTGGCCGATAGAAATCATCATTTGAAGGTTTCCAGTTGTCCTGCCATTTGGTGTTGAACTGACAAGGCAGGTGTATCTAAATCTCTACTTTTTGTCAATTTTCTTCAACAGTCAAAAGTTCTTGGCTTTTATTCCTCACTTATATTGCTGTCTCTTTTTGCCAGATGAAACAATGCTTCTCTCCTAATCGGGTGAGGGATCTTTGTTGCAGATGCTTTCTGGAACCTAATGTAGCCCCTGAATTTCTCAAAATCTTTTAGAGACATTAGTCATCCAAATGATCCCTGCATCAGTGATCTAGCAAGGCATTGTAAGAATTTATTCAGTAATAGTAGAATATTTTTTCCGATTAGAGAAATATTCTTTATTTTACTTGCATTAAAAATAGCAGAGCCTTTAAAGCTCAGAATAAGTAGAATAAAAAGCTCATTAAGATTTGTAAGCTCAAAAGACACAATATTCAGAAAAGCAGAGTAATTGAAGAAGTATTAGTTCTGAATAAAAATGCTTAAAGAACTGTAAAACAGTTGCATCTAGAAATGCTACAGCATATACAGAATATGTTCTACAGAGGATTAGCAGCAAAACACCAGAGAATAACACTGAGTAATGTCCTGCGTCATAGACTGAAACTGCATTAACTGCTGAGTTATAGTATAAACATACAAATGTAAATTTCATACAAGCAGTTGTGCAGCCTGATGCGATGCGTTAATACTGAAAAGAATGACAAAGTTGAATTTAAACCTCTGAATCTTACAGTCTGATTATTGTTTAGCTTAGGCTATAAAGGACAGTAAAGCTACGGATATGCTCTGCTTACTTTTAGAGATGTTAGTATGCCAGAAGAAGATACCGAGCTGCCAAGATACTAAGCTGCCGTTCCAGCTCTGTGTTTTTGATATATCTGAAAGAACCTGTTAAATTATTATAAAAATTCAGCTTTGATATCATCCACTAACAAACTCCAGAATGATGGTTTGTGTACTTCATATAAAATAGAAGAAAATGTTACATGTAACATTCCACCACTTATCATCTGCTTCAGCAGTGTTTCTTTTTCTGTTAAAAACTATTGATTTAGTAATCACAAAAAAAAGTTGAATTACAAGCCTTCTATCCATATGTCCTCTATGTAGCTAATGCATAAAAGACATAAACCAGTATTGTAGTACTGGACTTTTGTAATACTGCACCCAAAGGACCACCTTTCAAGACCAGAAAATAAGTTTGATGCTATGAATGTCAACCAGGGCTGACTGTGATGATGGTTTACAATGTGGGGACTCTACTGTATAGCCAAACACATTTTCCAAATAATTTTACAGTTATCATTGAACAGGCTTTGGAGTCACAGAGTCGTAGAATCACGAAATGTTAGAGATTGGAAGGGACCTCAAAAGATCATCTAGTCCAATCCCCTTGCCGGAGCAGGAACACCTAGATGAGGTTACACAGGAATGTGTCCAGGCAGGTTTTGAATGTCTCCAGAGAGGGAGACTCCACAACCCCCCTGTGCAGCCCATTCCAGTACTCTATCAACCAAAGAGTATGTGATGCCTTCCACGATACATTTTAATGATTAGTGGAAGCAGGGTGTTTACCAGGAGGATCTGAGTCCTTAGTGAAACATTGTTCTTACATTCCTAACCTCAGTTCGTGAAGGTCTAAACAAAAAGGATTTCCTCTTCATTTACCATGACAATACCTCTTTGTCCCAAAACTCCATGTAATTTCTGTGAGCAAGTATTATGAAAGATGGCTTCAAAAGTATTACTGCTTTATAAAAGTCCTGAGGAGTCAAGAAGACAAATATGGGAACATAGGGCAGAATTTAATTAGCACCCTCTTGGGAATGAGGACAAAGTGGCAAAGTCATAACCATTCTTCAACACAGATATCAAAGCCTCTCATCAGGAGCTTACCATCCTGGTTCATGGATGTCCCAGTCAGTTGTGTAAGTCCAAGCACTAAAAGCAAAATATGTCACACCAGAAAGCAGCAGAACAGGGAATTTCTGAAGTATTGTTGATTTGTACAGAGTTTGGTAGGGTTTTCCCTAAAGACTCAAGAGAAGTGCAATCAAGAATCATAGACTCATAGAATAGTCAGGGTTGGAATGGACCTTTAAAGCTCATCTAGTCCAACATCCCTGCAATCATCAGCCCCTGCATCTTCAACTAGATCAGGTTGCTCAGATCCCCATCCAGCCTGGCCTTGAATATTTCCAGGGATGGGGCATCTACCACCTCTCTGGGCAACCTGGGCCAGTGTTTCATCACCCTCATTGTAAAATTTTCTTCCTCGTGTGTAGCCTTCCCCATGTGTCTGCCATCCTTTTGTTTAAGACCATTACCCCTTGTCCTGTCATAACAGGCCCTGCTCAAAGTCTGTCCCCATCCCTCATACAGGCCCCTTTTAAGTACTGAAAGGCTGCAATAACCTGTCTCCAGAGTCTTCTCCAGGCTGAACAACCCCAACTATCTCAGCTTGTCCTCCTAACAGAGGTGTTTCATCCCTCTCATCATTTTTGTGGCCTCCTCTGGAAGCTGTCCAACAGGTCCATGTCTTTCCTGTATGGAGGGCTCCAGAGCTGGACGCAATACTCTAGAGGGAATCTCACCAGAGCAGAACAGAGGGGCACAATGACCTCCCTCAACCTGCTGGTCATGCCCTCTTTGCCCAAGATATGGTTGGCATTCTGAGTTGGTTTTGTATAAGTGAGAGGTTCTCCAGAACCTCCTGGTGAGGGGAGGCTGTCTCTTGGAAGCCCTCGTGGATGACAGTTATGCACAGGGAGCAGAAACTGTAATTTCCCCCAGTCTATCATCTGTTAGTTCTCAGTGTGCAAGGCTTTTCTTTATGCTTCAGAGAGGTACAAAAGGAGTGGCTAAAAAATCTGAAAAGGACAAAATACAAAGGTTTCACAGAAGTCCCAGGATCACAGTAAAGGTTCTGTCCCTTGAATAAGACGCAGACTGATGTCATTTGGTGGTAAGAAAAAAGAAAAAGCTCCTGGAAATGAGACTGCACACCCAGATGGAAGCCACATCCAGGACTGCCAGAATTTTCTGATGGAACTGAAGAGGCATTAGGGCAACCTCTATATTAAGCTTCCCACATACATGTTAGATGTGGTTTACACTGATCTCAATTTAGATACCTAAATTGTAGGTTTATACCTCTGGCCTGAGATGAATCTCATTTTACAAGTGTGTATTTCTTTCCACTCATTAAAAATGAATCTTAGTCCACTAGTTGAGACAGAAAAGCAGATCTACATTTTAGAGAATCACAAGAAATCTGATGTGCAGCTGTAAATGTCATTGTCCACAACCACGAAGTTCTTAGACCAGAGCATCTGAGAAACATCTAGTTCATGGGGAAAAAAGGGAAAGCAAAAGCACTTGTGTCGTGCTGGATTTCAGCTAAGAGCTAAAAAGCATCAGCCGCTTAGTGTGCTGTGAGAAAGCCAACAGATATTGAATTTGGACTTTTTGTTACTATGAATTCATAAAACATCAAATAATGATTAAGCCAGGGTGTGAGGCAGCTGCTATGTTGTATTACCTCAGCATATCATTTAGATGTAAAAGAGATGATAAATCACAAGGCATTGACTGGTCTACTTGAACAACCTTCACCACCTCAGATATTGTAAGAAAGCCAAGTGGTGATGTGAAGCTGTGCACTAGCATTAAGAAACAGTTAAGAAATACTCTCTCTCATGTTCACTACATGAGAGCTAAATAACAGTAGAAAAACTGTAGCAATTTGAACTTGATTTTCATAAATTATCACTTTCAATTCAACCTGAGGAAGAAAATAAATGCCTTCTGATTGTCCCAGTTCCACAAAAGCCCTTTAGATTCATTTAAACATTAAGGACTTTTCAGAATTAATAAATGGCTTTCACCTAAAATATGAGAATTAAAGACATGCACTCGGATAACTGTCTTTAATTCCACAGGACAAAGAAGAAAAATTTGGTGAGAGCATAAATATTTGTTTAAAACAGCATTTTCAGCCTGCTCCTAGGGGAATCTTTTACTCCATTGTGGCCTCCTCTTCAGAATGCTTCTCTATACCCCATTCTTTTCTCAGTTTAAAGAGAGTATCTATAATAATAAATGTGTTCTTTTTTTTGTTTGCCTTTTTTTCCCTCATCAACACTAGCTTTATCTAAAGAAATAGGTATGGCAAGATGCTTGAAGACGGGAATCAAAATCCCCTTGGCCTTTTCTTCACACTAAATAAACGTGCATTTCTAATCCTTATAATTTCCCTTTTGAAACCAGCATGGCCATGCTTACACCTGAACCTGTGTACATGCATAAGTCTTTGTGGTATCAGCTCTAAAGCAGCAACTGAACCAGCAACTTGTCAGATATTTTAAGCCATGAATTTTTCATCTCTGAATAAAAGTAACAGCATGGCTTTATAAGTATCCTGCAAAATAAAAAGCTTGATCATGGACTCCAGCATTATTAAAGTGTCATTACTATCTGTCTCAGAAACAAAATGGGGGGTGTGGGTCTCCACTGTCACTGACAGATGAAGCCTACTTATTTCAGTTCCTGCAACATTTCTGCAAGATTATCCCATGCTGCAATCATGTGGAACAGCTTTTATCAACAATGCACATTAATAAAGGAAAAAAATGGGTATACTAAAGAAGAGCAAGACAGACTGGTACAAGATAGATGTTGTGCTTTTAATTCCTCCGGTACTGGTTTTAAAACATTTACATTGATTTTGTGATATCTCATTTAAAGCAAGTAACCTTGAGGTTTTTCATACTAAACTTAGTATGGTTTGGGGTTTCCTTCTGAAAACAAAATAACTTCAGGTCTGAGACATAAAAAATCATCCAAAGAGCAAAACTGACAACCCTGCTCTTAAACTATTCAAAAAAGGAGTAATTTAAGCAAGTGAAAATGTGTTGTCCATTTTTTTAATCCTGTATGTTCTGATTAATCTAGAGCTATATTATTTAGTCGACTTTACTGAACATCACTGTAAAATCAGGTGTATGTCATGGGATGTATATTGTGAACTATTTTACTGTTATAATTAATACAGCTATAATATCTAACTTATCAGAAACGACAACTGCTTACTCATTGATGTTTTAAAATCTTCCATGACAGTTCATTGTTTCCTCTTGAATACTTGGAGTCATGTCAAGCAAAATCTCCCTTGCTCCCAGAACTCTGTCAGGAGTTAACTTTCATTTTGTGAATACTCAGACCCATTTAAGCAGCTGTATCCTCATTATGTTTCCAGAAGTGATTGTTGGTCATTATTTGTCGTAGCTCCATTGAAAATTCTGTGGATAACCACTGCAGAAAAAATGACACCCTACGAGTTACATGCACAATCGCACTTTACAGTAATGGAATAACAACCAGCAGATGAATAAATAACGCTTGAGGTGAAAAAGTTGAGAGTTTGAGGGGGAAAGGTGTAAAGGTTTAATGTTGCGCAAGAGATGCAAAACCATATGAGAACAGATTTTTCTGCAGTAGCTCACCAAAGAAATGTTTTAGCATAGTGATGTGAAGGAAAATTGCAAAGAATCGAGTGAGTCACAAACACTGATGTTTGAACACAAACAAAAGGCAAATATCCAATCAATATTTATCTACAAAGATATCTTGGCAGAAGCGACTGTTACGTTAAGTGTAAAAAGGCTCTTGAAGTAATAGGTGTTTTGTCATTGTCCTGATTAAACTGAATTCTGGAAAGCAGCTGAACCTAAACACATGTCAATAGTGAGATCAGTTCCCAAATCCTGACAAAAAGCCTTTTGCAGGCTGTGCCTGTGCTATAGCCAAATTTCTGCAAAGAAATGCTACTCGTAAATCACGCTTGGACAAAATTTGATTAATTGAAAGAAGCATTCCAAAAATAAACAGATATTTAAGAGGGAGAGGGGAGAGAGGAGAGGGAGAGGGAGAGGGAGAGGGAGAGGGAGAGGGAGAGGGAGAGGGAAGGGAAGGGAAGGGAAGGGAAGGGAAGGGAAGGGAAGGGAAGGGAAGGGAAGGGAAGGGAAGGGAAGGGAAGGGAAGGGAAGGGGAACTTTGACTGAGACAGCCACACTGGTCAATATGAGAAGTCTTTGCAGGTGTCCTTCATCTAAAACATACATGCCCAAAAAGATTCTGTGATTGCTGCAACTGGGAATTGCATCCCAAGTTTAATCAGTTGGCTATCTTCATTATTTCCTACTGTATGATTTACTTCATAAAAGAAACTGTTAAAAGTCTATACTGAGTGAAAGTCCACCTGGAATTTGTAGATGTTAAAAGCCTCAAGAGAGAAATAGGAAGCAGGAAACACAGAAGCAATTATTTTAGGAAAGGTAAAGCAAATTCTGAGAGACAAATTTACTTACTACTTTTTCCTCCTCTAAATAATTCAGCAACTGGGAGATTTCATGTCAGCAATTTTGTTATAGGGATGAAATTATTTCACAAAACCCATTCCTTTCACATTTGACACAGGTTTAACTCCTCAGAGAGCTTCTTGAATTCTTAAATGGGAATACCATTGCTAATAACCATCAGCCATCTTGCTTTCTTGCTTACGTTTCCTCAGCACATGGAAGAATGGATTCTTTACTATTCGGTTTACTGCATTCCTGGAGAGAATGAAAAGAGAGCTACACTGTACCTACCCGGACACAACGACATTTCAATGGGATTTAGAAACTGTTAATAACCACAACCTGTCTCCATAAGATAAAAACAATACCTGGTTTCTTATAGTTTTCCCTCACTTGGTATTTGTCTGTCTTATTCATGTTTTGTGGTGGCTCTTATTGCATTTATTGTATTAGAGTTTAGGATTTCCCAAATGGAAGATGTATTTCTAGGAAAAAACTACCAGCACTGTACAGGCAACATAAATACTGTAGTTCAATAAATACGAGAAAGGCAAGCACTTTGACTGAACGTTTTAATCTTTGCACAAAATATTGAAAACTATCTTCCTGAAGCAAGAAGGAAATATTAAACCAGCAGGGCAGTTAATGCATTTCCTGGGACTAATATACTAACATATATATATATATATATATAAACAAAACAAACAAACAAAACAAAACAAAAAAAAAAAGAAGAGACAGAGAAAAACAGATAAATGATATTAAAGGGAGGATATGAAAATACAGAGTAAGAGAACACCTACCTGCAATAGCTAACAACAGGGGAATAAAAACAAAGGCTGATCTCTAACACAGCACATTGGTATCAGCATGCAGCAGCACATCTTTACCCTGTTAATCTTTTCAAATCTGACTTTTTAAAACTGTATTTATTCTCCATGAAAAGCCCATTTCTAGATTCTGACAGTTATATTTCCTCTAAGTACTGCAGGAGCTGTCTTACTTGTTCTCTTTGTGTTTCTGTAACGCAGTGGCACGTGCTCCCTTCCCACCTCAGTCCAGCCACACACAGGGGTAGGCTCCAGCAACATGGACATTGCCTCTTCTCCTTTCCCGAGCCAGCAGTGGGAGGACAGGCTGTGAAAAGCTACGTGCAAGCACAAAAAGGGGTAAGGTGCTGGAGGACTTGGAACTATTTTCCATTTCCATCCACCCTCCAGTAGGTATCCCAGCCCCCCGTCTAATAATGCTGAAGATTTGGAGCTGCTAACACCTAAGGAGACCTATGTTAAACGATCTGTGAAGAGGAGGGCCATAGGGCCATTCCTTGTTTATACTCCCACCTACCTGCCGTTCGAAATGACCTTTTGCAGATGCTGCCCAAATTCAAAATGCTGCAGCATGTCCTCAGCACTTTCCCCAGACCTCCGGGTCCCCCTAAGGGACCACAGAGACTTGACTCCCCAGCTTGGATCTCCCCTTCACAGCTCCAATGGAAGTTATGTTTCAAAACTCTTGGGTTTACAGTCTTTGAGAGATACAACTAATTAAATTGCTGAATCTTTATTTACAATATTTTAATCTGGTCCGGTGACAGGGCTTCCAGTAGTTGTGGGAAAAACCCAGTTCAGATTGTTAGAGGATTTTATTTTCTTCCATTGTGTATTTAATTTTTCAAAGAAAGTTCGCTGTGAAACATGAAATTTACTAAGGGAGGATATTATGGTATTATCATCGTGTGTGAACTCCTAATGAAAAAAAAAAAAAATCTCTTGTAAATAATATGACTGCCTCTCCAGATACCTTAGAAATTCAATATTTTCTTGAACGAGTAACCTGCCAATGCTAATGATGCTTGACTGTGGCTGAGTGCTTTAATCGTCATCAGTCATTATTCTCTTTCTATTGTCTCATTTTCTCACTGGTAATTAATGGCTCAGATGATGCATCTACCAGAATATAGAAAAAACTTTCCATTGACCACTTATGCTTTTTTATTTTCTTCAGATTATTTCCCAGAACTCACTTCTGACAAGTCTCTTTCTTCCAACTAATTTTTACTTTTTATACCTTTTTCCTCCTTTTGTCTCTCTCTTTTACATGCACAAACACATATACACATGCACATACACATAAAGACTCTTTTCCCCAGGAAGTAAGAAAAGGGACTGGAAAAGGCAACATGTGAAGTCCAGTTTTCATGAGGAAAATAACCTTTTTTAGGCCCAGCGCTAATTCTCTACCAAACAATACTAGGTGGTCCCAGGTATTTTACTTACCCCTTTACTGGCATTGTGCACACCACAGTAGCTTTTAGAAGACCAGCTTCATCATCAGTAAAAGCCATCCATTGACATATTTGTCTGCATGAATTCGTGCTTTCAGAAAGAAAGAAACTTCTGCTAGCAAATTACAGTCATGGAAATACTACTTGATGTCAAAATGTTGGTAAACAGGAAGGAAATCCTGCCAGTGGTGCCAAGTACTGGTTTCTTGGAGGTGCTTTGTCCTTCATGAATTGCAAAAGCTTGAGCTTTCATGAAACAGGAGAAATTAGATTTTTTTTTTTGTCTTTTGACATACAAAATTTATTGCATTCCCGATCATGTAAATGAGGGGAAAATTATGCAGTTGTTATTACATGGACAGATTAAATCGCTGCCTTAATACCTCCTAAAAATTTCTGCATCTTTGGAAATCTTCTGATATCCTGTTGTAAGAGATATATATGAGTCACTTCAGAAAGTGTAAATGCAAGTTCTAAGAGCTATATCTACTAATTAGATTTTCAATAAATAATTTAACAGGCCTGTTTCAGTTGAGAGGGTTTCATTAAATACTTGAAAATATTTAACAATTTTGCTGCTTTTCACAACTGACACAGGTTCATCTCCCCAAAGATGTCTGTAAGTATTTAAATACAATACCACTGTTATTCTAATCAAGCATTTGCAGCTACCCTGCATACATTTGCTTTGACATATTGACTATTTTAATTCTTTTTTTTTTTTTTTTTTTGAGAGAGCGAGAGGGTTCATTCTTATTCATCTCTAAAGCAGGAAACCTTAACCTGAGACTATTAAAGGTCTGTCTTGCCTCTGGAAGTTTTTCTGTTATGGGATTAATAGAAGTTACACAGAAAATAATTCAAGAAGAATAAAACGGTTTACTGTGTTACCCTGTTTCACAATTTGGATTGACTGTCTTAATTGAAATCACTTTTTCTTTGTAACTAAGCAGTTGTTATGTTCAATATTTTTCTTTCTTATCACAAACAAAATCTGCATGGGAATCTAACTGAATGTTCTTGTTTTGTGGGTGATGTGTGATGTCCTTGTGGTGTCTTATTAATGGCTCCATTGTACTTATCTGAATAATTAAATTGTGCTAATGGCTGTAGTGTTTTCATGAGCAACATTCCTTTTTTTCGTAGTTACTGCCAATGAAGGATAATATAATATAATATAAGAAGCCAACCACTAAAATGCAGCTTTTGTGGAACCCAAGGAAATATTTTTAGCATAAATCAATCCAATGAGAATGAAATGCAGAACAAGGCCAAGAGTTTTTCTGGAAGACTTTCAAAACACTATCAATAAAGTGATGCTACAATTGATTACCTCTCAGTGTGCATTCCAAGATAAATGACCTATAATTCCATTTTAAAGTTAATGCTGAAAAATTTTCAAATACTAATAATGAAGAGAAATATATAAACAATGCAAAGATAACTGAGCAGACATTTGGGTTAAAAAGACAGCCATGCAGATACACCACAAAAATACACACAAAGACCTCTTTCAATACCCAAAAATGTTAATTTCACAGCTATTCACAAAATAAAAGACAATGACTAGACAAACAGTACAATGAAATTTTGAAGGTATAATTCAGGCAATCAACAAGGTAAAACTCCTACAGCAACATAAGGTTTGTTGTTGAATTTAGTTATTGATATATTATATCAAATATTGTTCAAACTCCTAAATTTCTCTTTTAGTAAATACTTGAGGGCTAAATCATGCTATTAAAGCAATAATGTGCAGTAGGGTTGTTTGCTCAGAGACAGTTTGTCTCAGAGGAAGCTTATGGCAGGGACTGGTCCTCAATAAAAATTGGAAATACATACACATCTGCCCTTCCTGAACTTTGATAGTCCTGTAGATGTGCATAGACGTCAGACAAACAAGTAGTATGAGACAGACAAACAAACAAGCAGACTGTCAACCCTTTTTTGGTCTTTGCAATATGGAAAGATACTTTGCTCGTGGTGTTATGACACTACTGCCAGACCAGCCAAATACACACAACGTGTCCAGGATCGCTGAGGATTCAAAACCCTCATGTTGGGCCATTTCTGGGAATATCAATAATATGTGTGCGTTGCATTTAGACTGGCAGCCAGAGAAAAATTTCTTTGCATCATAGAAGTGAGGTACTGAAATACTTTTTGACATAGAAATAGTGGATAGGAACAAATAGCAATTTTAAGACCAAGTTTTATGAACAATTTGTGGGAAGTGACTTTATGGAAAGACATATAATATGGTTACCTCAGATAACCAGCAACTGGACAACATAACCCAGTTTGCTCTTTCCTATATTTCTCCCAACTTGCATGTTTACTTACAAACTGGCTTCTGTCTACATGCACCAAGACAGCTTGGTTATAAGGAAAATGTTTACATTCAGAATAGATTCGCAGCATCATTTGTTTCCTAAAGGATTATGAATTCATCTGAAAAACTATAATATGGAAAACTATTTGGTTTAGGGTTTTTTTTGATGTCTTATTAAAAGATCATTGCATAGAAAATGCTGGCTCATTCCAATGTGTTTAATTTGGATTGCTAAATAACATACACTTGCAAATATGTCTATTGACTTATGTAAAATCAGAAATTATTTTGCTTATATAAAATTTTCCTACATCACTGTAGAAAATACATTGGGTGGGCACAAGGATTCCTTCATTGTCAAAGATATTCATTCTCAAGAGCTAAATTAACTTCTAACACACACACACTGCAGTTACAATCACCTGTATAACTGTTAGCCAGTCTCAGTGACTAATTGTTTTTCTGAAGTACATGATCTGTGTTCTGCTAATGGAAATAATAAAAGCTTTAATGTTCATACAGTTTCTAAAGCAGGATGGTGATAACTATGCAATTTTTAAAAGCAGATTAGTCCACTGCACATAATGCTGCTTTTGGCAAGAAAATGAGCATATGATTCTTTATAATACAGAGGGGAAAATAAAAAAAAAAAAAAGAAAAGAAACAAAGGCATTTCAATTTATTACCAGAATAAAAATGCATTGCATATTTTCTCTTGAAAAATCTCTTCTTTTTTCCCAAAGAGGAAAGTTTAACACAGTAGATGTGTAATTTGTCTGAAAGCCTAGCGCTAGACCAAGAGTGATGACAGGATATGAGTTCATCTTAAGCAGTAAAAAGAAATAAACTCTTTCTATTGAAAGTGTTCAGAAGAACTGATTGCCCTATCTTAGTTAGATATTCTGAATCAAAACATAGCTGTTTTAGAACATGCTCAATTTGAAAACACAAGGACAAATTTATTGTTGCCAGGTAAGATTTGATGGGAGTGTAACATTTTAGATCCCTAGAAAATCCAACTCCTTCATTAAAAAATAGATGTTTGACATAATATCAAGAAATTTCCAGCTCATCAACACTTTGATCATTCCCTTTGATTTCATATTCTGAAGAGTAACTTACGGGAACAGATAAGTGTTGAACCTCATTCAGATCCATGTTGTACCCTGGGATAATTACATGTGTTCAGGATCAAATGTCCTTAAGTGATATCGGTCACTGTCTCCATGCTTGCTCTTCTGGAACATTGGCCATAGGTATTCAGATACCCTATATTAACTTCAAGGATATGGCAAGTACTAGCAAATAAAAAAAATTTTAAAAATCATCAAACAGTGCTGAAGTATACATTAAAACTGAAATTTCAGGATGTTTCTTGCATATTAAATAAATAACTTGCAACTCGAAAACTGCTATTTAACAATGAATTGCTTATTCACATCTGTACTCTAACCCAGATTACTAAAGTACATCAAATATTCACAACAATCATCAATATCTAGCTGACTGAGAAGAAATATCTAATGATACCATGATTAAACCAAAAATGTTGAGTGTGGTTAATTAACCTTCATAGAATAACTTATTTTTTTACCTTTCTTTATAGTTTAAATTAAATCTTTTGATGTATCTTATAACAAATTCTTTCTCCTAGCTATAAAATATTATAATGTTGTAAAGAAACAATCTAGAGGATCACTTTTGCATTAGTAACTCTGATTTAAACCTACTCACTACCACATTAACTCACTATGCCTCCAAAATGTTTTTTAAATGTCTGCTTAAACAAAGACTTCATCCTAATTTGATCTGTTTTTTCTTTCTCCCGCTCCTCCCACCAGGAGGTTCATAGGAAGATCTGAATTCCATGGGACATTATCATAAAGGATGATTAATAGTTCTAAACATCCACTTCTATAAAAATCAAGATCTTTGCAGAGAAGACCTGGAAGAGTTGATCTATTCTGAGCTCAGTGCCTATTCTGTTGGCCCACAAGCAGACCATGGGAGTCCACCACAAGGAGCCCAAGGCCTCCTTGATTGGTCATTTGAAGGAAAACCAGAGGAAGAAAAATAAGAAGGCCGTATTCACCATTTCCCAAACAAAATGGTGGTCTGAGATGAAAGATTTAAATGACTGTGTGCATTTGCTTTTAGATGAGAAACGATAAAAACTGCTGCAAAAAGGAAAAGCATAACTTCTATTTTGTATGCGGTGAGGAAAGAAAAAGTGATAGGTTTCATGATAGCAAGGAGGCACTCTAAAGTCAGTTTTAGGCAGACAGTAAGTTCCTATTCAGATTTTATTCTAGTTGGAAAAGTGTAGCCAATAAACAAACTAGAACCGGGGTTTATACAATTTAGCACTCTAACAACATAAAATACAGATTTGGGTATCAATTGAGGAGATACTTGGGGTGTGACTACATAAGAATAATGAAGATCCACAGCATGCACTCATACACTCACAGGAGACAAAACTAGACGCCTCTCACTGAAAGGCACCCAGAAGAAAAAATCACTTGCCTGGGTTAGACAAGGGCTCTCTCAAGGATATATCCAGCAAACAAGAACAATCACTCACCCAAAATGAGGAGGTGAGGCACACTTAATCCCAGGATGTCTCCTTAGATGTCATCCCAGCCTAAGAGGAGGGCTCCAGTTCACAGACCCACTGCTCTGAGAAGACCACTCAAAGGGGATCTTCGGTGGGGATCCCTTTTATAGCCTGGTCAAATCTGGCTGTGATCCTTACAACATGGTCCAGAATCTTCTCAGCTTTTCTGGACACCTCTTTTGTTGAGGACACTGTCAATTCACTGAGGCTCCCACACGTCCTGCCCCCCAGCTTGGTGGAGGTGAAGTCACCCTGCCCCCAATGTTGGGAGGATGTGATTGTCAGCACCACCCTAGGTGTGTACATGGGGACAGGCACCGTGGGGCGCAAAAGGTGATAAAGAGCCATCAACTGCCCTATTGAAGGCTCGATCTCATCAGGGGATGTGCAGCTGGAACAGATTGTCCATACAGATTACAGAACCTCTACCACCGGCAGTTTTCAAGAGCAAGTTAGAAAAAATCTGTCTGTTTAAAGTGTGGTTGTTTCTGCTTTGAGGCAAGGGA